>NC_089496.1:112723266-113053265 GCF_036850765.1 Saccopteryx bilineata | reverse complement strand
CCCCTTGAGGGGGTTGCCCTCTGCACCTCTGCAGAGGGGGCACAAGACAGCGTGGACAGACAGGGGGTGTGCGCGAAGGACGGGGCGGCCAGCAGCCGGGCAGCAACAACAGGACGTGGCTTCACGGTGCAGAAACCGTGGGCTGTGGGGGGCATGGCCAGGGAGGGCCACCTGGGCATCTCTGCGGGGAAGGGCTCCCCGACCCGGCCCCTGTCTGCCGCGTTACCTCCTCCAGGTCATCGTCTGGGGTGCACGGGGTCTGGTCCGTCCTGTCGGTTTGGTAGGATATGGAAGAGCCATCGGATTCCAGGGAAGCCTCTTCATCGTATCCAAAGAAGGTCTCCACGACCACTGGCTTTGGACAAAGGGATGACGTTAGTCCACACTCAGCCAGCCACCAGCCCGTGGACCTCCAGGCCACTGCAGCCAGCTCCTCCACTGCCCAGCAGTGGGCCAGCTGCACGGCCGCAACCCATCCCACTCCAGGCTCTGTCTCAGCCGCCCACCCTCGGGCAAGGGGGGCGTGGTGCAGTCACTCTAGAAGCAGGGCTGGCAAAGGGCTTACTCTGCCAAGGACAACACTGGGAGGCCCCGTGGACCCGGGAGCTGTGGCCTACAGGGGGCGGTCCCCAGGGCCCCGGGTCCCAGGCAGGCAGACCGGAGTCCCACGGCTAACCACCCCCCCTCCTAATTATTGTCATGACTTCCTATCTCCTCTTGGAAAGTTAAAAGAAATGAGGCTAGGTTTAAAATTTTAAAATTATGAACAGAGTGTTTATTTGGGCCCTGCTTCCGTTATTTTATAGCAACTGTTTTAGAAACAATAAAACCCGTTTCTTTCCACTTCCAAAGGGAGAGACCCGCCCCTCTCGGGTGGTTGGGGCCGCACGCATGTGATGCACACCCCCGCTGACCCCTCTCCTCACCTTGGGGAGCTTCGCCATCTTCTTCCTCTGTTTCCGCAGCCTCAAAAGCTTGTCGCGCTCCTACACAAACCAGTTGAAGAGATTTTTTTTTTTGAGTAATTGTACAGCTCTATCCATTTCAAACACACAGGTGAAGTTCCCATGTTGTCGTGGAAATGGATGTAGTCCAGTGTTTTTCAACCACCGGTCAGTCCACCAGAGAGTTCATGCGGGTCCGCGGGAGAGTTAACCTCCCTGATGCTGTACGGAGATCACAGAGTCTATATCCGTTGGGTCTGTGATCTTTCCTGGACCGGCACGGGTCCGCAGACTGGTGGTTGAAAAACACTGACGTAGACGACTTCGACGGGCGTACTGCCTGCCATGTCAATAAACACACTGAGCCCCACGGCCCACTCGGGGAGCCTGCAGGTGTGGATGGCTCTTCTCCACTCCTCGGGCCGAAGGAGTGACTGACTGCCCACACTCAGTGTCCCCAGCATCCTTCGCGGCTGTGGCCAGGGGTGGGGCCCATGTGGGGTGCAGGGGACTAGAGGACCCATGCAGAAATGGGACTCGAGAGGACGGCTGGGCACACCCACCCCCTGCGTGCTCTGAGCAGATGTCCGCAGAAGTGGAGCCCACCCAGGTGGACAGGGACCCCGTGAACAGGCGAGGAGACCAGTGACCTGCTTCTCTCCAGGGAGCCAGGTTGCGTTTTTGTGACTATGACTGAACCAACTGGGCCCAGACCACGGGTCCACACTGGCTGAGGTGGGGAACCCATGGTGGGGGGAGGACCCCAGAGAGGGGAGCCTTCTGACCTCTGCTTGGATAAGGAACTCAGCGGTGAGCAGGGCCAGGCGCCAACACCCACCAGCAGGGCACATGCAGTGCCCTGACGGACGGGCGTTCTCGGTCCCCACGGCAGAGCCCCGAGGCAAGCAGCACTGTGGCCACAAACTCCACCAGGTGCTGGCACGGCCACCTCTGTGTGGCCTGGGAGGAGCCACAGGCACAGGCGAGGTTCCAGGGACCAGGCGGTCAAGCGGGCGTGTGAGGACAGACGTTGGCTAAGTGATACTTACTAACACACTCTTCACGTAGCCGGCCGTTTCCAGGGTCTAGGAAGAGAAGTCTGGAGAATCAGAGCGCAGACCGGCCCCCGGGGACCCCAAGCCTCTGCCTCTCCCTGACCACAGCATTGTGGGGCTCCCCACTGCCCTGGGAGGGACGGTCTTACTCGGCCCTAACGGTCCTTCCCTTGTCCCTCAGCTGGGAACCCCCAGCGGCCCCGTGACCCGCAGACGCACCCAGAGCCCTCGGTTCAGGGTGAATGGGCCTTTTGGGACTGTAATAATGTGCATTTGTGTTGAATCCCCCCCCCCCCCCCGTAAGCTCTTATAACTGTGGGGATTGACGGTCACTGTGCCACCGGCAGTACAAGCTCGGGTCTCAGGCTCGGTCAGGGAGGGCTGCGTGGGTGAGGTCCCACCCCACGGCCTGTGGGGATAGGGGGCACTGCTCTGTCCCCCTCGATGTTAGTCATCGAAACCAGGCAGGCCCGCCCTCCCAGCCACCTGGCTGTTCCTCTTGCTGCCCGAGGACACAACGACCAAGGCAGCTCGTTCTGAAACAATCTGACCATGGAATCACTCGGGGTCCCAACAAGAGGCAGAATGTGCCCCAAATCAGGATAGTTGAGGAGAGTTTGATGAAGGACAATTTGCTAAGCTGTGCTGGGGGCTTCAGGGCCTCAGGGACAGGGCAGTACCGAGGGCTGGGTGGGACCCCCCAAAAAGATGTGTCCACATGCTAGTCCCCAGAATCTGGGACTGTGACCTTCTTTGGAAATAGGGTCTTTGCTGAGGGGATTAAGTTAGGGATCCTGAGATGAGGCCATCCTGAATTAGGGTGGGCGAGTGTTTAAGAGAAGACAGAAGGAAGGCCCCAGGAAGACAGGCAGAGACCAAAGCGACATGGCCAAGGGCCAGCAGCAGCAACCTCGCTCACGCTTCAGAGGGGGCGCGGTCCTGTCACTATCTCGATTTTGGGTTCTGGCCTCCAGAACCATGAGGGCAATACGTTGCTACTGTTTCAAGCCCCTGGCTGTGGTCATGGTGGCCCAGAACCTGACACTGGTGGTGTCGTGGCTCCTGAAACCTCTGGTCCAAAGCGATGAGGAGAGGAAACAGAGTTTCAGAGAGGCTCACCCCCAGCCTGACCACGGTGCAGGGACCCAGCCCCAGATGAGCCCAGGGAGGGGCCAGGAAGACAAACCACCCCCATTTCCTGCGGGGCTCCGCTGGGGCAGTCCCAGGGGCCCAGAGTTGGGGTGTAATGTAACGGGGTGGGGCAGCAGGGGGGGTGAGGAGCGGCCAGCCGGCGGGCGGTTGCCTGGTCACCTTGGACAGCTCGTCTATGAGGTTCTGCTGCTCCACAATTTGGAGTCTCAAGAAGTCAACTTCTCTCTCGTCTCTCTGATCCAGGTCGTTTAAGGAGCTGGGTCTCCTGATGACCCCGGCTCTTTGTCTCTGTAAAACCAACCGGACCACGTCACGAGGGCAGAGTGGGCGCCCTGACCTCCCGTTCTCTGCTCAGGCCCTTGGAGCACCCTGGGGAAACTGAGGTCGATCCCTGAAGCAGGGGCGGGGCCGTGCTGCCTGGCTCAGTGCCCGTGGGGAAACCTTGCTCCCCAGCAGAGACGGTGTAAGCCATCAGGGCAGTGCACTCCCCTCTGCCATTCCCATAGTGACAGTGGACGAAGGAAGGAGGCTCTGCAGCAGGGCAGTGTGTAGGGCAGTCCTGCCAAGCCCCACATCCCTGAGTGACCCTTTGGCTAAACTCTCACTGTGGCCCCTGGGACCCTCGGGGCCAGAGGAACAGGCAAGACCCCAGCAAATCACCCCACACTCTGCTTAGTGCCAGCAGTGGGACTGGAATCCCTGTGGCCCCCTGGTCTGCGCCCCGTGCCTGGCCTGTGCGTTCTTTTCTCTCCCATAGCCAGTGTCTAGGGCTCCCACCACCTCTGCTGAGGTGCTCAGAGTGGGGGGGGGGGTGACTGTTTTGTGTCCAGCTGGCTTACTCCCTGTCACTCCCCAGGAGGGTGACACTCTGCCCTCAAGCCCCAGACCCGTATCAAAGGCCCTGGAGAGCGAGCTGGCTTGTGGCAGCTCCTGTTCCCACAGGAGACCAGAGGCTGGAGCAAACCCCGTGCTGAGACGAGGATGGGGTTGTCATGGTTACACGGGCAATAGCACCTCCGGGCCGGGCTGAGGGGCGTGTCAGGCCCTTACCATTTCTAGGTTCTCCTGGGTCACAAACTTGAGCTTGTTCTCCATGCGACGTAAGTTGTGGGACAGGCTCTCGTTCTTGCGGGTAAGGCGCTTGGTCTTGTCCAGCAGAGGTTTGTACTGGCTCTCGGCTTCTCGCAGCCGCTTTAGCTGAAAAACAAAAATTGGGCCCTGGCTGGTTGGCTCAGTGGTAGAGCATCGGCCTGGCGTGCGGAAGTCCCGGGTTCGATTCCCGGCCAGGGCACACAGGAAAAGTGCCCATCTGCTTCTCCACCCCTCCCCCTCTCCTTCCTCTCTGTCTCTCTCTTCCCCTCCCACAGCTGAGGCTCCACTGGAGCAAAGTTGGCCCAGGCGCTGAGGATGGCTCTATGGCCTCTGCCTCAGGCGCTAGAATGGCTCTGGTCGCAACAGAGCAATGCCCCAGATGGGCAGAGCATCGTCCCCTGGTGGGCATGCTGGATGGATCCCAGTTGGGTGCACAGGAGTCTGTCTGACTGCCTCCTGTTTCCAACTTCAGAAAAATACAAAAGGAAAAAGGAGAAGGAAAAAAAAAAAAGAAAGACAAAAATTGGTCACCAGGGCGGTTATTTTATTTGTGGCAGGGAACCAGCAGGTCACCACCCGGAGCCAGCAAACTGAGCAGAACAAGTTCTGGCACCAGTGGAGGGTCATAGTCGGGTCCAGTGGGAGCTGCGGTACTAGGACCCCTTGGGCACTTTGCGAAGCTCCCACAGGGTGGAGGGGGGACAAGCCCCTCAGAAACCTCCATGGCTGCAAGGACCCATGGGGATGGCAGCACCAAAGGGTGAGGTCCTCACATGTCTCAGATGACGTGAAGAACCAATCCAATCATACGGGGCCGGGATCAGCCAACCAGCCTCTGAGGCTGTATGTGGCCCTCGACCTGGTTTTGTTTATAAAGTTTTATTGAAAATAGCCAAGAAGCTTCGACACAAGCCCTACCCTAGTTACTAGCACTCCTTCCCACAAGGAGTTTTGGAAGTGGGCACCTGGCCCCCCCCAGCCCCGTGCTGCAGCCCTAAGTGAGCAGATCCAGAAGAACCCACCGCCCCCAGCCCTGCTCTGCTATGCTCACCAGCTCATTCCGCTCTTCCGATAGCAAGGCATTCCGGTCCTCGAGCTTCCGGATGATGGCGCTAAGCTCTGCGATTTTAAGCTGGAAGCGCCGGGCATCCTTCTCATCCAACTGCTGCTCCTGAAACACAAACCAACTGCAAACAACCGTGCATAGACCCAGACGTACAGACCCTGCACGTCCCACCCCACCACGGACACCAGAGACCTCTACCTTGCCATGGCTGAGACCCCAGGTGGGTCGTGGGCAGGTGATGCCCTCCTGGGGGGATTGGGGCACCACAGCCTGGCACGGGCAAACTGCGCGACAGGACGGAAGGCAGGAGCAGAAATGTCCAGGAAATGCAGATGTGGAGGGTGGGGGCATGCACATGCAGCGAGCCCAGAGAGCGTCAGAACCAGCCCACGTGTTCCTCAGCTGCTGCACCTCAGGAGGGTCAGCCCCGTGCTGCGGGAAGGAGTCGCCTCCCTCCTATAGTGCTGAGTGACCCGAGGCTCTCAGGAGCTGGTTTCCCCAGATTCTGTTTCTGGAAGGTCACTTTGGAGCTACTGACACCTCAGGCAAAAAACTCAGTGAAAACATTTTGAACCAGTCTGAGCCCCTCGGGGATGCGCACCATCCACAGGGTGTCATGCCCAGGGCAGGCGCCGTCTGATTCAGTTCAGCTGTGCATCATGGGATTATCAAATGTCACTTTCTACCCTGGAAATGCCACTGTCCTAGGGCTGGCTCGGCTCACACGCGGTTCTGTCCTAAAGCCAAGACGTGTCCAGGAGGACAGAGGGATGGTTCCTCATTCAGCAGGTGCAGGAGAGGCTTGAGGCCGACCCAGGCGGCCCACATGGGGGGCCATGGAATTTAGACCCCACCCCCTGACATCCCAAGACCACTCCAGAGGGCTCTGAATGAGGGAGCAGTGATGAGGAGATGGATGGTGTCACAGCCGGGCAGCTCTTGGCCCAGGCCAGGGAGTGGCAGAAAGCCATCACGGTCGCATGAAAAGCAGGTGGGTGGGTGACAGGTGACGCAAGGGGCAGATCACTGCACAAGGGTCGAATCTCGGATGAGGGAGGCAGGGAGCTGGCCTCTCCTGGCAGAAGGCAAGGCCCATGGTATGGAGGGGGAAGCCACCATGCCTCACTGGCCCTGGACAGGAACCAGAACCAGCCAGCACCAGGGACCCTCAGCAACCTGGGGGCCCCGCAGCTCAGGTGGGCCCCACTGGGAAGCCCAAAGCCTGGGGGGTCCACAGCAGGGGCCCGCATGAGGGCAGGGCTATGCACCGAGTCAGCAAGGGAGGAAAGAGGACCAAGTCTCGCTGCCCCTCAGTCAGGCCGGCCAGCTGAGGGGCCGAGGTCCTGGCTGGTGGGTGGGGCTGCAGACATGGCAGCGCCCTGGGGGCTATAGCTCTCCGGCTCCCTGGGGGGCTGCCTCGCGGGGACACACAGCCACAGCCGTGTCTCCCCAGCTCTCTGGGCTGGCGGGCGGAGCGGGGAGGTGCTTACAGGGCTTCCCGAGTGGTCTGAGGCGTCTCCTGCACCGCTGGCATAAGGAAGTTCCCGTCTGGGGCTGCCCAGGTGCCGGTCAGCCTCTTTGATCTGGGACAGCTGCTCATCTAGAGCCTCTTTCTGCAGCTGCAGTCTCTGAGCATGCCCAGCTTGAACCCCTAACTCTCTCTCCAGCACGAAGACTGCTCTGTCCTTAAATTTTATCTCCTCCATCTACAAGGAGAACAGAACACAATCACACAGGCAGGCAGGGTGCAGATCTGTTACCATAGCAACAGGCGGGGCGCGCAGCACCAGAAGGAGCCCTCCCCCTGCGGCAGCCCTCCCCGCTCTCCCCGAATGGCAGCCATCCTGCTCTCAACGCCCCCCACCTGCCTCCCAGCCCCTCCTCCGGGCAGCCATACGTGCATCCGCAGCCAAAGAATGACGCCCCTCTGAGGGGCGACAGAGCCAAGCCCACCACTGCCCACTCTTCAGACAGACGCGGGTGCTGTGGGCATCGTCATGACAAACGGCGCTGGATTTGCAAGAAGACCGTTTAAAACACATTTCCAAGCAACGGAGCCAGACAGGACATCGCCTTGCTCTGCGTACTGGTTGGTCACGGTTACCAGGAGCTAATGTATCAGCCATCTTCTGAAGTCGGCTTGGAAGCGGAGCCAGGAGACGTCTAATGAGCCCAGATCACAGAATTCACACGGGCGGGCAAGCGCTGACCCGAACAGAATACTAGAAACCCTTAACTGCTGAATTCCCATTTACTGGAAGGCACAGAAATGCCGTGGCAACGTAGTCGCCGAGGGAAACAAAGCCGCCGGAGAAGGAAACCGGGTAACGCACCATGTCCTGTGGCTGGGCGTCTCTACCTGCACGCCCATGCTGTGGAAACGGCGCCTTTCTCGCGCCAGAAAACCAGAAAACCAGACTCTGCTCACACATCCCACCTCAGTTAGCTACCGAAGAGGACGGTTTGGACAAGAAGCCGACCTCCCTGGGGAGTCAACCGCACGGGTCGCAGAAGGCGGCCAAGTCCGGCCATCACCTGGGCTGGGGCTTTGTGATCTGCCCACACAGGGAAGGGCAGGGTTTGATTCCTTAATAACGGGGGCTCACTTTAAAGTCAATGACAGTGTCCCCCCTGGCCGGGTGGCTCAGTGGATAAAAGCGTCACCCCAGAGCACAGACGTCGCGGCTTTGACCCCCTAGTCGGGGCACATGTGAGAAGTGACTGATAAGCGCACAACTAAATGCAACAAATAAGCGAGACAATGAGTTGATGCTTCTCTCTCTCTCTCTCTCTCTCTCTCTCCCTCCCTCCCTCCCTCCCTCCCTCAAATCAATGGAAAAACCTTTTTAAAAAACCAGTGACATGTCTCCCAGGGGTCGTCCTGCAGCCCCAGTGACATGTCTCCCAGGGGTCGTCCTGCAGCCCCAGTGACATGTCTCCCAGGGGTCGTCCTGCATGCAGCCCCAGTGACATGTCTCCCAGGGGTCGTCCTGCAGCCCCAGTGACATGTCTCCCAGGGGTCGTCCTGCATGCAGCCCCAGTGACATGTCTCCCAGGGGTCGTCCTGCATGCAGCCCCAGTGACATGTCTCCCAGGGGTCGTCCTGCAGCCCCAGTGACATGTCTCCCAGGGGTCGTCCTGCAGCCCCAGTGACATGTCTCCCAGGGGTCGTCCTGCAGCCCCAGTGACATGTCTCCCAGGTCGTCCTGCAGCCCCAGTAACATGTCTCCCAGGGGTCATCCTGCATGCAGCCCCAGTGACAGGTCTCCCAGGGGTCGTCCTGCATGCAGCCCCAGTGACAGGTCTCCCAGGGGTCGTCCTGCAGCCCCAGTGACAGGTCTCCCAGGGGTCGTCCTGCATGCAGCCCCAGGGACAGTGTCTCCCAGGGGTCGTCCTGCAGCCCCAGGGACAGTGTCTCCCAGGGGTCGTCCTGCAGCCCCAGGGACAGTGTCTCCCAAGGGTCGTCCTGCATGCAGCCCCAGTGACATGTCTCCCAGGGGTCGTCCTGCAGCCCCAGTGACATGTCTCCCAGGGGTCGTCCTGCATGCAGCCCCAGTGACAGGTCTCCCAGGGGTCGTCCTGCAGCCCCAGTGACATGTCTCCCAGGGGTCGTCCTGCAGCCCCAGGGACAGTGTCTCCCAGGGGTCGTCCTGCAGCCCCAGTGACATGTCTCCCAGGGGTCGTCCTGCAGCCCCAGGGACAGTGTCTCCCAGGGGTCGTCCTGCATGCAGCCCCAGGGACAGTGTCTCCCAGGGGTCGTCCTGCAGCCCCAGTGACAGTGTCTCCCAGGGGTCGTCCTGCAGCCCCAGTGACATGTCTCCCAGGGGTCGTCCTGCATGCAGCCCCAGTGACGTGTCTCCCAGGGTCGTCCTGCAGCCCCAGGGACAGTGTCTCCCAGGGTCGTCCTGCAGCCCCAGTGACAGGTCTCCCAGGGTCGTCCTGCAGCCCCAGTGACAGGTCTCCCAGGGTCGTCCTGCAGCCCCAGGGACAGTGTCTCCCAGGGGTCGTCTGCAGCCCCAGGGACAGTGTCTCCCAGGGGTCGTCTGCAGCCCTAGGGACAGTGTCTCCCAGGGGTCATCCTGCAGCCCCAGTGACGTGTCTCCCAGGGTCGTCCTGCAGCCCCAGTGACAGGTCTCCCAGGGTCGTCCTGCAGCTCCAGGGACAGTGTCTCCCAGGGGTCGTCCTGCATGCAGCCCCAGTGACAGGTCTCCCAGGGTCGTCCTGCAGCCCCAGTGACAGTTCTCCCAGGGTCGTCCTGCAGCCCCAGGGACAGTGTCTCCCAGGGGTCATCCTGCAGCCCCAGGGACAGTGTCTCCCAGGGGTCATCCTGCAGCCCCACTCAGGTCTCCAGGGTGCAGCGTCCCCACCGAGAGTTCTCAGCCACGGGCATGTCCCCACATCTTCACTTGCTGCTCACCCCCGGGACACGTTCCGTTTTTTTTTTTTTAACATTATCTTATTATTATTATTATTATTATTTTTTGTATTTTTCTGAAGCTGGAAACGGGGAGAGACAGTCAGACAGACTCCCGCATGCGCCCGACCAGGATCCACCCGGCACGCCCACCAGGGGCAGAGGCGATGCTCTGCCCCTCCGGGGCATCGCTCTGTCGCGACCAGAGCCACTCTAGTGCCTGGGGCAGAGGCCAAGGAGCCATCCCCAGCGCCCAGGCCATCTTTGCTCCAATGGAGCCTTAGCTGCGGGAGGGGAAGAGAGAGACAGAGAGGAAGCAGGGGGTGGTGGAGAAGCAAATGGGCGCTTCTCCAATGTGCCCTGGCCGGGAATCGAACCCTGGTCCCTCACACGCCAGGCCGATGCTCTACCGCTGAGCCAACCGGCCAGGGCCTTATTATTATTTTTTGATTGATTTTAGTGAGAGAGGAAGAGGGAGAGCAAGCAAGAGAGAGAGAGAGAGAGAGACAGGAACATCAAGCTGCTCCCACATATGCCCTGTGCGGGGATCGAACCGGCAACCTCTGCACTTTGGGCTGATGCCCTAACCCACCGAGCTGCCCAGCCAGGCCAGGGACACATTCTGAGAAATGCCTCGTGAGGTGACCGTGTCTTCATGTGAACATCGGGAGGCACTTCCACACACCCAGACAGCACCGCCTACTGCACACCGGGGTCACATGGTACACGCAGGCTGCTGCCCCGAGGCCACACACGTGCGCACAGCATGTGAGCACACTGAACGCTGCAGGCCGCTGTAGCACACGCGAGGGTCTGTGTAGCTGAACGTGTCGACACGCAGAAAAGGTGCAGTAAGCAACGGTGTGAAAGACATAGACAGAGCCTCTGTGCGGGGAGCCTGCCGGGAGCACGCCGTGGCGGGACAGGGCACTGCTCGGCATGGTCAGGAGCAGCGAGTGAGGTGAAGGGCAGGACATGGCTGTGCTGGACGGCAGACTGCACAGCCGTGGACACTGAGTCTACACTCAATTCATGAAAAGTATCGTTCTTCCTTTGATGATAAATCAACTGAGCTTATAACTTTTTTACTTTATAAACTTTTTAGTTTACTTTCCAACCTCTTTGTAACAATGCTTCACTTAAAACACACTGTGAGGCTGTAAAAAATGTTTTCCTTCTTTACAGTATTATTCCACACTGCTCACAAAAAATGAGGGGATCAGGGAACATGCAGATACTCCAGTGCTTTCAAACTTTTTTTTTTTTTGTATTTTTCTGCAGTTAGAAGTGAGGAGGCAGAGAGACAGACTCCCACATGGGTCCGACCGGGATCCACCCAGCACACCCACCAGGGGGTGATGCTCTGCCCATCTGGGGCATTGCTCTGTTGCAACCAGAGCCATTCTAGCACCTGAGGCAGAGGCCATGGAGCCATCCTCAGCACCCGGGCCAACTTTGCTCCAATGGAGCCTTGGCTGAGGGAGGGGAAGAGAGAGACAGAGAGGAAGGAGAGGGGGAGGGGTGGAGAAGCAGATGGGCGCTTCTCCTGTGTGCCCTGGCCGGGAATCGAACCCGGGACTTCCATATGCCGGGCCAATGCTCTACCACTGAGCCAACCAGCTAGGGCCCATCAGCTTTTGGTACAGTGCATTTTCACCAATGAAATAAAAGTTGGTGCTGTAACTCTGCTTTATAAATTTTATAAAGTAAAAATTACTTCCCTACTTTATAAATCACCATTACTGTGGAACTGGTGGACGGTTAGAAAATTTTACTACTAACAGAGATACAAAAGTGGGCGGTAGGTATAAAAGCATTGACTACCCGATGTATCCATTGGCTGATTCCTGTATGTGCTCTGACCAGGGATAGAACCTGTGATCTTGGCATATGGGAACAAGGCTCTAACCAACTACCCAGCCAGGGCAAGAGTGATGGGTTTTATCTCTACTTTATTTCACTAGCATTCTGGGTTACCTTAGGGCAGTGGTTCTCAAACTTTTTGAAGTCGGGGAGCATTTAAAAATCCTACAAATAATTGTAGGTGCACTATATATAAATTTCTGAGAAATATGTTATAATAATTAAGTCAAATATTAAAGAAAAAAATATAAAGTCCAAGCATGCTTTTATGGTAAACAAAATAAATATGACAAAATTAAATTTAAAAAAAAAAAGAAATAAAAGTTGGTTTTGTATCTCATTTACATAATCAAACAACTTTTTTTGACTTGTTCGCTTTTCTAATGATCTTGTTTAATTTAAAACAAATCAAATGCTTCAGTTTTTTTAAATCACTTCACCTTCATTTTAGAATATCCCTTCATTTTTGTGAGCTGCCTATAATTTTCCTATTTTAAAATTTTAATTAAAAAATTTTTTTTTGTTAAAAACTGAGATGCAAACACACACACTAGCTGAGGCCCTACTTGAGGCAAGATTCGGATCACCAACGTCCACCTCCACGTCCAGTCCCACTGGGAAGTCCCCAGGGGCCATACCACCCACGGAGCTGCCGCCATCTCCTGTGACAACAAGGCCTCCTCCTGCAACGTCTGCTGAAGGACCCACTCTTCACAGAAACACGTCAGTAGTGGCTTCGCTAGGCTTGTTTCTCTTCTCATCGTAGAACTGCTTGTAGGCAGATGGCGTGCCATGAACATCCCTGCCTTTCAGGGTTGGGGTCCTAAGCTTCCAAACTTTTTTTTCTTTTTTGTACTTTTCTAAAGCTGGAAACAGGGAGGCAGTCAGACAGACTCCCGCATGCGCCCGACTGGGATCCACCCGGCACGCCCACCAGGGGGCGATGCTCTGCCCATCCGGGGTGTCGCTCTGTTGCAACCAGAGCCACTCTAGCGCCTGAGGCAGAGGCCAAGGAGCCATCCCCAGCGCCCAGGCCATCTTTTTGCTCCAATGGAGCCTCGGCTGCGGGAGGGGAAGAGAGAGACAGAGAAGAAGGAGGGGTGGGGGTGGAGAAGCAGATGGGCGCCTCTCCTGTGTGCCCTGGCCGGGAATCAAACCCGGGACTCCTGCACACCAGGCTGATGCTCTACCACTGAGCCAACCGGCCAGGGCCAAGCTTCCAAACTTTTTAAGGAGCTGACTGAGGTCAGCAGAAGCTTCGGCTAAGCCCTTCACTGTGGGTTTTCTTGGGGAGGCTTCCGCTCTTTCTTCTCCTGTGGTTTCCCTCTCTCTCCACTCCAACAACTCCTCAACCGTGGGCTCCTCGGAAACCGCCCAGGGGAGCTCCTGTGTCGCCTTGTCCACCGCAGCTCGCCAGCTCTGCACCCGCTTGGCCCTGGCACATCCTCTATGGCACGGAGGAGCCTCTTGGACGGCTTCTTCCCGGGGCCGTTCACACGCTCATTGGTGACATCCCCCCAAGCTCAGTCAAGGTTCCTGGCACAGTCACGGGTCTTGTGGTCCTTCCAGAATCACATCGGTGTTGTCTTGGCATCCTCCTCGGGGGCAGCCGCAGCCTGGGCCAGGGTCCTTCTCGAGTCGTAGCCCTTAAAAGCTGCCAGAGCCCCTTCACCCACTGGTTGGATCACAGAGGTGTTTGGAGGAAGAAGAACCTCTTTGATGTTGGGTGGAGGTCACCCAGCACAAGAGGACGCCCAGGGGCACTCAGCAGTAACCAAGCCGAGCTCCCTGGCCAGGGCGGGACACAGTTGGAGTGGTGCTCAAAGGGACACACGCATCTGTGTGACCTGAGGGCTAGGTCACCAGAAGTCTCTCCATGGCTGACACAGGCCCTTCTTGTGCGTCCGTTGATCTGGTTGCCTCCGTGAAGCAGAGCCTCTGACAGCTCCCACCCCCTTGCTCTGTCCCCTGTGCTCTCAGCTCTGTGGGATCGGGGCTTGCTGGACTGCTGAGCAAGGACCGCATGGACGGTCCACCTCCTTGTCCTCAGCCACTTCAATTTTGTTTCCAGGCCCTCACCCTGCACCCCCTCCTCATCACCACGAGTCTCTCCTGTGTCTCCTACCCCCAGCTGCAGAAGGTGGCTTGAAGCGGAAGGAAGTCTTTGGGATGATGGGTCCTTAGAGAGGGTGTGCGGAGGACACTGGGCCAGCAGGATGGTCCTGACTGAAGGGAGAAGGTGCCCGCACACACACCGGAACTCCCCCCGGCACAGAGTACGCTCAGCTCAGAGGCACAGACCAGAGCTTCCGGGCGAAGCCTGGGAACCTGCATGTACAAGCACCCCTGGTCACAAAGCACATACATACAAGGGACCACTGCCCCACAGTGCCGAGACCCCCCCCAACATGGGCAGCATCACCACCGAGTGCCTCCAGGTGCAGGTAGATACACACCTGCTCCAGCAGATAAGCAGGAAAGGGTCTGGCGGAGGCTGGGAGTGGCCACCAGAGATTTTGAGGAGAAACGGCAGGCGTGCCCAGGAGCCATGGGCACCACCGCCCCCTCCTGTGCTGAGGCCGTTTCTGCAGACAACCGCCACGCAGACTGGGCAAGGCTCCACTGGACGGAGGATGCACACCCACCGCCCAACGCTCACCTGCAGCCAGTCTCCCTTGAAAACAAGGACTTGACAGGCGGGCCAGCCATACCTGCCAGCAGCAACCTTCTGATGTGACTGCTGGTGGCTAATATTCCACTTTGACTAGTTGTCGCCTGGGCAACGGGGTAAGGAGGGAGTACTACTACATACACATCACAGGCTTTTATGAGAAAGCGGAAATTGGTTTTGCCTGCACTTCCCAGATTTTATAGAATTTTAGCGACCGTCTGGGCATGATCTCAGGAAACACACTAAATGTGCAGCCACTGGGTACACAAGACAAACATCGCCCTGAGATTCGATGATGACACGGCACAGGTGTGCCCCCTGCCTCTGGGTCTAGGGTGACACCCCTTCCATGCCTGCACAGCCTCATCCTCAGAGCCGTCACCAGTGAGACGCGGCTGGGGACAGGGACCGGGCTGAGCTGACAGAGGACACCGGGCCAGGCAGGCAGAGGAACGAATTCACTCCTTCCCTTCCACTTCGAGTGAAAATTTGGCCAGAAACAGCCCTGGGCACCACCTGGCTTCTCCAGGGTGGTTTCGAGGGATGGTGGGGGGAAAGAGCGTCAAAATGACAACTAGAGTCCCCCAAATGATGGTAGGTGGTAGGTTCTATAAGGGAAACTGGGGGGAGGGGCTAGACAGGCAGGAAAGGAAGCAGGTTTCTGTCTGCTTTTCCAGCAGTGCCTGGAGAGACAGGGCTCCAGAAAGGGGGCGTCTCTAGACAAGGTTCCCGGACAGAATCTACGTTTCCGGCCAGTGAGAGGTTGACCCTTCTGTTGGAAATTCAAGGGTGAATTGGTGAGAGGCACTTAGCAAACTGAGCAAATGAAATGTACAAGGAAGGTCATATAAGCTTGGGGCACTGTGGGTCTTGGGACTTGGGTGAATAATGTTTCCATAGCGATAAGAATGCCCATAGGAAATATACATTTAACCCAGGATGAGCTGCACCACCCTGTGAGCCCTTCCCATGCCCTCCCTGGGCCCCTGTCTGCCCCCAGCCTCGGGGGGGGCATTTTTTCCTGTGCTCTGTGGCTGGGCTGAGCCCCCCTGTGCTAGCCTCCTACCCCAGGGCCCTGGCCATGGTGACCTGCTGCCCCAGCTGTCACAGCCCCAGTGGGTCCCCCAGAGACTCTGCCATACCCTTTGTAAACGGCCCCTCATAGAAGTCCTCTCGGCCCTGGCCGGTTGGCTCAGCGGTAGAGCATCGGCCTGGCATGCAGCGGACCCAGGTTCGATTCCCGACCAGGGCACATAGGAGAAGCGCCCATTTGCTTCTCCACCCCCACCCCTCCTTCCTCTCTGTCTCTCTCTTCCCCTCCCGCAGCCAAGGCTCCATTGGAGCATAGATGGCCCGGGCGCTGGGGATGGCTCCTTGGCCTCTGCCCTAGGCGCTAGAGTGGCTCTGGTCGCGGCAGAGCGACGCCCCGAAGGGGCAGAGCATCGCCCCATGGTGGGCAGAGCATCGCCCCTGGTGGGCGTGCCAGGTGGATCCCGGTCGGGCGCATGCGGGAGTCTGTCTAACTGTCTCTCCCCGTTTCCAGCTTCAGAAAAATACAAAAAAAAAAAAAAAAAGAAGTCCTCTCTGTTCCCCATTCTGGGTGCTCATGTGTCCCTGTGGAGACCTGGTCAGTGTAACTTAGGGAGAGTAGGGGCAGAGGAGAGGTTGAGACTGAGGACTCAGGAACTGGAAGTTGAAGCATGTTTTTGAGAATTTAGAACAAATACCAGAAGAATCAGCTGCAAGAGTTTCCCCGTAGCTGCCTCTGGGGTTGGGGAGTCCACACCAATGGGGAGGGGACCACGGGGAGCCACTGGCTCCGTATCAGCCTCCGTTCGGTTAAGGAGATGAGGCCGCACACCGCCCGGCCCCCACCCGCAGCCCACGTACCAGCCGGCGGATGTCCCGCTCACACTCCTTCTTGATGCGGGAGATCTCCTCCTGATGCAGGTGGTAGACACTGCGGATCTCGGCCGCCTTGATCTTGTCGGCCTGCATGACCACGGTCAGCGCCTCCTCCACCTGCCGCTTGGCCCCCTTGAGCTCCGAGATCTCCTGCTGCATCTTCACCTTCTCCACCTCGAACCCCTTCTTGGCCTCCTCCTTGGCCTCGGACAGCAGCACAGTGCGGACCTTGTCGGGGCCGCTGTCGCGCACAGCGTGCAGCAGCGCCTGCAGCCGCTGGTTCTCGTTGTCCTTGATCTTGACGACGCGCAGCAGCTCGGCCTCGTGCTGCCGCAGCAGCGCCTCGCGCACGGCCTGCAGCTCCTTCATCTTCTCCTCGTGCAGCTTGCTCTTGAGCTCGGTCAGCAGGACGGCGTTCCGGTGCTGCTCGTGCTCCCGCACCTGCCGCAGCTCCTGGTTCTTCTCCCGCTCCACCCGGCTCACCTGCAAGACACCGGGGATGCCGCGCGGGCCTCAGCACGGACTCGGACTCGACCGACCCAGCGCGGCTGGCAAACAACACGGGGGTGGAGCCTCCCGGCAGGTGGGGAGGGGGCGTGTCTCCGCGCCCACAGAGGGGCCGCAGGAGAGAGAACCGGGCTGGAAGGTCAGATCTAGACCCCCTGGGGCCCCGCGGTCTGCTCCACTGCTCTGCAGGGACCAGCCGGCCACAGGTTCCGTCACCTCTCCAAGGAACCTGTGAGGAGGGCGGGCAGGACGTCCCCGGACCCAGCCTCTGGGGAGCAGGGGTTCCTCCTGCCCTTTGCCCCAACAACCAGTGTCACGCTTACCTTCTACGGCATTCTCAGCAACCGGGGACATCACGCCGAGCAGCCACGCCATCTTTCTAGATGACGTCGATATCTAGACTTTTGGAAACACTCAGGTGTTTACTGAATGTTTTATTTTCATCTAGAATCTGGACTGATGTCATAGGCGGGCCTCAGCGGTGACCGCCTGGTCGGGACAAAAGACGCCAACGCCCATGAGCCCCTAAGACACGTGTGGACAGCTTGGCACCCCAGGCCACCTGCGGTCTGTGCCTCCTCCCCGTGCCCCGGCCAGGCAGCATGTCTGGGCCTCCTGGTGGCTCTGTGACCTCCTGGCACAGAGAGGTGCTGACATGACTTCCCCAACTCCCTGAGCAGCGTTCGGCCACCCTGAGAGCCACCTTCTGGTCCCTGCCCTATCTCTGGGCCCTGAGAGAGCACCCTCCCAGGCACTGACGCCAGCAGGTGTCTAACTATCCCCTTGCACAGAGCAGGAGACCTGAGGCGATAGGGTCTCCTGCTTCGGGCTCGGTGGCCCCGGGGGTCCCGGCTCAGCTCTGTGCCTGACGACTTTGTTTGCAGACATTGAACTCTGAATTCTGCGTAAGCTTCACGTGTCACCAAACGTCACTCTTCCTGGGGCTCAACCAGGAGGTCAGGCGACTCAGAAAAGCACGTGGTCCCAGATAATCTGGTTCCCCTCCACGGCCAGGCCTCCTGGGAGAGACATCCGGGAGACTGACAAGCACCAGTCCGCAGCCTGGGACCTTCCCCTGGGCCTCACCCCTCCCCAACCCTCTCCTCTCTGCAGGGGCCATGGGAGAGGAGGGACAGAAGTCATGGAGCGAGGAGGGCCGTAGGAGCCAATGGGACGGTGTTGAGCGGAGCCTGCCCCTCTGACCAGCCCCTCACCTGGGTCCCCGGTCAGCACAAGCCCAGCCTTCCTCACGCCTGTCAGCTCTATGCCCAGGGCTGGCTGTTGCCTTCAACCAGCCGCGGGGCCATGCTGGACCCGGTGTATTTGGGTGCAATGCCACTCCAAACCCCCCAGGGGGTAAGGGCATCGTTTGAAGGACGTTGTTCCACTTGCTGATGTTGTCACTTGTGCTGACAGCTGGGCTGTTCCCATGGGGCCTGGGCCTGTGTCTCCATGTGCACCTCTGGGTGGGAGTGCTCACGGTGCCTGCCCGCTGCTCCCGCCCCAGGTCTGCCTGTCCTTCCAGCTGCCTGGAGAGGCCCTAGGGACCCAGGACTGACTAGGTGGACACTTCCACCGAGACCTGGCTACACCCCACTCTGGGCTGACCCGGGGGGACCAGGAAGGTAAGCAGTGGGAAGGACAGGGGCCAGGGTAGGACGGGAGGGACAGGGACAGGGACCTATGGGGACTTACACCCGCGGGTCGGCAGCCTAGGACCCACCTTGCTCTTCTCCTGCTGCAGCTCAATCTGGATGTCGGTGAGTTTGGCCCGCAGCTCCTCATTAGCGGCCTGCAGTGCGGCGAGGACCTCGGCCCTGTCCCCCTTGCTCCGGCTGCCCGTGCCCTTCTTGGACATGGTGAGGGTGGCTCACGGGGCGCTGAGGCGGGGCCGCCTGTCTGGGCTGGGCTGTCCACGCCGAGGTGGGGCTGGGGTCACCTCCCTGCTGTCTGCTACATGTTCTCACTCACCTGGAGGGAAACCACATCTGGGTGAGCAGCTGCCCGGGGCCTGAGCTCAGGGGTGAGCGGGGACCGGTGGGGGCCAGACTCGCCTCTCACCTGCCCTGAGGATGCTGGCCTGACTGCAGGCCACCCCCTAGAGGGCAGGAGTGCCCCCTGGCAGGGACCCCACACACAAGAGCAGTTACTCTTCGCCCCCTTGGAACGAGAGACTGGGACCCAAATTTAAGGTGTGCGTTTCATTCATTGACGGGAGTGTGGCGGGCCCGGTGGCAACGGTGGGTGCCCGGGACAACCTCTCAGGACAACGGCTCATGAGTGAAACTCAGGGGACGCTGTCAGGGTTAGTGATGCACGGTCTCTGTCAGACACTGCAGGGAGGTTGTCTGCCTCTGTTATGAACTGTGCTGTGGACAGTGCCTGGTCCGATTGGGTTTATGGGTGAAAGAGGCTGGTTGGGGGGGGGCGTCAGTGATGGGACGAGGTGGTCCCAAGTGCAGCACAGAGGGGACTGGCTGGGTCAGAGCACGCGGAGAGAGCACAGCTGTGCCCGAAATTCAGAGGCTTTTACTCCTAACTCGGCTCTTCAGGAAACCAGGACACGTACTCAGGATTGCATATGAGACCACCCAGTTCAGGATGCCACACTCTCTCCTGCGGGCAGTTTTGGAACAACGAAGCTCACACGACCGCTACGGACCCTAGGAACTCACTCCCGAGAACCAGCCTCAGCCTTGTAATTCAGACACAAGGGGTTAGTGGTCACCCCAGGAAGACCAGCTGCTTGGGAAATGATGCTTCCGCGGGTGTAAAGTGACCGCTAAAGGATCGGTCACCAGAATCCATAGATATATGTCTTAAAACTCTCAAAATTCAATAATAAAAAGACAAACAGGCCCTGGCCAGTTGGCTCAGTGGTAGAGCGTCAGCCTGGCATGCAGGGGTCCCGGGTTTGATTCCCAGCCAGGGCACACAGGAGAAGTGCCCATCTGCTTCTCCACCCCTCCCCTTCTCCTTCCTCTCTGTCTCTCTCATCCCCTCCCGCAGCCGAGGCTCCATTGGAGCAAAGATGGCCCGGACACTGAGGATGGCTCTGTGGCCTCTGCCTCGGGCGCTAGAGTGGCTCTGGTTGCAACAGAGTGACGCCCCAGATGGGCAGAGCATCGCCCCCTGGTGGGCATGCCGGGTGGATCCCGGTCGGGTGCATGCAGGAGTCTGACTGCCTCCCCATTTCCAGCTTCGGAAAAATGAAAAAAAAAAAAAAGACAAACAACCCAATTTTAAAAATTAGCAAAACATTTGAAGGACCCGTCACCAAGCAAGTATGCAGGAAATAAACAGCACATGAGCGAAAGTGTCTACATCACCAGTCACCAGGGAAACGAAGGTGAACCACAGGGGACACCACGGCCCACCGGCCAGCCAGGATGGATGGCTAGAGCGATAGGCTGACTACGCTAAGTGCCGGCACAAGTGTGGGAGAACTGGGCCCTCGCGCAAGGCTGCTGGGAAGGAAGTGACAGACATCCAGGAGGAAGCCAGACCTGCTTCCTGGAGCAAAGACTGTAGGTGCTAATTTGAGATTGGGAAGATTTAAAAGGTGGTAGAGAAATTAAGAAGCCCTCTTAAAGGGGCGTCCACAGATTCTGGGTCCCACTGGGACAGGATGAACACCACTTGCCAGCCCCCAGGCCATTCTCTGGGGCTCTGGGCAGATGCGGAGCCCTCCGGTGGGTCAGCCTCTACACAGCTGGGGTGGTCACTCCTTGCACCCCCACAGGGGCCAGCGTGGGTGCTCAGTGGTCAGCTGCTGAATGGCTGAATGTCAGTGGGGGGCCCAGTGAAGCCCTCAGAGCTGCGACCTTGCTGTCCCAGCATCACCACCTCGAACTCTCTCTGTTAATCGCCGCTGGAAGTTCCTCAGGTCTCATCTTCCTCCCACCCCAAGCCCGGGGCACACACAGCACCAGCCAGTTTTGCTTTTGAATAAAACTCTGAAAGGTTAAGTCCGCTGACCGCAAACCTGTGGTCCGTGCTCCACACAGGCAGGAGCTCCAGCATGTGAAACCCTCGCGAACCTGCCCAGATGTCAGCTCTTCTCAATGAGAGGTCATTCCACCCAAACTCACAAGCCCTTTGATCACTTGTTTGGGGGGCCTGAGTGCAGAGCGGAGGGAGCCCCGGGTCCGTCTCGTTCTGAGTCCCTTCCCTCCCCCATCGCCGCAGAAGACTGGGTCTCAGCTTGGCAGTAAACAGTGGACATTGGGGACCAGGGGAGTGTTCTTGGCGGAGGAGTGTCCCTTCAGAGGAAAAGCAGCCCAGGCCTCTAGGCATCAACTTCCACCCCCCACCCCTGGCAGGTTAACTTTGTCCCACAGCATCCCCGGGAACAAAGGCAGCATTTCAGCGCTGGACTGTCCAAAGCCTTAGACCGGTGGGGAGTACCCTCCCATCTCCGACTCTGGCCAGGGTGTCAAAGGAAAGAAAACGTTCGCCGGCACTGGTTCTGGGTGTCCCGCACGTGTGAACCAGCGGCCGAGTCAAAGGCCAGGTTGGGCATATACCCCCCAGCTCGTGTTCCAGCGACTCCCGCTCACCACCCGGTCAGAGCCAGGCTGCTCCTTCATTGCCGTCTTGCTCACGGTGCCCTCACCACCTCCCTGCCAGCCTCGTTTTCTCTGTACAACAGGGGAAACCGAGGCACGGTGCAATAACCACAGCCTCTTTAAAAAAAAAAAAACTGTTGGAAATCAGTTAATAAGATGCAATTTCCCTAAAAAACACAGGAGTGTTGTTGAGAAAAGAGTGATGTCGATGGACCAACTGTGATTCTTGAGGAAGTTTGAAATAGAGGACAGAGGACAGCGCCACACCCACAGGGCAGGTGGGTGACGAAGACTTGAGCGCAAACAGGTCTGGTTCTGAAGAGGAAGCAAGGCCCTGGCTGTCCCACCCATCTCCCCACCCACCAGGGGCCGGGGGCCAGTGGGGCCTCCTGCTGCACCGTGGTCCAGGTGCCCGCCATGCCCAGCGCTAAGTGCCATCGTGGCCCAGCACCCACCCTACCCCCGCGGCTGCCAGAACCAGCTCCAGCACGGTGCACGCCCTCAAAGAAACACTGCGTTGAGGACGAGAACCGCGGCTCTGAGAGAAGCCCCTCCCAAAGGCAGGCGCCCGGGCACAGATGGCCCCTGCGTCCGCCTGCGTGAGCGTCTGCACTCTGAGATGACACAGTCCTCTGTTGTCAACTCCCCTGGCCTGATAGGAATGCTTCCTAAATATAGAAGCCAATTCAGCTGGAATAATCCTGTGCAGAAAAAAACGACCTCAGCCCACCCGGAAACAGCAGAGTCTCTGCGCACTCACAAAAGAAATGTTTGTGTCCTCCAGCCCTGCTGGTCTGTGCGCCCCTCCCCGGTTCTCCTGGTGACTGGGTGGACCGCAGCTCCCCCAGGACTCCGTGCAGCTGTGCTGGCGGCAGCGGCGAGGGATCTATGACTCAGCAACCCGAGCCTTCACTTTTCAGACGGAACTCTCCACGCTGTGACTGCGTCCAGGGGAGGGCCAGCAGCATCTCTGAGCAGATGCCCAGGGCAGGATCACCAGCTCCCCCGTGCACAGAAATGCTGCACCCAGACGGGCGTCTCAGGAACGCCCAGCTCCTGTCCACTGGGGGGCTGCTGGGTAGGGAGGGAAGCCATCCGCTCTGCTCATGGGGAAAGGCGGTGCCCTGGATGGGAGTCCTGAAATCGGCCCCCTCTGTATGCCCAGAAGGAGGAAGCCCGACTCAGGCCGATCTGGCCACATGCCCAGGGGAAAGGACAAGTGAGGACCATGCAGCACTGGACACCCTTACCCATGCACTCGCCTGGTGCCCGAGGGTTCCAGGAGACCCCTCAAGTGTGTCCTCCCCTCCTTAGAGAATTCCCTGGGTTTTCTGTAGCGATAAGGTCAACAGTAGGAACAGACTTCTGCTGCATTTTAAATAGTGAGGTTATAGACAAGCTGCAGTCCACTAAACCCCAAAGAATGAAAACGTACAAACGCATCAGACAAGCAAGACCAGAGCCTCTTGTGTGATTGGGGAGCCCTGGTGCCTGCCCCGCGGACGCCCAGTCAAATTCCATGATGAACCCCAGCGTGCACAGCTCAACCTTCTCAGCATCTGGGATGACGCAGGTCCTGCAGGGGTTCCCACTGGAGGGCCCGGAGCATCCAGCTGGTCTGACTTGATAAGGGAAACAAGAGCAGGAGCCAGAGGGCCTTGCCCAGCACGGAAACCAGGCTGCATTTGAGTCAGAACAACTGGGGGGGGGGGGGAGATTCTCATGTGCAGAACCCGTGTGTGCCCTCCCCAGCGAGGAGCCAGCACTCCGCAGGTCTGACAACACGGCTTGGCTGTCCTCCTGCTTCTAGGAGAACACAAAGCCATCTGTCCACTCTCAAAGCCGTCCGTCCACAGTGCTGGCCTCTCGTTAACCCCTACCTCCACATCCCAGTTTGCTGTGCGTCCTTGGAAGTCTGTGTATCTCCTCCTCCTCGTTCCCCCAGGTTGGCTTTATTTGACCGTTTATTCCTCTCTGTCAGCTTGTCCCCGTCTGGACTCTGACAGGCACTGTCCCAGATTAACCAGGAGAGTGTTGGGCTGTCTGGTGCGTGAAGAGTCTAGCCTTTCACTTGTTCCGGACGTCTTTCTGTCCCTCTGTGGAGCTGCACTGTTTCCTCCAAAAGCTTTTGCACAACTTTTGATGGAGACGCTCAGGTGCCTTGTAAGTGTGCTCCGATCAGGAGCGGCCGTTTTGTGTTTGTAACTGTTTCCTATTCCCAACCATCACCAGGAAGTGCTGGTACCTAAGAAAACTGTTGATTCCTCTGGACTGCCCGGTGCCAGCCACTTGCTGGAGTCTAGCATTTCTGTGGACCTTCTGGAAAAGGACAGCTTTGTTCCCTCCGTTCTAGTTCCTATGCCAGGTGGGGCCTCCGGGACCCTGCTGAGCAGAAGCACTGATAATTAGCATCTTTCTCTGGTTTATTTCTTAAGGAGAAATGTTTCCAGTGAGTCTGCCCTCAGGCATCACGTTTGCTGCAGAATCTTCATAGATTCCCCTGACCGGGTTAAAGCATCCATTCATCCATATTCCAAATCAGCAAAGCGCACTATTTTATTTATTTATTTATTCATTCATTTTTTAGAGAGGAGAGGGAGAGACAGAGGAAGAGAGAGAGAGAGTAGAGACAGAGAGAGAGAAGTGGGGAGGAGCAGGAAGCATCAACTCCCATATGTGCCTTGACCAGGCAAGCCCAGGGTTTTGAACCGGCGACCTCAGCATTTCCAGGTCGATATTTTTTTTTTTTAAAGGTTGTGAACAGTGCCCTGGCCGGTTGGCTCAGCGGTAGAGCGTCGGCCTAGCGTGCGGAGGACCCGGGTTTGATTCCCGGCCAGGGCACATGGGAGAAGCGCCCATTTGCTTCTCCACCCCTCCGCCACGCCTTCCTCTCTGTCTCTCTCTTCCCCTCCCGCAGCCAAGGCTCCATTGGAGCAAAGATGGCCCGGGCGCTGGGGATGGCTCTGTGGCCTCTGCCCCAGGCGCTAGAGTGGCTCTGGTCGCAACATGGCGACACCCAGGAGGGTCGCAACATGGCGACGCCCAGGATGGGCAGAGCATCGCCCCCTGGTGGGCAGAGCGTCGCCCCTGGTGGGCGTGCCGGGTGGATCCCGGTAGGGCGCATGCGGGAGTCTGTTTGACTGTCTCTCCCTGTTTCCAGCTTCAGAAAAATGCAAAAAAAAAAAAGGTTGTGAACAGTTGTTGCCATTTATCAAATCTCCGCTCATAGCGAAGACTTCAAATGCGCACGCCTCCACTTGAGGACAACGTCTCCTGGTGGGCAGAGTGGATACCACCCACAACACTTCGCCGTGAGGACAGGAGGCCTGTCCATGCTCTCCCACGGGGTTCCGGCAGCACTGGGGACCTGCAGGGGAACGGAGTCTCCATTCGCCTGCACAAGAGGTGAGCAGAGCAAAGAGGACTGTAGAACCGCGGGCCCTGCAGCTGGAATGCTCACAGCACAGAAACCCTCTCGCCTGTGCGCGAACACCTGCTCAGGATCAGACGAGAGAGAACTGTTGCCGCCCAGAAGCTTGGATGTCACCATGTGACATCTCTCTTCCACGAGTGAGTTAAAGTCTGGGGACGGTGGATGAGTCCCAGGACATCAGAGACGCCAGCCTGTGACTTCAGAGCAGCAGAGCCCACCCCCCACCCCCACTACCAGGCGCTCCTCTGTGGACACACCGAGGCCATGAGCGGCCTTTAGGGTCAACAGCCCCTCCCATCAAGATTAGACGATTTCCCAGCAACACCGTGTCCCCTGCCCGCCGCCTTGTGTAACCGATGTCACTGGGCTTTGCGTACACACATCCATATTAAAGCCCCGGTGACACAGGAACACATGGGAGGGGAGGAAGCAGCGTCCCTGCCCGCCTCTGTGCGCCTGCCTGCCGCCCGAGCATGCAGGGAGCCCCTCGGGGACGCAGAGCCTTCGGCTGACACCTGCCTCACTGCCCCTCTCCCTCTCGAGGTCCCTCACGTCGCGCACCTGGGACCCAGCACACTTGTGCTCCCACCTGGGCGCGTTCTAGAGCCCCTGTTAACATCAACCTCAGAAGCCAACTCCTCCGCCCCGTTTTGCATTTCCACCCGCAGGCATGAACAAATGCTTAGCCTTGCACCCAGCATCCTTCCCAAGTCCTTCCCCACCCGCAGCCCACGCAGCCATAGGGCCCCGCCCACTGGACACACCCTCTCCTGCGCTGCCCTTACATGGTCAGAGCACAGCGTCTGCAGAAGACAAAGCACACTCAGGGACAGCTGCCCGGAGACACCTGAGTTAGGCCTGCGGTTGGCCACGAGAGAACAGCGTGGGGCAGCTGGGCTTGGACGTGCAGGTGCGTGAGCTCAGCGTTCAGCAGGACGCCCACCTGGCCGGGTGGTTCTCCAGTCCGGGAGATGTTCCTCGAGCCCCCTGCATCCTGCACCCCAGTGTGCAGGGAGAAAGAACACAGTGCCATTGTGCCCGGTGCTGATGAGCACATTTAACCCAAGGCCACAGCAGAGAATACGCCGCATTCATCCGCGCAGAGCGAGGTGGGTGGTTGTCCCAGGCTGCGAGGGAGATAACGTCCCTTTCATGGGGGTTAAAAACACAGGACACAGTGACCCTTGTCCCCGTCCAGTGTCCCCACCCGCCTGCTGCGTGGGGAGAGGGCAAGACAAGTGCCTGTGAGGGGACAAAAAGCAGGACAGGGTGCACAGCGGTTGTCAGGGGTCAGGCACCACTTCGCTGCGCCTGGTCTCACTCGGGCCTGACACATGCAGCGAGGCATCAGTCACGACAGGAGTGGACACACCATCAGACCCTCAGAGGACAGGGCAGTGGGCCTGCCCCCGCCCCCCCCCCCAGTTCACCCCCAGGAAAGGCCAGCCAGGTCACCGAGCAGGGTCCTGTGCACTGTCACCTTCACCGAGCGCACTGGCCCTGCTGAGCTGGGTACGGCCTCTTCCTGCGAACCCGGGGCCCCTGGTGCGTCACCACTGAGACAGCCCTGCGCTCCCATCGCCCTGACAGCCAGGAGCAGGACGGGGTTTGCTTTTCCCCAGGGGTGGAGACACGGCTGAGGTCCCCAGACTGCGTGGACCCTCCCGCTCTCTGCCCCAGTGCCGGCCGCAGCCGCAGACCCACCGCTGCCCACGCGCTTGAAGGCAATGCTGGTGGGCCTGTGGCCAATGCTCTGGCCACCCCCCGCCACAAACACCTGTGCCAGGCGGTGCAGACTGGCCAGCACGAGGCACCAGCAGACGATTCCCCTAAAGACTTCAGCTTCTTGCTACAAACGCATAGTGTTAGGTCCCAAATCCAAGAGGACCCTCTGCCACGGAGGGACAGCCACACGCCAGCCTGACATCGAGACCCTGAGGAGACCTCTGATCGACCAACACAGTCTGAGTTACACAGAGACAATCCCCTCATAGATGCAGAATAGGTCACTGGACAGCGGACCTGCCTGGGGGCCTTCCGTCCAGCAGTCCCGTGGCCCCTCCTGCCACATCCCTGACGACTCACCAAGGTCTCTTCCCACGGAGGAGCCTCCAGGAGCCCCAAGCCTGCACCCACCTGCACTGTGACACCCTGGGCCCCCGGGGTCTGCCCCCCCGACACACAGTGCAGCCTCTGACCGCACAGGGGCTGTGGAGCCCGCCTGCCCGGTGAGGCCACCAGCTGCTGGGGCGAGGCCCAGGTCAGACACGTGAGGCGTCACTCAGCACAGAGGGGTTTTCCCCAAGTCAGGGAGTTTTCAGTCACCAGAGAACTCTGGTGCAGGGCCATCATCCAAACATCTGCTCCTGAGTTGGCATCGGCATGACCGGCCTCGGCGGCATGGCACCGGCTCTCACGTCAGCCGAGTCTCAGCCGCCGTTGAGCCCTCCGAGATCCATGCCCTCAGAGAGAGGCACGCTGAGTCCAGACAGGTCACGGGGGATGGCAGCCAGCAGAATCTCATTTGGGGTTTCATCTCTGCTTTTAAGGAACAGCGTCTGTGCTTTCAACATCCCACCGGCCGTCCATCAGCACGGAGACAGAGTGCCGGCAGCCACAGCCCGGCCGGGTCCCCGCATGTGCCCGGAGGAGAGCCTGGGAGGTGCGCTAGGATCTACGTGAGCCCTGTGCATGGCTCCAGGTTGGGAGGACTGAGTGTCCCCAGATGCTCCCAAAGTGCCATCGACCCCCTGGGTCAGCCCCTTTCAGATTGTGAGAGTTTACTTTTCGGGGACCCGCCTGGCGAAGGTCAGGGGAGCAGACATTGTGTTTCTCTACACACACAGCAGGGGAGGAGGCAGTGTTCACAGCCAGGATTAAACGAGTCACAGGTGGCCACGGCGAGGGCAGGGGTATTGGAGGTCACCTGCTCGGTCACCACCTGCAGGTGGGCCCTGCCTCACAGCCCCAGCTGGGAAGCTCACAGCGGCCCCGTTTTTTTTTTTTTTTTTAATAGAGTCAGAGAGAGGGATAGACAGACAGGAACGGAGAGATGAGAAGCATCAATCATTAGTTTTTCATTGTGCGTTGCAACACTTTAATTGTTCATTGATTGCTTTCTCATATGTGCCTTGACCCTGGGCCTTCAGCAGACCAAGTAACCCCTTGCTCTAGCCAGCGACCTTGGGTCCAAGCTGGTGAGCCTTGCTCAAACCAGATGAGCCCGCGCTCAAGCTGGCGACCTCAGGGTCTCGAACCTGGGTCTTCCGCATCCCAGTCCGACGCTCTATCCACTGCGCCACCGCCCAGTCAGGCAGCGGCCCCATTCTTCACAGGAGGGACCTGGGTTCAGAGGGGAGGTGAGAAGCCCTGACCCCACCACCCAGCAGGACAAGACCACACAGTACTCGGACTTCTCAACTCTCCAGCCAGACCTTTGGGAAGACAGGCACTAGCTGACCACACCCAGCAATGCTGGCCAAGGACCGAGAGCCATGGGCACTGCTGGTCCCCAGTGCACCGGCGTGGACGGCACATACCTGCAAACTCAGGTTTGGATTATGTGCGTGCACAGTGGACAGTGAATGGGACAGAGGCGGTGACAGCTCTACCAGCAGATATTTGAACAAGACTTGAGGGGAGGCGGGGGAGAGCCAAGGGGAGAAGGCCAATGATGGGGTCCCTTCCCCAGCGGTCAGATGACTCAGTGGGACCACAGTGGGCTGCAGACCCTGCCGGGACAGGGGACGAGGGCTCAGCAAGACTCTCACTGACCAAGTTCACATTGAACTTAAAGATTTAAAAAAAAAAGTGATGTGAGATCAGGTATTAATTAAAACTGTGGCTCCTGGCATTTCCCATGGTGCCGGGGTGGGCTGATGGACACCTGCCCCAGCCCGCAGTGGGTCAGCCTGTGGGCAGCCATGCCCTCCCTCCTAATCTGATTTCACTGTCCCTTCCAGGCTTTTGGGCAAAGCCGGCTTTGCTTTAATTTCCTCCCAAACATTGACAGAAAGAAAGACATTGAACTTTAACTGATTCCTGTCGTGTCTGAAACCATTTGCTCTGAGGGTTGTTCTCAAAACAATCTCCCACAAGCTACATCAGCGGCCCAAGCGGAACACAGTGTCACTCAGCATGACGCTGTGGGGTCCATTTTTGCCACTAATGAGCCACTCTCATGAAAGAGAGAAATTTCTGTCAACCTCCTAGTTAAGAGTCCGGCTCTCGGAATCGGGCTCCTGGAGAAATGAAATGAACACAATAGGCTCAGAACTCCTCAGAAATCTGCCCCTAATGAGCCTCCAGAGAGGTCAGCGCCTCCGGGTGCACCCAGAGAGGCCAGCTACTGTCCTCCCGCACCACCCCGGCCCGCAGAGCAGCCTCTGGGAGCTGTCCGTGGTGCTGCCCCTCCCAATTCTATTCCGGACTTCAGCTCACTGACCGACCATGCCTCCCAGTGCAACCAGGTGGTGACCCCACCTGAATCTCCATCACGGGCCAACCCTGCTCTTTCTGACTCGTGATCTAGCTTTCAGCGTCAGCCCTGCAGTGATCGGTCCATTTGTTGGGCTGTCCAGTGGTGGCTCCGGTCTAGACGTATGCAGAGCCCACCTGCAGACACCTCATCTGCTCCCATATCTGCTAACGAGCCCCTAACCTCTGGCAGGACCTCCGACATCAGTCTGCACCCCTGTGGGGAGTGGACAAAAAACCGCGGGGAGCTGGGTTTAAAGTGGGTCCCAACCGGGTGCCCCAGCTGACAGACAGAAGGAAATGCACCCCTCCCTGGTGCAGGGCACAGGAACCCAAGGTCTCAGAGGAAAAAACCATGTCCACGTTCAAGGACAGTGACTGACACGCTTCCTCCTCACAGTCAGCACGAGAGCCCCAGACCTCATCAAGACCTTGTGGCTGTGGCTTCTCCCGGGAAGACGTGCTTTGGGGGCAGCCACATCGGGCCCCATGCTACCACAGTGATCTGGGCTGTCTGTGATTTTGCACCAGGGACCCCAACCTAGAAAAGCCCGGGTTTGAAACTGCAAGCCAGCAGAATCCCTGTTTACAGGGATACAAAGGTGCTGCACAAAGGCTTTGTGTTACAAAACGCAGATGAGGGAGACAGAAACCAAAAGCCTACGCACCTTGAACAGCAGCAGGACCAAACGAGCAGCCACGGTATGGAGTAAACTAAGAAATAAACCATCCTAGCCTGGCCTGTGGTGGCGCAGTGGATGGAGCATTGACCTGGAAATGCTGAGGTCACCGGTTCAAAACCCTGGGCTTGCTGGTCAAGGCACATATGACAAGCAACCAATGAACAATGAAAGTGAAGCAACTATGAGTTGATACTTCTCGCTCCTCCCGCTTCTTTAAAAATCAATCAATCAAATAAAATAAAATAATAAAAAGAGCCCAGGCTGGATTGCTCAGTTGGTTAGAGCATCATCCTGAAGCTCAGAGATGGCCAGTTTTATCCCCGGTCGGGGCACAGTCAGGAGCAGATCGATGTTCCTGCCTCTTTCTCCCTCTCTTTCTCTCTCAAGTCAATAAACATTAAAAGAGAAAGAAAAGAAACAATCATAAAGCTTGCAGCGAGGAAGGCCCGTTTGCAGGACCAGCCCTGTGACGCTGATGTGAGGGACCCTTTGGGTGAATCACTTCTAATATCATGATGGCCGACGTGAGGAACCATCAAACCAGAGACGAGAAGACAGACTCAGTGCTCAACCGGCTGGTCACCTTTGCTGGATGCAGCCCAGCACCAGGGAGGGAGTAGGGGTCACCTCCCCGGAGTGCACAGAGGTGATGCTGACCTAAGAGGCCTTCTCCAGGAAGCTGGGAGTGTGGAGGGGTGGCCTGGGCCACTCCTCTGGGAGGACGGTGTTTGGAGCTGAGGGACAGGACAGAGCTGCAGACGCAGGCCCAATGTGAGATCCAGGCCCAGGGGAGGCCCACTGAGTCCTTGAATGACCACTGAGAGGAGTCCTGTGACTTTTTGACTTGAACAAGGCTCTTCCCCCTTGTCTCAGGCTCCTCACTGCAAGACAGTTCTCTCTCTGATGGTGTCATTTCCTCCCTGTCGGGCTCTTTGAGGATGTGGCCTGAGCCTGGTTCCCAGAGGTGGCATCGTCTCCACCCGAGCTCAAGGCTCCTTGCGGGCATCCCCAGGTCTCGCTGGGGTCTCCTGTCCTCCCCTCTCGGCGATACCCACATACCTTAACACAGGTGTTAAAATAGCACAGAGCAGGTGCCGTGAAACTGGTGACTTTTTTTCTTTTTATCATCACTCTTCCCTCTTTCTCTCTTTTCTCTTTTTAAATAATAACTTTATTGTTTTGCATGGCTCACCATCTCCTAGACTTTTCCAATATCATGAAAGCCAACTTGTAGTGAATGGGACCCTGGAACTTGCTGACCATGATGCCACCAACTGCCACCAGGAAAGGCAGATGCTGCACATGGTGTCTGGGGCGCCCGTCAAGCCTGTGAGAGGACAGCCGTAGGGTTCAGCCTGTGGCGCTGGGCGTCTGAACTACACCAACCACGGCCACCCATCTGCTGCCTGTCTCCCTTCCTGAACCTGGTTCTCAGCAGGTGGCATCCGTAGGGATGATGAATGCCAGTCATGTCTCAGCACAAAGTCCTGAAACAATAGATGTGCACAGGATGCAGCATTTGCCTGGAAATCCCACTTGGAATTAAAATTTTATCTTCACCAGCCCCCCCCCCCCCCACTGAAACGCCCTTGCACAAAAATTATTTTTTTCCAACCATATTCTTTTTGGGAAAAAGTGGAGGTGTACAGGTCAGGAGCGAGAGGTGGGCTGTTTACTCCCTCTTCCCAGTTAGTGGCCAGAACTCCAAGTCAGTTGCTGCTAAGGCTCCTTACAGACAGAGCAGCCCCCACCCATGGGTGCTGGGTCCCCTTACAGACAGAGCAGCCCCCACCCATGGGTGCTGGGTCTCCTTACAGACAGAGCAGCCTCCAATCCAGGCAGCCCCATGGGTGCTGGGTCTCCTTACAGACAGAGCAGCCCCCACCCCAGGCAGCCCCATGGGTGCTGGGTCTCCTTACAGACAGAGCAGCCCCCACCCATGGGTGCTGGGTCCCCTTACAGACAGAGCAGCCCCCACCCATGGGTGCTGGGTCCCCTTACAGACAGAGCAGCCCCCACCCCAGGCAGCCCCATGGGTGCTGGGTCCCCGGGCACATAAGCCAAAGATGACCTGTTCTGGGCCACGTGCTTCCTGCTGAGAGCCACTATCACCCGCCTCATGTGTTCTGTTGACAAACCCTGGACACTTCTAAGAGGGAAGTTCTGCCTCTCGAGTGAACCTCACAGGCAGGTTCTCCGGGCTCTGCGTACTCGCCATCCCTGTGGGGAGAAAACATCCCAGGTCCTTGCCAAAGTGTGGCTTTAATTCATGAGCACAGCTCAGCACTCAGAAAAAACGCCAGGGGGGTGGGGGTGGGGGTGGAGGGGTGTCCTGTGAGTTTCATCCTAAGCCCCCACAGACACAGGGCCTGTTCCCTCTGAGCCACCTTCCCCAAGGCCCCCCAGCGGGTCCTCAAAGGGCTGAGCTTAGGCAAAGGGGCATTTCCGAGGTCCTACTGCCCTCAGGACAGAACCTGGATGCGCCTGGCCCCACCCTGTTCTTAGACATGCAGACAACAAGCAGAGGCAGCAAGACCCTGCCAGGCCCCAGCACTGCAGGAAAGGGACGTGGGGCCAGAATCCACAAGCTGGGCGGGGAGGAATTGCTAAAATCCCCACTGCCCCCCCCCCCCGCCCCCCCGGCGAGGTCAAAGGCTCTGGCGGCGGGTGTTTCCTGCCAGCGCTTGGGAAGCTGTGTGGCCGGCGCCCTTCTCTGACTCCTGACCCCGACCAAACCCGACTTCGGCGGCTCCCAAAGGGGGGCGGCGTCCGACAGCAACTCTGCCGCCCCGGAAACCCGAGCACGTGAGATTACAAAACTGGATACTAACATATAAAAATAAAATCCTCGCAGAGGCCGCTCCTTTCAGGGCGGCTGAGCCGGCGACACGGAAACACCGGAGTCCGTGGCCTCCCGAGCACGAGCACCTGCGCCACTGGGGCCGCGTCCCCGGGCCAGGCCGGTGCGCCCGCGTCCCCGCAGGCGTTCCCGGGAGAGGAGCGCGAGCCAGAGGGGGCCGTGGGGGCCTGGAGAGTCAGACTGACCCCCACCCCGGCCGCCCCGGTAGGCAGGAGGTCACCCCGCCGCCTCCGGGATACCCCGGGGCCACCTCAGACCACCCCTGGGGCACCTCCAGGCCATCCCGCTACGCAGAGCCCCGGAGCCTCGGCGCGCACGGTGCCAGGCGTGGGATACGCGGAGGCCCGGCCTGACTGCGGCGGCGCGCGGGGACCGGGGGCCGGGGACGGGGGACCGGAGACCCGGGCGGCCGGCGGCTGCTCACCGAGGCTCCCCGCGGGCGGGCGGGGGGCGGCGTCCGACGGTCCGCTCGGCCATTGCAGTGGCGGGCGGGGGGCGCGCGTGACGGCGGGTGGGCGCCCCAAACCCAGGCCCTCCCCCGCCACTCCCGGCCGCCCGGCTGCGCGCTCCGCGACACCCCAGCCCCACCTCTTCCTCTTCTGCTCACCGTGTTCGTTCCCTGGAGCGGGTTCGCAGTCGGCGAGAACCCGAGAGCGCGGCTGCTGGCGAGCACCCCGGCCGCTGCGCAGTGTGCGGAGGGCGGGGCAGAGGAAGGCGCCGCGCGGTCCCCGCACTGACCCGCACGCAGGGCCGGGGTGCCTTCCTGTTCCCGGGAGGCGAGAGGCGCGCGCCCACGGCTTTTCGCCGGGTGTCAGCATCCGTGAAGCGAGCAGCCCGGCGGAGTGGCACGTGTGTGTTTCCACCATTAACTCTTGACCTCCCATCTCCGAGTGCCGCCGTCCACCGCCCCGGTGAGAGGGAAGCAATTCCGCAAACTCCGGTGGAGCAAGTCACTCATCACGGGCCGGTCCCCAATCAGAGGCTCGACCCCGCCTGCGAGCCGCGGCCTCCGGCTGGGTCCGGGCCCTGCAGGTCTGGGCCTTCACCCGTGAAGTGGGGAGCAGCCCACGCCCACTGCTGAGTGTCGTAGGGGAAGTTAGATAAGCAAGTTAATAACCCGCGGCACAAAGGCAGGGTGAATGTGGTCTTATGAAAACCTGTACACAGGGGGAAATGTTCCCGCGTGGGATGCATTCCTTCCCTGGACACCAAGACTTCCCGACCAGCAGGTCCCTACGTTCCAGGCACAGAGAGCAAAGAGTCCCACAAGTGTATCCTTCCGCGTGAGAGTGAGGGGCGCCTCCACCACTGTCACCCCGTGTGCCCGCTCGTGCCTTCGGGCCACAGGAACACCTGTGACTGCTGGGTAAGATGGTGTGTGATGGCACAGGAACAGCCTTGCAGGGCTGTTCTCCCCACTTTGCACCCTGGGGAACCTTTACCCTTTACACAGGCCATCCTCGCCTTCCCTGCCCTTCAGGGGTGGACGCAGGACAGACATGCAAGTCCCAGGCTGTCAGCCTCCTCCTTGGGTTTCCCTGCTGGAGGTCGCAGAGGGTGGGTGAGTGTGACCTGACGGAGCTGGTGCTCAGTGAGGCTCTGAGGGGCTCCTTGGGGTGGCCTGGTGGACAGGGACGCTTTAGGTCTAGGATGAGCGTCCACTCCAGTGATGTCCAGTGGGCTCAGTGTGCTCTCAGGTGACTGGCCGGTCCCCAGGCTGTGGTGCCACACGGTGGCCCGGGTTGGTCTCAGCTGTTGATAGACTCAGCAGCAGCAGTAGCCAGGTGAGCCTTGGTCAGGGAGGTCCGTGCTGTTAAACCCACAGGTAACGTGCACCCACGCGGCCACATACCACTGCTGTAAGGTTTTTGTGCCAAGGCCAGGATGGCTAAAGAAGGCGGCTGGCGACCCCTGCAGCCTCGGCACCTACAACCCTGGACGATCGAGGCCTCCTGTCAGCCGGAGCATGTTGTGAGTGTGCACACAGGAAAACAACGTTTTCACAACTGGGCCCATTCCCAAAGGTCTGTCCATCCCCATACTCCCCCCCACCACCCTGACCTCTGATCCCCAACCCTGCAAACCCATGCCTTTGAAGTTTCTGATCATTTGTTTTGACCAAGGTCTCAGTCCATCCTCCTTCTGAGTGAGTGGACACACACTACTGCTCCCATGTGGCCACTGGGGGGACCTCCCTTCCCCACTGTCCATCCAGCCAGTTTGAGCAGGCCACCTGGGATGCTATCCATCCTTTTCCAGCCAATACCAACAGAGCAGTCGAACCTTCCCATTGGTCAGTCACTGGTTTCAGGAAACACCCCGTAGAACCAAACACACAGGTGCAGGGATGGAGCGTGGGCTGAGGTGCTGAAGGCCGACTTAGCCAACAGCTGAAGGAAGAGTTAGTGAGTGTGTTTGAGGACACACGGCATGTGTAGGCTATATGAGGAGTCTCGCCGCATCTCCTCCCAAGATACTTATGAATAACAAATGGAAGTGGTGTGTTTACAGGGGGGAAACCCGGCAGGCAGCCGTTACCCCCGCAGTGGAAGTTGCTGGGGCAGATCAGCACCGCAGACCTCAAAGTATGACACCGGAGAAAAACAGTTTCTGTAGTATCCCCGCCCAAATTTGTACCTGCATGTAATCATGAGCAAACATCTGACGAACCCACATTCAGGGACATTTCTACAAAATCACCGCTGTGCTGTATGAACGAAAACATCCAGGTCATGAGAAGCCAAGTTTGAGGAGCCTCCTTAGATTAAAGGGGGTGAGAGACAGCGAAGCAGCGTGCAGTCTCGGGTTTCCTTTCCCCATCAAAACCGTTATGAGGCCCTGGCCAGTTGGCTCAGCGGTAGAGTGTCGGCCCGGCGTGTGGAGGTCCCAGGTTCGATTCCCGGCCAGGGCACACAGGCTCCATGGCCTCCGCCTCAGGCGCTAGAATGGCTCCGGTTGTAATGGAGCAACGGCCCAGCTGGGCAGAGCATCGCCCCCTGGTGGGCATGCTGGGTGGATCCTGGTCAGGCAAATGTGGGAGTCTGTCTCTCTGCCTCCCACCTTCTAACTTGGAAAACACACACACACACACACACACACACACACACGAAAAAACCCGTTAGGAGGACAGTGGGGAAGGTTTGCTGGCCCATCACCTTATTTTGGTGTTTATTTCCTGATGGTGATGGTCATCGTGAGGTTATGTAAGAGCATGATTTTGCTTTGAGGAGATATACACTAAAGTATTTAAAAAAAAAAAAAAAGACTTCATGCTTACAAGTTACTCTGGAGGGGTCCAGAAAAAAATGTATACAGTATATACACACATGCACCAATGTACATGCAGAGAAAGAGGGAGAAAGCAAATGCAGTAGAGTATTAATATGCATTTGGGGAATCTTAGTAAGTGTAAAACTGTCGTCATTTAAGGCACAACATTCCTTAGCACCCACAGGGGGCTGGCTCCTGGACCCCCCAGGAGAGCGAACTCTCAGACACTCAGCTCCTTCTATGGAGCGGTAGTGTTTGTATGTGACCTGCACGCCTCCTCTCTCTAATCCAAATCATCTCTAGAGGGCCCCCACTTGGACCCAACTGGACTTTCAGCCTCCAGATTTGATGGAAATAGTGTTGTTTAAGCGCCCAGTCTATGACCGTTTGTTATACCCATCTGAGCTAAGCAAGACAACTGTCTTCCCGTGTTCTACACACATATGTGCCTTTCACTCAAGTCACTGAAAACATCCATAAAGCGCAGACTACGCACTGCGCCTACCTACGTATATGCCTACGTCTGCCTGGAGGACTGCCCAGCCTGTGCCTCCCAATCCACTTGTATCCAATAGCTCAGTTCTCCATGCTGGTTCCCAGGGCACTTTGCCTCACTGTATCACTGTAACAAAGTGTGTGCACTTTATACACAGTATCTAAACAACAGCAACAAAGTATGTACTTTATACATTGTATATAAGCACTGTAGCAACATGTATGCACGTAATACACTGTATATACATAGTAACAAAGTTTGTACTTTACACATGTAAACGCTGTAACAATGTGTATGCACTTTATATGTGGTATGTTAACACTGCATAACTCTACCTACCGGCATTGCAGTCTCACATGACCTACTCCTACTAGACCACAGTTTCTCCAGGGTCTATGTTTCATTCACATTAGAATCCTACCCTTTGCCAAAACTGGACCTCAGTTCGCCGGGTGCCTAGTAAATCGTGGATGCCCAAAAATGTGTACTGAGAAGGGACTGAAACAGATGAAGTCCCGAGCAAACCAACGAGCAAACAAGTCAGTGTCTCCAGCAAAAGACAAGCCTTGTCTGGGAAAAGCCATTGGCTCCCCAAGCACCATCCATGTGGCAGACTCCCCCTCACACTTCTGCTTGGACTGTGCAAGCCCCACCCCTACTTCTGTGTCCCCAGGAAAGCCCAGGCTGGCTTGCACTCTTACAGTGCAGCCACTCACAACATCTTACCAGCACATGTGCAGAGGAGATAACCTTCCCTTCTCTCCTTCTAAACCAAGGTTCAATACTTAAAAGAAACTGAGTTTTCTTTCCCTCCTTTTACCCATTTTATTATGAGAATTTCCAAACATGTAAGAAAGTTGAAAGAGTTGTACGTGTACACACACATGTCCACTTTCTGGACTGTCTCTGTATCCCTCCGTCCACCCCTCAATCCATTTTACTTTTGATGTGTTTCAAAGTCAGTTGCAGAGAAGACACACTCCCCCCCACCCCCACCCCCAGCACTGCAATATGCTTATCACTCCCTGGAGCTCCATAATTTTCTAGCTTCTTTCCTGGGGGTGGGGGTGTGGTGGGAGATAAAGTTAGGAGTCCGAGAAAGGCTCAGATCTTAGTGTACCAGTCAGCAAGCCCTGCCGTTCACTGACTGGGGCTTGTCTGTGTAAGCCAAACCCCCATCAGGACATGGAAGACAACCACCTCCCCGGAGTGCCTGGTCGTCCCCTCCCAGTCAGTCGAGCCTCGCACTCCCACGCCAACCATTTCTCCTGGTATTTCTCACCATAGATTTGTTCAGCCTGGGAATTCATTTAATAGACTCAAACAGCGTGCTCTGTGGGGTAAGCCTTCCACACTATTACGTGTATCAGTAGTTTACTCTGATTTACTGCAGATATGATTGTGTTATATGAGCTTTCCAGTTCGTTTCTCCATTCTTCCATGGAGGGCCACATAAGCTCTCTCCAGTTTGGCTCTATTATGAATAAAATGGCCATCCACATTCTTGCACACATAGCGTCCTGTTGCGGGGCACTTTCTGGTTTCTGCGTCTTGGACAGCGGGGGGCAGCATTGAGCCGGTGGCTGGAACCTGCACATCCAAGGGAGGCAGTGTCCCTGTGCCGCCAGTCCTGACCACCACAGTAACAGATCTGAGGACAGTCCTTGAACCACAGAGGAATAAATGGGTCAGCAGGGCGATGAGCACATCATCATACTGTATGCTTGACATGGGTCCGGTTTCTCAGCCCGGAGACTGCACAGGCCTGGCCATGGGAAGAGGCGCAGAAGAGATGGTCCAGGGCCCTCCCCATCTCAGGCCTCCCCCACGCTGCCAGCAGACTGAAGTGGACATCTGCCCACGTCACCGGGATGTTGTCACACTCAGACCCCGGCACGGGCACTGTTCCCGATGGAAGTCCTCAGGGAGTCATCATCATCTGACCCACCAACACTGCTGCTCTGTGCTCTGTGACCTCTGCATTTCTCACACCAGATTTCACCGCAGGCTTGTGTCCTGGGTGTGCCCCTGTCACTCCTGAGTGACGTGTCACATGCTAGGAGACTTTGGGAGGCTTTTCTTTTTTTTTTCCCATCAAGGAAAGCAGCGTTAGGCTGAAGGAGTGAGACTCAGAAAGACTGATTATGATGCATAATCATGGTGCAGTTTCCTGAATCACTGGGCACCGTGTTTCCAATGCTGTGTTCTCGTTCCCGTCCCTGAGAGTCCGCAGGTCTGGAGTGGGACCTGGGATCTGTCACTTGACTGAGCTCACGGGTGATGCTGTTGTGCAGCTGGGTTTGGAAACTGCTGGTGGAAGTGGGGGTCAGTGAAGGTCCCGAGAGACTAGATGGCCTTTAAGTCCCCTCAGGAGTGGGCGAGGTGTGCTGGGGGCGTGAGGGGTCTCATTTCCACAGAGACTGATCAGGATGGGCCCTGCCAAGACCAGCTCAGCCGGGGACATGCATGAGAGGAAGGCGCTGCCGGACTTAAGAAAAAACACACACAAGACACAACATACGGAAAAGATGGGTCCAGGGGACTCCCAGCCTCTAGGACTGAGAGCCCAGATCTCTGCGGCCTCATCGTATTTATTCGTGTCTTGTTCATCAAGCAAATTAGCAGAGCCTGGGTCAAATTAGTCTACAGTGGATGCAGGTACAGAGAAAGATGGCCACCCAGTGACCCCCAGGCATGTAGGAAAATGGCTACAGGGATCAGCTGCTTCCTATAAACAATCGTAGTGCTTGCTGGGCAGTGTTCTGCCCCCGCAGAACTTGGTGTTCCAAAGTCCACACCAAAGACTCGTCTGGAGGCTGCAGTTTAATCTCTTGGCCATTTTTCTTTTTTTTAAAAAAAAAATTTTTTTAATTTATTCATTTTAGAGAGGAGAGGGAGAGACAGAGAGAGAGAGGAGAGACAGAGAGAGAGAAGGGGGGAGGAGCTAGAAGCATCAACTCCCATATGTGCCTTGACCAGGCAAGCCTAGGGTTTCGAACCAGCGACCTCAGCATTTCCAGGTCGACGCTTTATCCACTGTGCCACCACAGGTCAGACTTGGCCATTTTTCTACAGACCCCCCTCGCCGCTCCCCCTGTAACAGAACTGTCTCTCTCCGTCTCCCCGTCTCTGCATCTCCTTGTCCTTTGTTCCGTTCAGGCAGGTGTCCAGCCCGCTGCCTTGCCCCATTCAGGGGTGTAGCTGGGAGGATTCACCTGCAGTCTCCCCCACAGCTCCTTCCAAAGGCCTTGGGCTGGGAGAGACCCGAAGGCTTCAGCAGAGTGCGTCCTGGCCCAGGGACACGCCAGCTTCTCCCAGAGTCGGGCCAGGCCAGCGGGTGAAGGGGACTCCAATCCCTGAGAGTCTCCGCAGCAGATTCCAGGGGACCAGAAGGGTCACCTGCGTGGGGGCGGGAGCTCCCTCCCCAGGGAAGACTAGAGCAAGCACAGCAGGGTCACCTTTCTCCCCAGAAGCTGGTGCTAAGGGGGTGGGAGCCCTCCGGGCAGCTGCTGTCCTTCCTTCCTCATGAGGCATTAATGCTGAGGAGTGAAATGGTCTAGAAGCTGGGTGAAGCACCCAGCAGGGCACCCTGTGCAGGAGCGGTTAGCAGGGCGCACCGTTAGGCTGGGACACAGACATCCATGGACGTGGTGGCCCAGTGAGTGCACAGGCCAAAGTCAGGGGCAGAGATGCTGGGAGAGGACGGAGCCTGCAGCTGCCTCTGGCAGTGTTTCTGGAAGGTCGGGCAAAGGGAAAACGGAAGATGAATAAATTAAGATCTTAGTTGGGGAGGTGGAAGCAGACATGGGAAGGAAGGAGGGATGGAGGAGAGAGCTGTGCAGACAGACATAAGTCTGTCCCGCCCTCCATCAGGGGTGTTGGGCCAGAGAGCGTGAGGGAGGGAGGACAGATGGTGGATCCCAGCGGGCCTGTTTGTTAAAGGCGAGGCCAGGACTGAACTGGAAAAGGAGGAGCCGCAGTGGGGCGAGCCCTGCCCTCACCCAAGCCCAGCTCCTGTTAGTGGCCGGAAGGAAAGGCTCCCTCCCTGGTCCTGGCCTGCCCAGCCCTCAGCACTGTCTACTGGGCAGAAAAGTTCTTTCCTGACCAGCTGCCCCACCTCGGTCCTGAGAATGGACCCAGACCAAGGTGCAAACTAGTGCCGATTTTCACCCTCTCAGGGGACTGTAAACGTGGATCTGAGCCCTGCCTGGAGCTAAAGAGCGTGGGCCTTGGGGAAAAACAGAAAGGATGTGGTCCTTGTAGGACTCCTGGCCCTTGCTTTGGAGGCACATGGGGGACCCTGACACCGCCTTGTGCTGCCTGTGTGTGTCACTCCACCCTGGGACCCAGGGCTCAGATCATTAGCAGCCTTCCCTGTCCCGGGCTCTGGTCCACACAACCACTGTCCCTCATGCATCCACTGGGCAAACCCCCCCACCCCCCACAGCCTGCCCCGTCCCGGGGTGCCTAAAAGTCAGTCCAGCCTGCACGTGGGTGTGCGTTCCACGCGACCGCTCACCTAACCAGGAGCATGGAGTGTGACCACCCCTCGTCACCTGGGACAGCCCATCCACATTCCCTCCTCTCCTGTTCAGTAACTTCATGGAGGCATTCCTGCAAAGACTGACCTGCCCCCACCCTTCCCACCAGTGCCTCCCAGAGGCCCGTCATTCTCCCGGGACAGGAGGCGGGGCTGGCTAAGCAGGGTGGGGGCTCTGGGGCGGGACAGGAGGCGGGGCTGGCCACGCAGAATGGGGGCTCTGGGGCGGTGGTGTCTCAGCGCTTTGAGTCCGAGTTTTGCCATCCTGAGTGTGGTCAGGGACTTCCATGAAGGAGCACATCATAGTGCAATGGGTGGGCATTGGCCTCTCTGGGACCAGACCAGCTCTGGCCCTTTGGATCCTGATCTGACGACAGCTGCAGCCTCAACTTCCCCAGCCAGTGGCCCCCCAACCCCAGGCTGTTCAGACTGGCACTGTCCCGATCACCAGAGCTGAACCAGCGTCCCTGGACTCCAAGCTCATCACTGCCCCTCCTATTTATTTATTTACTTATTTATTTCCCCTCTCCTTTTAGTGAAAGGACAGGAGGGGAGACCAGCTATCACAACTGATCACTGGCCCCCTCTGGGCTTCAGTTTCCTCCTTCCAGGATCAGGAGCCTCAGTCCGTCCACTTGCTACCTGCAGCTCCCTCCCTTCGGGACAGGAGGATGCATGGCCCGTTCAGGTGACAGCAGGACCCTGCCTGGCTGCTCCCCGGGCAGCTGCAGAGTTGGGCAGGAGGCCAGGGGCTGGGAGCTCATCAGGCCTGCGCTCTGGGTGTTTCAGAACCAGCTCAGCCCCTCCCAGGGCCTCTCCAGCCTCTCTCTTCCCCAAGCAAGCCCCCCACCCCCGCCCCCCATAGTGACTCCAGCAAGGCAGGTGAGCTCTGGGACCTTAAGCTGCTGCCCAGAGCCACCGAGCTGCCTGCTGGCTCCAGACCTGCTTCCCTATTCCCCACAGCTACCATGTGACCAGTCGCATGACAGTGTTTGCTCCGCGTGTGGTCCCGTGCCATGGTGCTGGTGAGTACACACAGGCTGTTCTGAGCTACTGCTTCACATAGAAGGACAAACAAGCTCCGGCCTCCGTGCACGGGGGCAGCAGTGGGAACGGCTGTCCAGGCTCTGGCACAGCCCCTGTGCGGGAGCTGCTTCCTGTTTTGAACATCCCGGGCACGTGCAGACCTGGCTCTTAACAGACACCCTTTCGTTGGGGGGAGGGGGGTGTCCTGTTCCTTCACCAGCGGGGACACGAACCGGAACAAAATGGAACAAACAGGAGACGCAGTTGGGAGCAGTTTGTTGACCATTCTAAATATTTCACCACACCGGCTCCTAAAAATAGCCCAGGCAGAGTACAGCTATCACTGGGAACTCGCAGAAAAGTTCCTGTTTTCCTGGAAAAGAAAGGGAGACAGGACAGCATGATCGGCCAGCAGGGCTCCCCAGGATGGAGTCTGGCCGGGACTAAGTCTCTGGGAAGGTGGAAAACAGTCACTGCGGGTCTGTTCATCCCACCCACCCTCAGGCGGAGGTGGGACAATAGCCAGGAGTCCTGTTCATTTGAATAATGTCTCCACCCACTCATTCACACAGCCTTGCATCACCAGGAAACAAATGGCTGAGGTTATTCCTGTCCCCAAGGAAACTGTTCCTGCCCCAGGGTTGGGGGGGGGGGGATAAGGGGGGGGTGGAGGTGCCTGGTTGGGGGGGGGCCCACACAGGAGACTTTCCTCATCACTTCTAGATCAGCGAAGATGAAGATGTTGTGTTCAGTTCTCTGGGCCGTAGTTCTTGTGACCTGGTCAGTGTGACCATCAAACCCTCCTCCAGCTTGGGGCTGCCCCTGTGGTAAGATACCAAAGAATGGAAAAATTAATATTAATATTTTAGGAGAGGAAAGGGGTTTTTTTCTGGCTTGCAGAGGCATACTGTGTAGACTTTTTCCTAGGAAGCTTAAAAGGTGTTTTATAATTTGAGCTAAACATACAGAGAGATTTTGTGAATATGATTTTTATACTTGTGTGTGATGTGTGATTTGCACCACCTCAGGATAGACAACAGCGTTGTACTGTGAAGAGATTTTATGCTAGGGAGATATAGATTCCTCCTCTCCCACCTCTGTGGGAAACAGGGTAAACACCTAGCCAGGTGTGGGGAGGGGAGGGAGAGATTAAGTGAATCTTTTCCTCTCCTCTTCTTCTTCTTTAATGGGCCCTTCGTGGATGCTTATTCCCTGGTGCCATGCAGGCTCCTCCTCCCCTCCTGAAAACGTGTAATCAATGTATAGACCTCTAGACAAAGGGATGGCAAATGAACACTAGAAAATTTAGAAATACCTTTTTATATGTAAGACAACATTTTCCGCTATCATATTACCTTGTAAGTTTTAATGTGTAGAAATATTTTTATAAATCCTATAGATGAATGTTATAAGCTTGCTAATGAATTGCATCTCTCCCCCTCCTCCACCCCTCCCCCAACCTGTGTGTGATCAAAGATATATAACCTGCCTCAAGGCTATAGCAGTCGAGGTGCATGATTTGGGTCAGCTATGCCCCGTGTTAGTCATATGTGGCTGGCATATTATTAAATCTCCTTTTAATAAAACTCCTTAAAATTCATTTGGACTTGGTGTCTCTACCTAAGCCCGTGGAACAGTACTTTACAACACCCCCCAGGAAGGCTGCTTCTGTGCCTGCACGCCCGCCTTCCCAGACCAGCCTGGGCCTCCTGGGTGCCTGCAGGGTAGGTCTTAGCTGCCCATGCACGCACTGTGGGGATGGGAGGTGATCTAGGAGGATTGTCACCTTGGGCTGCCTCTGCAGGGCCTTGGGGGCTCTGGCAATGCTGGGCCACTGTCACCTGTGGTCCCCAGGCTGTGGCCTGGCTGCCAACGCCCACTTAGATCAATACCTCCTGTCTACTGCTTGCTGCTCGCCTTTCCAGGTGACTACAAGCAGACCCTAGACAACCCCTGCCCTGCTCCCTGTCCCTCAGCCAAGCGCCTTCTGTTAAGTTTACCATTTCAGTTTGGCCTTTGTTCTTTTGTTGCTGGGAAGGACCTGGGCCCTGAGGAGGTAGTGTGTGGATTCTTCGTGTAGGAAATATTATGCAACATGAGTCCAGGTGATTTTGAGAATACGTTTACTCAAGCTGGGGACAGTGAAACAAGGAGGGTGCCTAGGATAGAAGCAGCAACAGGAGAGACTAGGTGAGGCTCTCTGGAAATGTTACGGGGAAATTAATGAGCCAAGGCGGGGGTCTGCCATTGGCTCACTGGGCAGTCAGAGAAAAGAGGAGCAGCCCTGGCTGGTTGGCTCAGCGATAGAGTGTCGGCCTAGCGTGCGGAGGACCCGGGTTCGATTCCCGGCCAGGGCACACAGGAGAAGCGCCCATTTGCTTCTCCACCCCTCCGCCGCGCTTTCTTCTCTGTCTCTCTCTTCCCCTCCCGCAGCCGAGGCTCCATTGGAGCAAAGATGGCCCGGGCGCTGGGGAAGGCTCTGTGGCCTCTGCCTCAGGCGCCAGAGTGGCTCTGGTCGCAACATGGCGACGCCCAGGATGGGCAGAGCATCGCCCCCTGGTGGGCAGAGCATCGCCCCTGGTGGGCGTGCCGGGTGGATCCCGGTCGGGCGCATGCGGGGGAGTCTGTCTGACTGTCTCTCCCTGTTTCCAGCTTCAGAAAAATGAAAAATGAAAAAAAAAAAGAAAAGAGGAGCTTGGAGACAGGTCCAGAGAGTCAGCCCAGAAAAGCTGTCTCTGCCTGTTGTTCTCCTGATCACAAGTCCCCTGGGGACCTTTCTTTCCTTTCTTTTCTTCCCTCCTTCCTTCCTTCCTTCCTTCCTTCCCTCCCTCCCTCCCTCCCTCCCTCCCTCCCTCCCTCCCTCCCTCCTTCCTTCCTTCCTTCCTTCCTTCCTTTTTGTATTTTTCTGAAGCTGGAATCGGGGAGAGACAGTCAGACTCCCGCATGCGCCCGACCGGGATCCACCCAGCATGCCCACCAGGGGGCGATGCTCTGCCCCTCCGGGGCATCACTCTGTTGTAACCAGAGCCACTCCAGCGCCTGGGGCAGAGGCCAAGGAGCCATCCCCAGCACCTGGGCCATCTTTGCTCCAATGAAGCCTCGCTGCGGGAGGGGAAGAGAGAGACAGAGAGGAAGGAGAGGGGGAGGGGTGGAGAAGCAGATGGGCGCTTCTCCTGTGTGCCCTGGCCGGGAATTGAACTCGGGACCTCTACACGCCAGGCCAACACTCTACCGCTGAGCCAACCAGCCAGGGCCCCTTCTTTCTTTTGAGTGATGCGCACCTGCTGGGGAAGAACCAGGGGAAGGGGAAGGTGTGTGAGTGCTCCCACAGGAAGAGCCGGTGGGGGCCTTTGTCTTGAGAGCTTATTTTGAACAGGACACCTTTCGAGGACAAGAAAAGGGAGGAGGGGTTTTATGCAGATTGCCTCTTCTTCCTATGGGGTGTGTGTGTGTGTGTGTGGGGGGGTAAATGGAGAGGGCCCACGTGACAGATAACCTGCCTGGGGCTTGATGAGAAAATTCCAGACTGGCTGATTAAGATTAGGTGGTTCCTGGGAGACCTGAAGCTCCGAGTAGATCGGGTCTTAAGGTCCAGGTTTGCTGGGCTTTTAGCATGAGTGACGCCATTTTGGGCCTGTGGCTTCTCTTTCACAATCCATATGCTATTATTTTTACTGTCATTAGTCATGTCTTTTCTGTCTTCCTGCCAAGTTTAAATTTTTTCTTTGTTTCTCAAACATTTCTTATTAAGTTTATGCTCAGATAATGGTTGTTGTTGGCACTACGAATGAGACGCATCCCTTCAAGGGCTGGTGGTCGCTGGCGTTCAAGGAGGCTACCCATTCGTAGGTGCTGACCTTAAATTCCTACTTCTTCGAAGACTTTCTCCATTGATCATCTTTAATTGTCTAAGTAAACAATCTTGTGGCAGTTCATCAATCTAATTAACAGATACCCACTGCACACCTGTCCAATGCCAGACCTGCCTTCATAGAACCCCGTGGGGATGTGGAGGGGCCAGGATCGGCCGTCTGGCCTCTTCCTTCCCAGTGTTTTAAAATGTTCATTTCTACCACATTGCCTGAGATCCCCAGGACAGTGCTGATGTCAGGCACTCAGCACATTACTGACTGAAGGGGACTATCACTAGCGTTTCACCACTGAATGCAGTGTTGACGGTGGGCTTCAAGTGAGTTCTCTCGACCAGGGGGTGCCTTAGCCGTCAGTGTCACAGAAACCGGCTGGGCTGATGCAAGCAGAAAAGAAATTTATTGAAGGTTACTGGAGGGCTTGCAGAATTGCTGTGAGAAAGGAAGGGTGGTGTCCAGTTCTCGCCGTGGGATAGAGGCAGGAACAAGGGGTGGCTTCAGAGCCAGGACAGTGGGAACTAGATGCACATAGGCCGGGGGTCTGGACCACTGCATGAAACAGAAACCCTGCTGGAGCCCACTGCTGCAGCAGCGCTCCCTGGGTCTGAGTGCTGCTCCCAGTCCAAGGCTGGGAGGGAGGGTAGGAGCTCCATCTGGTATTTACGTTTCTATAGACAAAGTCAGAAAGGCAGGCAGGGAGCAGGGCTGCAGGTGCTGAGCAGGAAAAAAATTAATGAACGTCCCCTATGTACTGATTTATAAACATAGAACCCTCCCTACCCCCCTTTTCCCAGCCCACTGTGTTTATTTTTGGTGTGTTTATGCCATAAATGCATATTAAATGATTTTTAGTCCAATGTTCTATTTCTTACTACGTGGTACCATGGTCTGATGTTAGTATCGGGGGTGTACCAACCTCACAGAATGAACTGGTAGGACTGCACCATTTGACCTCAGCCTGGAAAGAACCGGAAAGTCCTTGCCTTGAGGGTTTGGCAGAACTCACCCACAACACGGCCTGAGCCTGACCCCTCAGGGTCCACTCATTTCTGAGATTTTTTACCTCCTTATGACGGAGGCTAGGGTCCCGTGGAGCCTGGGTAAGGAACCTTGAGATGGGCCAGGAAGTGTTCTGGCTTCTCTGGTGGGTCTTAAGCTGGAAGCAGGGACAAACTAGGGAAGCTGTCAGTTACAGATCAAGTCCTGGGCATTTGGGGCTGATTGTCACAGGGGTTGTTGTGGGGCTTCCAGCTGCTACAGACACTGGTGTTGAGACAGGATAGTAAGAAGCTGGGAAAATTCCTTGGCAGGTAGAACGGGGACACTGAGGCAGACAGCTGAACAACCTAGCTGAGCTGTTTACAGCCAGACACAGAGGGTCACCTCCCTAGAGATGACGTCTAGGCCTCAGTTGCATTTTAGCTCCAGGCTCAGAAAAGCGGCAAAACCAGGTGGGCGGCCAGGCCAGGACCTACAGCGACTAATGACCCGGCACCAACTAATCAGTAGAGACCACGACCACGGAAGGGCACGCTCAGAAAAAGCTGATGAATCTTCAGTTGAAATCCTCCCCTAATCTCCCAGTTTTGAAAAACCCTCAAAACGGAGGAGGCAGCATGTGCTGTTCCCTCCCAGGGGCAGGCCCTCCCCTTCCCCTTCCCTCTCCCTCTCCCCAGCCCCGACAGGCCTGCATCTCCTAAACTAGAAGGGTCCCCACCAGACCTGCAATCAGGGGAGCAGTGGGCAGTGGCAGCTCATCAGGGGCTGACCCCCTGCACGTGTCTCCAAGGCCCCCTCTTCTCAGACTTCCCAGTGTGGGTTCATTTCCTCCCCATTATGTTTCTAAGGAGCCCAGGGAGCCTCCAGGGAGTCTGCCTTAGACTCTCCTGTGGCTTCTTCTGTTCTAGGCCTTCCTCCTCTCACTGTCCGCAGCTGTCACAAACGAGCCCTCAAAATCAGCGGGGCTCACCTGACCTGTGGTGGCACAGTGGATAAAGCGTCGACCTGAAAATGCTGAGGTCGCCGGTTTGAACCCTGGGCTTGCCTGGTCAAGGCACATATGGGAGTTGATGCTTCCAGCTCCAATCCCCCTTCTCTCTCTGTCTCTCCCTGTCCTCCCTAAAAAAATGAATAAATAAAAGTGACGAGTAAGTTTAAAAAAAAAAAAAATCAGCCGGGCTCTGTAGTGAAACCTTTCCTGCAGGGAGCCAAGAACCCACCCACTACCGGCTAAAGACCGCGTCCCCTTTCGGGAACAGTCTGCCTCCTCGCTGGTTCCTGCAGGTGAGGGGCTGGCCTCCTGGGCTGGTGGCTCCGGGTGTGTCGCAGCTCTGTCTTCACAGATGACCCAGTCTGGTCGACAGGCCGGCCACCAGCAAGCCCCAGGGGGATCCCGATTATTCTCTCCTTCGCTGCCCATTGTGTTTGAGGGAAGGACAGCAGTCCCTGGGGCAACAGGACAGACGGCCCTGCACACTTGCACTTGGCGCACGACCCCCAGGAGGACGCACAGCTCCGCTCGCTCCGCCTGCAGGACACACCGGGGGCCAGGCTGAGCCAGGTTAGAGCAGCGGGGTCCTGGCCACGTCCACCGCGGTTAGCCCCGCCCCTCCACGGTCTCCACCCGCCCCCGCCGCGCGCCTACGTACGCGAATCCTGCTCGTCAGACCCCGCCCCACGCTCGCGCAGCCCGCTTTTCGCATTCTAACCGCGCACTCGCACTCCGAGCCTCACCGGCGCCTCTGACCCCACCCCGCGCACGCGCTGCACGCGCCGCACGCGCCCCGCGCTCCCCACGCCCCCGCGCACGCGCAGGCCTCCCCGTGGCCAATGGGCGACGCCGCCGCTCGCTGGGCGTTTATCTGCGGCGCGTCCCCCGTGCGCGTCCGTCAGTCGGGGCCCTGGGCTGACGCCGCTGCGGATCCCGCTCTCGTCGTACCGCTCTCGTCCACTTCCGGGCGCCCGACACCCAGCCGGCTCGGCCGCGACCCCGACCCCAGCCCGGACCCGCCGCGCCCGCCTGCCCGCCCGCCCCTGGCGCCATGTCGCAGAGCGGGAGCCCCGGACTGCAGGAGGAGAGCCTGCAGGGTGAGCCGGGGGCCGCGGTGGGGGTTCTGCGCGGCGCCGGGGGCGGCTACCCGGAGCGGGTCAGGACACGGGTGGGCTCCCCCGAGGCCGCGCGCGCTCCATCCGCGGGTTCGTGGTTCGGGCCGCCGCGTCGCACGGGCTCCGGGTGGGACCCGCCGGTGCCGCCTGAGGTGCAGGGAGGACGCGCTCGAGGAGGAGAGGGGAGGGGAGGCGGGTCCGTTGGCAGCTCTGCTCCGCGGTTGGAACGTGGCGCCGGTCGGCAAGCAAGCTGTCCTCGGTTCACGTCCCGTCCGCGCCGGGGGTCCTGGGGGGGGGCGTTCGGGGACAGAGCTTCGAAGTGACGCGTGGGCTCAGAAACAGGAGCCGGAGCGGCGGCGCCGGCAGCTCCGGTTTGCAGCCCTGTCCCCCGGGCTCGGGGCCCACGGGGCTAACTCACGCAGCCGAGGGGTGGCACCGGGAGGTCCGTCCCGGGAGCGGGAGGAGGGGCTGGGGGGCCGTCGGCCTTCGTGCTCTCTGCAGCAGGGGGTTCACTAAGCGAAACTACCACGATATAAGCTTGCAGAGGACTGTTCGAACCTTCGAGAGTCAAATGTAAAAGCCTTATATTCTGGTGATGTTAATGAGCTTAATTAGTGCCGTGCAATGTATAACGTTCTTGAAAACTACAGCCGCGTTTTAAAAAGGGTGTCATTTTAAAACTTGAAGTTGCCTATATTTTTTCAACTAGGTTGAGGGATGAATCTTGTCTTTCCTCACAACGGATCGGGGTGGGAGGGTGTTCTATAAACTTTGTCTTAAAACCGTCCCTTGATCTAATGATCGTACCACTTAATTGGTAATAGTGTCACTTACTGGTTCCGATCTGGTCTGGAAGGTTCCGAGTACCCCCGCAGGGGCTCAGGGCTCCCTCCGGGTCATTGTGCTGAGTCACCGGCAATGCGAAATCGCCAGGTCACGAATGAAAAGATTAGTTTTTCTGTTTTGTGTATTCTATAAAAAGGTGGTTACCCAGTGAGTGGAAACTCTCGGTGAGGAGGCTTTGGGCCCTTCTCTCCGTGTACGTGCAGCGGGGCACTCGCCACTCCAGCCCGTGGGAGGAGCCATGGCGGGGGCAGCTGCGCTGGAAATGTGAACCCTGCGCTCTTGCCTGTGCTCAGCTCTGATTTGGTTCCCTCTTGTTTGTTTACCTCTGACGGGGCCCGAGGAGCCAAACCCGCACTGGGCAGCCGTGCTTCCCTCTCTGCTTGCAGTGCTGGGACCAGATGTTCCCCTTTCACCACCCTGCACCCACCCCCACCCCCCACCCACTCTAGTGAGCGTGGACTGCCAAGATACTTTGCTTGCCTTTTTCTCCGTAGGTACAAGGGCTGAACTGCAGGAGGGAGGTGACATTTTGTATTGGTGTTTGCACAGGATGGGGAGAGGAGGCACGCACTCCAAAAAGCAGAATTTGCAGGGTGTGGTGGGCTGTGGTGTGGCCTTAGGGGCACCCGGGACATGTAGAGGGCACGGGGCTCCATTCCCTGGGGTCTGTCCCAGTAGAGGTTGGAGCTGTTAGGCATATCATCTCATTCACCTGGTTCAGAGATTGACCACCTGTGCCTTACTAGCTAGCCTGAATTACAAGCAGGTGAGGACCCGTGCAGCTAGGAATGAGGGCTTCCCTTGATCAGCCATGACACCTGTTTTTTTCCAGAGTTCTCAGTTATTTAGTAGCTTGTGACTGAGGAAGTTTTCTAAGGTTCTGCAGCAACTGTAATCCTATTTTCCTTGCGAGATGTAAGTACATTCATAGCACGTTCTTGTTATTTCCCAGGAAGTGTTCTAGTGCAGTTGTTGCAGGTTAATACTGAAACTCCTGCCCTGCGCTAAAGTATTCCTTGGAATACAGCTTTCGGACCCAAAGCTTTTGCTGCACACAGCCCAAAATGGGTTTTCTTTTATTCTTCTCAAGGATTTTTAGGACTTCTGTTGAAATGATTCTAAAAAGTCTGTGCTTGTCTCCACAGAGCCTTGAGTTGGCTCTGGAGACAACAAACACACAGGCCTGAAACTAATCTGTTACATGTCAGTTATATTTCACTTTTAAAATTGTTAGTGTTGCCTCTGGTTGCTGGCACAGAGCTCTGAAGCCCTTGGATTTCTTTATAAATTTGCTGTTGATAAAGAGCCCATTCTCTAGGGAGCTCCTGTGGAACATGGGTCTGCTCCTGAGATGACTCACTGAGGCCCTGGACAGCCTCAGGATGCAGGTATACGATTATGTGATCAGAGGGGAGATACCAAGCTCCCACCTCCTCCAGGGAGGGCGGGGGTGGAAGCTTGAGTTAGAAAACCTTTGAACTGGAGGGGAGGTAGAGGGCCCTGTGCGGCCCTTCCAGTCGGCTGTTCCTGAGTTGTATCCTTTCTGATAAGTGAGTGGACACAGTCAAGTGTTCTCCTGTTCCGTAAGTTGCTCGGTGAGTGAGAGGGGTCTTCTAGGAACCCTTGATTTGTGGTCTGCCTAGCAGACATGTGGCTGGCGCCTGATGTGGGGGCAGTCCTGTGGAAGCAAGCCCGTGAACTTGTGGGAGCTGACAGCAGCTGGAGGTGTGGTGACATGGATGTGAGCTGTTGGACAGCTGGTTGGAGTTGGAGAAATGGTTATTGGTGTGGAAACCACTACACGTGTCAGAGGCTCTGTTCACGTCAGATGCTGTAAGTGGTCCTGGCCGCACTTCAGCTTGGTCCAGTAAGCTGAGCCAGGCCCCGAATCCAAATGACCGATTAAACCTAGAGAAATGGAGCTGAGCCCAGTGTGCGGCCTGCATACTGTTTCAAGCCACGGGGCCAGCGCTGGCTTGCTAGTTGGCAGAGTGTCCACCTTGAGTCCTGGGGAGGTGAGGAGGGCTGGTGAAGGAAGGACTCCGAGGCTAGAGTTTTTATAGTGCTGCTTGGAGTGGACATCAAAGTACTTGGTGGATGTCAGCCAGCAGCCTTGGCGAAGGTGCAGTCAGATGTGCCTTTCGGGAGTGTTGTGGGGTGTCTCTGTGGCCTCTCCTCGCACACGGAGGCCAAGTGGCGTGGGCTGCAGGACACGCTGGCTGCTGCCTGTGTCTGGCGTGCCGTGTGCCCACGGTGCAGTTGAGAGGCGAGCAAGGATGAAAACGCAAGCGATCATTTTGTTACTGAACTGGGAGGCTTACGTACAACTGCAGGTCCTCATTTATTCCTGGGTTCTGATTTGCTTTTTTCTCAGGGTAGAGGCCCTGAGGGTTAGAGCTCTGAGAGGAGATGCCCTGCAGGGTGGGAGGGCCTCGGGGCTCCTCCCCTCACTGTGCCCAGTGTGGCTGCCCTGGTCTGGGCAGGCTGCTCTGTCTCCTCACCTCCGAGAGAGGGTATCTGGAATAGAACCAGGTCTCCTAGATTGTGAACCTCTGTCTCCTGTGGTCCCCCTTCCCTCTGGCCTTCTGTGCCCGGTCGTGTGCCGCCACAGCGCTCTCCACAAACAGACGTGCTGCAGACGCACAGAATTAGGGCTGAAAATGGAGCTGTCCGGGGCCCAGAGACCTGCTGTGCGTGCCAGCCTGATGCCGACGGGAAGCAGCACCGAGCAGAAGCCGAGGCCGCCGGTCAGGGAGTGGAAACCCTAATAACCGGGGTCAGATCCCACACGCAGATTGCATACAGAGTCACTGAACCCAGCTCTGAATGCGTGTCAGTGCAGCCTCTTGAGAAGGATACTGCAGGCTATCTTCACCTCAGGTTAGAAAGAGATCAAATTAAAATCAAGTTCATGTTCATCAACAGACATTGAGGGAAAAGACTACCCGGTGTGACATGTTCAGATGCAGAAAGGCTGATGTCTTGAAGACTGAACTACTCTAGAAAAAGACGGACAACTTGATAGAAAAGAGTCAGTTTTGAACGGCTAGTTAAAAAAGATGCTATGCAGACCCTGTTTAGGTATCTCAATTAGTTGGAGCATCATCCTGATGTGCCAGGGTTGTGGGTTTGATCCCCAGTCAGGGCACATACAAGAATCAACCAATGAGCCTGACCTGTGGTGGTGCAGTGGGATAAAGCGACGACCTGGAACACTGAGGTCGCCGGTTTGAAACCTTGGCCTTGCCTGGTCAAGGCACATATGGGAGTTGATGCTTCTTGCTCCTCCCTCTTCTCTCTCTCTCTCTCACTCCTCTCTCTCTAAAAATCAATAAATAAAATATTTAGGAAAAATCAACCAATGAATGCATGAATGAGTGGAACAAATCGATGTTTCTCTCTCTCTCAAATCAGTCAATAAAAATACAATTAAAAGATGCTATCCAAATGGTAAGTAGCCATGGAAACATGTTCAACCTTGTTAAAAGTCAGAAATGCAAAGTAACCCATACAGGATGCCCCCCCAAGCTCTCCAGGGCTGAGTGGAAAGACAGAGCTGACCGGGCCGGGAAGGCGCAGCAGTGCTCTGCCCGGGGAGCCTGGCAGCCACCACCTTTCAGCCCAGTAACTCCCACATGAGTGTCTCCAGTGGAGACGAGCACATGGACACCATGAAGTGTAGAGAAAGTTTACGGAAGTGTTAGAGCTGCCCACACTGGGTGCAGGCTACACGTGTCACCGTGGGTACATGACGGCCATCCTGCAGGGTTCTGGGGGCAGCAGCCGCACGGATGAGCCCACTTGGGACTCCCTGGGGCGTACTTGGTGGCCCTCCCAGCCTCTGCCCTCACACTGGATGTCTAGGCTGAGCTGAGTGGGACCACCTGGCAGACCTTGCAGGTCAGCTTTGTCCGGGGCTCTTATCCTTTTGTGGGACACGCCGGAATTGTGTCCACCTGTCAGCGCTCTCCCACCTGTCAAACTCCTGACATACACGGGCTAAACCAGCAGCCCCTCCTCAGCTTGCTGGCTCGCCTATCATGTCCCCGTGTCCTGAGGCCGCTTCTGCCCAGTCTCCCCCGGGGGCACAGCCCTGCGTGCCGTTCCTGCACCAGTGTACTGGCTCAGCTATTGCACTGGAGTGGATTCATCCAGTTAACTCCAAACACTGGCCTTAAGTCACAAAGCCTCAGTTTAAGTAACTGTTTCACTTGAGGGATCTGGGGGGGGGGGGGGGGCGGGACCTGCTCTTGTGTTGCATTTTGATAGCAGATGGCCCAGTGCTAACATACACTTCTCTATAAAGCCTATAAAACCCGTCTGTCTGGAATCACCCTCTGAGGACACGGCTCAATGACTTGAGGGATCAAGTGTGGTTGCGCCCTGGCCGGGTAGATCAGTTGGAGGGTAGTCCTGATAAGTAGAGGTTGAGGGTTTGACCCTGGCCAGGGCACATACAGGAACAGATGGATGTTTTTGTCTCTCTAAAAGTCAATCAAATTAAAAATAACTTAGAAGTCACCTTTGTTGAGTCCTGATGTAAGTCAAGCACAAAGCGGCACGCATAAGAGACGTTTGTGGGACCTTAGGGTCAGTACGTGCCTTAGGGTCAATATTCCACAGCGGCTGCTGTGGGAATAATTGAAGAGTTTAAAACTTGACAATTTTTATAACCTTAAGCATGTGTTGATACCCATTGTCTTCTAGGTTGGGTGTAAAGCCCCTCAGGACATGTGGACTCCCTGGGGGCGGGCCTGGGTTCCTGGGGGTGGGGGTGGGGGTGGGGGTGGGGAGGCGGCTGTGCCGCAGGCCCTGGTTGGTCCGTCCTAGGCTCCCGGAGTGGAGGCGTGGGTCAGGACCTGACGCCGGATGGGACGGGTTCCAGCATGGCCCTTGTTCTGTGCCCGCAGGCTCCTGGGTAGAACTGCACTTCAGCAGTAACGGGCACGGGGGCAGCGTGCCGGCCTCAGTGTCTATGTACAATGGTGACATGGAGAAGATCCTGCTGGATGCTCAGCACGAGTCCGGACGGAGCAGCTCCAAGAGTTCTCACTGCGACAGGTAGGTGCGGGCGTGGGATTGTCCTGGTGCTGCCGTGCCAGCAGGCTCCATAGTGGTGCCCGTTCCCTCGGTGGCCCCTTGCCTTCTTGTTGGAGGAGGCAGCATGATGCAGGGAGGGGTGGACACCGTCCCTTTGAGTAGCTGTCACGAGCCACTGTCCTCGGCACAGCCAGTGAATCAAGGCAGCGTAGCTGAGCCTGAGACAAAAGGTCAGGCGTTGTTCAGGCCCTCAAAGCCAGTGGGTGGCAGAGCCTACCCCCTCTGGCCACCCTGAGTGCCCCCAGGACGACAGGAGACGCTTGAGCTCAGCTGAGAAGGTGTAGACGGGTCTGGCCCTGCCCGCGGGGCCTCGTGTGGCCTGAGGGAATGTTCACAGGGTCTGTCTTCCCGACTCTCCCGTTTCCCAGCCCGCCTCGCTCGCAGACCCCGCAGGATCCGAACCGGGCATCCGAGTCGGACAGCCACAGCACAGGAGAGAAGAACAGCTCTCAGGTGGGCCGGGGTGGGTGCGCAGCGTGACCTGTTCCTGCGGTCCGTCTGGGTGGTGCTGCGGAGAGATGTCTGGCTTTGAGGGTGTCTGGTGCCTTTTTGGGAATGTGGGCGGGATGAGAGATCTCCCAACACCTGGGCTCACGCTGAGCAGATTGGAGGAGGTACAGGCTTGAGGACACAGGGCAGGCACCGGGCTGGGCCTCATGTGCCTGTGGCCGGGCAAGTGTGGGAGTGGTCAGTGGGCAGGTACCTGGGGGCCATTACTGGATGGTGGCTGTCATCTTGGCTGTAGTTTGGGCCACGAGTGGATTTTAATATTGACCAGAGAGCTTGTATTATACAGGCTGCTCCGGCCCCTCGGTCATTGTGGTTGAAATGCTGGGCAGGCCTTCCTCACTGGAAGCCCAGTTGCTTCCAGAAACTGGCTTTAGGCCACACTGACTGGTGCGGGTGGGGTGGAGGCAGGAGCTCCCAGGCTGGGCATTTCGGCCGAGGTCCCTGCTTTGTGGTGAGGGCTGATGCAGGGCGGTCCTCGTAGAGCAGATCTGCCTGGAGGAGCCAGCACTCCCCTCACACCGTCCAACACCTGGGGTCAGGGCCACACACAGGCACTGTCCTCTTGGGGGCTCTTCCTGCAGCACTGGGTCCTCTTCCTCCTAGCCTGGTCTCCCCCAGGATGGGAGCCTTTGTGCCCCAGGCTTTGCCCGACACCAAAGGCTTGCAGGGCTGGCCAGGCGGTTGGCCCCAGACATAGGCCCCCACCCAGCTGTGGTACACCCAGGTGTTTGGTTGGCCTTGGTACTGCATTCTGAGTATTTCTAAAATGTTAACATTTGGGGGGGGGGGATGTTGAAAAGGAACTTTATGCTCAGGTACAGAATTTTTAAAATGTAAAACACCTATCTTATTAAAAGTCCCTTTTAATTAGCATATTGTTGTTTAATTTTTAAAATGAACTGGACTCACAGGTCTGGGTCTGAGTTTGGCTTTCTCTCACGGTCTGCCCTGCACTGGCCACTCCTGAGCCCTGCTTGGGCCCGAGTTCTGTCCTCGGTTGTGACCAGCACTGCTGTCGGTGTGTCCTCACGTCACAGTGTTTGCAGCTGGCAGTGCCACCAGAGCCTCCCAGGGGTTCCACCACGGTGGTTGGTCGCTCCATAAAGGAAGCTGCAAGATGTGGCCCATGGCCCGCCTTCTGCTGGGGCCTGCCCTCAGGATTGGTGTGGCCTCCTGTCTGAGGCCGGGTGGGGGGCCGTGGTTCACCTGCGCTCACACCCACTCTCTCCTAGTCTGAGGAAGATTACATGGAGAGAAGGAAAGAAGTCGAAAGCATCCTAAAGAAAAATTCAGACTGGATATGGGACTGGTCAAGCCGGCCAGAAAACATCCCCCCCAAGTGAGTCTGTTTTGAACGTCATGAAATGTTTGACATGGCGCGCACCAGCGAGCTCACAGCTCTTCCCTCTGCAGGGAGTTCCTGTTCAGGCACCCCAAGCGTGCGGCCACCCTCAGCATGAGGAACACGAGTGTCATGAAGAAGGGGGGTGTCTTTTCGGCCGAGTTCCTCAAAGTCTTCCTTCCGTCTCTGTTGCTCTCGCACCTGCTGGCCATTGGGTTGGGGTAAGTGTCCGCACGACCTGCTCACATGGGTCTAGGTCTCAGCGGCTCGCTTTGAGTGTTTTACTGAGAGAGTGGGTCATAAGTCAGAGCTTATGTAACTGTGTAAGCAAACATGGCCATGTGATCGCTGTCCAGGTCAGGAGACAGATGCGACCGTGACCCCGCAGCCCTGGCCAGGGCACATGGTGGGGCTTGTGCTGGCCACTTGACCTGTGCTGTGTTCAGGTGCAGACAACTGGTCCCTGCTCAGTGCCCACTGTGCCCACCCTAGTACTGCAGAGGTGCTGGCACCTGGCCTCTGGCAGTCCCCTCAGCAGGGACCCATTCTCTGGCTTCTTGTACTGATGATACTGAAAACATGATTCAGCCACGGGTCCCAAGGCCCTTCGGCCCAGACAGTGCTGAGGTGCCCTGGCAGGGATCTGGGGAAGCTGGGCTGCACTCCTCTGGCTCAGCCCAGCCTCTGTCCAGGGGCTGACGGTGGCCTGTGGCTGCAGCTTACTGCAGACTAGTCAGCAAGACGGCTCTGACTGGGGCTGGTGCCTCAGGGAGGAGGGCTTGTGTCTGAGGTGAGGGGGATGGGAGTTCAGAGCCATTTCCAAGAACCCAGAAATCCTGTGTGAGGTCAGAGTGGGGTCACTTTCCCTGACCTCTGACCCAGGCCACAGTTCTGCCTATGGGACAGGCTCCTCAACGTCACTGTCCAGATTGACTGTGCCCAGTGCTTTCCAGGGTCAGACTTCCCCAGGGTGTCTGGAGTGATTTCTGGGCCTTTCTCCAGAACTAGTGCTCCGGAATTGGAGGGGCAGGGCCTTCACTCCAGGGCGAGTGCCTGCAGCTCACTCCGCCTGGTGGCTGCCCTGCATCCTTCCTGCCGGCTCAAACCCAGACTCCATGTGGCTCCCTGACACTGTCAGGGTGGCGATGTACCCAGGCCCCTCCTTGCCATTGGCCATGGCCTGCCTGGGTCCTGCATTCTGTCCCCTCTTCCAGGAGTCCTACCCTCCTCCACCGTCGCGTCTGTGAGGCAGGGGTCTGACCCTGTGCAGTGACTTTCCCCAGCAGGCCCTTGCTGGGTCAGCTTAAAAACAGAAAGGGCTCTTGCAGCCCTTGGCTGTAGCAGACAAGTAGGTTGCTGAGTCCTCTGTGCGGGTCTTGAGGGCGCCGCACTGTGGGCACAACATAGGGACTTTCCAGGGGAGGTGACCGCAGAGCGCACACTGGTGGGGAGAGAACACGAGATCCTCATGCAGATGGTCTGTCACAGCCGGTCTGAGCTGGCACCAGGGATGCAGAGTTTGCGCCTGCCCTCGCCGTGGAGTCCTGGGCTCACACTCATGCGCCGCCCACTGCTTTTCTGCTCAGGATCTATATCGGGCGGCGTCTGACCACCTCCACCACCACCTTCTGACGTGGACTCGATCGCTTTTCACAGAGGAGTGGGCTTCGTGTGGAACTCGCAGCGGGCTCGCTGAGGCTGTCCTGGTCCTCGGTGGCTGTCCGCTCTCTTGAGCTGTTCTGTAAATGCTGCGTGCCTGATTTAGTGAGATGAGTGGACAGAGTGGACACTGAAGCCACGCCAACCTAGAACCAGCCGTACCTGTGGGGTCAATCGTGAGCATGTCACTAATACCTATTGGAATAACGTGGTGGTCAGTTTTCTTTGATACTATAAATAGCTGAGTATAAATAATTTTACCACGCTAGTCATGATGTATGTAGTATTTGAACTGTCTGTAACTTTAATTAAAATTCTCCCTATGTCAAAAGAATGAACATTATTAAAATGACTCCGTAGAGGATTTACCACAAGTAAACATGTGGCCTTACATTCACACACTGTAGGAATCCTGTATGGGACGCCTCATGGCTAGTTCCGAGTCGGGGGTGTGAGTCCGGGGCACACCGCGGCCCGTGCGGCGCAGATGCTGGCCTGTGTCCTGTGGCAGCCTGGTGGCCGACGGAACCAAACAGGTGATGCAGAAGTACCTTCCTCACTCCCTTCTAGATCGCGGAGTATAGATAGGCTCATCACCGTGTGTTTTTGCGTGCTGAGACTCACCTTCATTCTGAGCAAATCTGTTGTGTCTACTTTAAAAAGACTGGAAATGGAAAAAATTAATTTTTGCCAAACCCTGCAGAGATGACTGTATTTATGTGGTTTAAACATCGTAAAAGCTTTTTGATTAAACCTGGCGTATTCCCCTGTCTGAGTCCTTTTTTCTCTACGGTGTGCTGTTGAGGGGCTGCCTTTCTGGAGTACTGTTTCTATTGTGTTTTTCCTTTTCCACACCAAGTGCAGTTGTGTTAAAATAACATTTCCATCTTTTAAAATCTTTGTTGATATTGCAACAATTACCTTGGGAGTGGTCAATGATACAGCCTTCTCACTGGGGGACAGCTGGCCGGACAGCAGCTGCCCTGCCCTGTCAGGTCCTCTCTAGTCTGAGGTCCTGAGGCAGCACGTGTGTCTTCCTGGGAAATGGCTTGGTCCTCTGCTCCTTGTTCAGTGTCACGGCCGGGGGGACTACCTAGCCCTGGGAGCAGTCCATCTTTGACAGGGACCTCTGGCATCAGGTGACCTGCCCCAGTTGCCACCAAGATGAACCCACTGAGTCCCAAGTGCAGACTGGTGAACAAAGTAGTTTCAGAAAATTTGGTACACTGTTATGTAAAAAGTCCCTAAAGATGTACCCATCTCTTTTGTGCAAAGAGAAACAGGTGTGAGTATGCCAGAAATGGAGCTAGCTGTGGAGAGGGGAGGTTGGGGACAGGGTGGAGTGGGAGAAGAAGGCAGGCATGTATGTGATAACCACAGCTTCACATGCTACCAGGCAGGTTGACACGGGCAGCACCAACTCACACTGAGTCAGACCACACTGAAGGCTGGGAAGGCAGGCAGGACCCGAGACCTGGGTCATGACCTCGGCTGCGTGGCCTTACGCAGGAAGAGTGGGCAGGGCAGTCATTGGTGACTTGTGGGCACTTTAAAATCAGACAGTCTGGTCTTGTACTGGTTTATAGAGGCTCAGGTAAAAACATGCGTGCTGGGCACACACAGAAGTCAAACGTGTTTACCACGACCAGGTCACCAGCCTAGAACTTCTGAGACACTAAACGGGAGTGCAGCGTCCTCAGCAACACAGTCCACAGACAACGTTCAGAAACAGGCACGATGTCTCTCATTTTCAATAGCAGCAAAGGGGAAAGTTCTAAAATAATGGCATTTCATAAAGCAAGAATACAAACAAGGACTGAATCCAAGTCAGAGCCACAAGATTTTTACCTGGTGGGAAGAGAAAAGGCTTAACTGGAAACCACCCTACTGGGAAAGACCAAAGAAATTACTAGGGGCCTTTTTAACACATTGACCGGCAATTTTATGCAGAAGTTCTCTCATGTTACCGGCTATTTTTTCATAACTGAGTATGAAAGTGAAACAATCTAAACTTGAGTATACTTTATTTATAAATAATGGGTTTAAATGAAACTTTGTATATAGCTGGTCCATATATTTTATATATATTATATATTTTAGTTTTTTTTGGTGTGGTATACGTGTAATGATACAGCAACATGGTTTGCAAATATATCTGGTTTCGCTGAGCTTTCCTTTGAAACACACACTTTACATGTTCTAGTTGCACTGAACATGATGAAGAAAGATTTTACTATACCCTTGATAACATGTTCAAACTGCGAGCGGTTAGAAGAAAGTCCAAGTTTAGACAGCTAGACACTGATTGTTTCTGTTTACCGTACCTTTGATGTGGCGGTCTCACGCCTGGAGGAGTGGGAAGAAAAGGGAGTCTGCATGAGAACACAGAACGGTGGACTTCGATCCTCAGGGTAGAGTCACAAATACAATAATCCTGTTACCCTGGGTTTCAAAAACTGAAATAGTGAACGCAGGTGCAAACACGAGTTAACTCGTGAGTGCCTGCTCAAGCACCCCTGAGCAGCTCCCCAAGCCCCACAGGAACGGGGAGCCCGAGCAGCTGACACCACCTCCAGGAAGCCACCTAGATGTGCAACAGCCACCTGTGGCCCTTACCTGCTGCTCAGCTCCTCCAAGGTGCTGAAGGCTGGCTTTCTACTTGGTGGGAAACACGATTTAAAGGAAAGATGGAAAAAGTTACCCAAATACACTGTGCAAATCCAGTTAAACACTGAATTGTTAAAACTTTTTGGTCAAAATAGTGGAAATATAGACAAACCTATTTTACTAAAAACTGCTTTCTTAAGGACAAGGATTGACTAGTACTTAAAAACTTTCACATCTTGGATTCGTGAGCCATGTCACAACCAATATAAAGGGTAAGCGTTCTTTTTAAATAAGGGAGCTTTTACCATCTCAATTTCTAACAACGTGAACTGGATTGTCATTAATTCAGGGTCCTGAGTGATCAACGTCTGTGTGTTGCCATCATTAGTAATCCAAACCCACCTGTTCACAGAGCACATGTGAGCCTGGCTCCCGTCCTGTACACAGACGTAGGCTCAGCGAGTCCTGAGGAGCATGGTCCCAGTGCCCCGTGTGCTCCCACCTCTATGGCTTATGTCTTAGGAATGCGGGTGGCTTCACCTTGTAATTGAAATTGTTAAGTTGTGCTGGCTGGAAGTACGGCACGAGACTTGGCATACACGACGGACAAGGTCTCAAGCTGTCCTGAAACACAAGTCTGTACTTCATTATAGGCGATCAAAGAAAAGCTGATGCTTAGGTTTGAATTGAAAACACTTTGTATAGTGTGTTGCTTTTATTGGGGGGCCACACCAGCAGGTGTGATGGGAGGTACAGGTGTGTGGGGGTCAAGAAGCCTGAGTCCGCTTTGCTGGTGGCCCTGGTGGTCGGCACAACCACACGAGAGTCCCAGTCAGACAGCAGAGGGACGAGGTACAGGACAGATGTTCTGCTGAGTGTTCACTTTGTGGTCTATAAACTGGAAAGGACGGCTCAGATTTAAATAAATACATTTATTATGAATAACGGCCATATTGAGCTGTTCATCAGCCTGCCCTGAACAGGCTCTTCAATTGCGTAGAGACCCCCATGACCCCTGGCTGTGTGTGCATGGGCTCCAGCCTTGGAGGGGAACAGAGTGCACCCCTTCCCTGACTGAAACGCCGCTGCGCTACGCGGGAGACGCTGTCCACATGTGCTCGCTAGTTGGTTTTGTCCTGGAAAATGTACAGGTTGTTGGTGGCAGCCACGGCAATAATGTTGTCGTTGGGGTGCCAGGCCGTGTGCAGGATCTTCTTATTGAAGTCCAGACTGTCCACACTGATCTCGTCCTTCTTCCTCTTCCCGCCTGGACAAACTCTCCGAGGCTTCAGGGTGGCTCGAGGCTTGCTGTTCTCTCTGGAAGCTTCCAGGGTCACATCCCTCCGCGTGTTTCTGTCAAACATTCTGAAGAAGTTGTTGTAGGACCCCGTCATGATTGCACTGCTCAGACAGAGAGAGAAGCAGTGTAAGTGAGCAGGCACTCGGCGGCCGGCCTGGCGCGGGCCCCTTTCTGGTACCCTGTGCTCTCGTAACCAGTCTTAGCACTAAGACATGCACAGTAATCACGGTCAGGAGAGAAATGCAATGAGAATTTCTTACTGAACTTCATGTACTTATAATCATGTACAGAAAATCAGATGTTACAGAATAAAAAAGCAGTGGATTCAGACTCTTAGCTACAGTAAGGCACTTACAAGAGGCAAACACCCTCTCCACACACCTGCCCTGGTCCTGGGCAGCACTGGGACTTTTTCAGCCTCAGCTTCTGTGCTGTGCCAGGACTCGGAGCTGACATCAAGCTCAGTCACCAGACATCAGTCTCACTCGTCACTGTGGCCTCCCTCAGTAGGTCAAAGAATGAATTTTTAATTCATTGATTAAAAAAAAAGCAACAAATAAAGAGGAAGCCCTGGGGAGAAGTGTGGGAAAGACAGAACCTCATTTCACAACCAATTCCAGATGTCGCAATGCTCTTCCCTCAGGATGAATTCTAACGGCTTTCAGTATCTGTCATCATGACACATTTCTATCACACTGGTAAAGCCTTCTGGTCTTTTCTAGAAAAGTGAGAAAAAGGGCCAAATGACGACCCTGGCTTCAGAATGAGTCCAGCTCCGGAGATCTGCTCAGATGACACTGGTCTGGTTTCTCCTGGTGGGAAGGACAAGGCCAGGACCTCGGCCACGTCGCCCGGGCTCCCTCCTCCGACACCGCGGCCTCCTGTCTCGTCACGGCATGGGAGCGGCTGTCTTCATGGCACCAGGAGATGGAAGCCTGGTGTTTCTTTTCCACAGCTCAAGGCTGTTCCCAGCCATGGGCAAATGGTTGAGTGTCTGATTAACCTTGTCTAAAGCTTCACACCAGAAAAAAAGACTCAGGAGAAAAATCACTCCCAGCGGCTGTGCTTGCTTTGCTGTGGGAACACCGCCAGACATGGCGTCAGTGGACTCCTGGCAGCGGCTGTCACCCTCTAGACGGCTGAGGGCCGAGGGGCCCAGGGACAGGGCTTCCCCACTTCCTCTGCCCTCCACAGAGGCTGCCAGGCAAACGGGCAGGGGGTGTTCAGGGGACAGGTGATTTAAATGGATTTTGCATTAATTCAGATATACCAAAAAGCATAAAGAATAGCCATGTTCCCACAAACCACTGCTGACATTTGAACCCCACTGTGTCCTGTGTACAAGCACTAGAATCGGCGTGCACTACCTTGTGTGTGTGTATACAGCATTCTGAAATCATGTGTTCTTAGACGCTCACTGTTCTCCATGTCTAAACGTCAGGGTCTCCCACCGTGTACTTGTGCAGTCTGCTGTCCGTGCTCAGCACTGTCCGAGCCTCAACGACTGCACTGGTCATTTCTAGGAGCTCTATTGGATCCCTGTCCATATCTCCTAGATTGTTTTAGTCTGTGGTACCTTGTTCAAGTTTGGTTCCTTTAATCTGTGAATACTCTGGTTAGTTTGTATTCTGTAACGTCTGATTTTGAGTATCTGCATGCGTGGAGCACAGTTCTGTCATCCACTGACTTACTGCGGCAGCCTGGTGTTTCCACCTGTGAGCTCCCGTGCACCAACTGCAGCCTGGGAAACCCCGAGCCCAAGAATGATTCATGAGGGCTCTCCTCGTGGCCCGCTCCTCAGGCTGGTGTCTGCAGTGGACCAAGTGCAGGCCCACTGCCTGCATGACACCTGCCTGGCCCTCGGGTCACGCCCGTGGGACTGGGGAACCGAGGCCACCACAAAGCTCATGCTTGTTGCTGTGCCGTGAGGAACAGCCCTGTCTTGACCTTGGTGTCTCATGTCCTCAGCCAGCACCCACGGCCACTAAGAGGAAACCAGACCTGTAGCCGGTCAGCTCCTGCAGACACCCAGACTGTCTCACTCTGTCCCGACCATACTGCGGACAGAGGACAGGCTGGCCACAGATGTCAGCATCTCACCCACCCCACTCCCAGGCCTCAAACTCCTCTGGAAACCAGCAGATGCTCTTCCCGTAAGCTAGGAGGCCCTAGTTTCCGCGCCCTGCCCACGTGGGCCCACGTGCCTGTCCACTCCGGTCTACAGGAGCTGAGGCAGCGGGGCCTGGCTCCCTCTCCACTTCTGGCCCCTGTAAGACCCCTTCCTCGTGAGTTCCACTGTGTACATGAGGAGACGTGCATGGCCACAGCCGCATTCCTGCTGTTTGTGCCGAGGGTTTTCAGAGTGTCCGCAGGTCCCTTACAATAGGAGCACTAGTGACATGAAGTTCTAATAAAGATGATGCAAGATCACGTGCTGCCACCGCCAGGACAGACGTTTCTAATAGTAAAGACGCACTCAGCAGGACGCGCAGAACACACACTACCGAGGCGTCGGACTCGTGTCCCCAGTCCAGTCAGGGTTTCACCCAGGCTCCCCCCCCCCCCCCGTCTCCTCCCATAGTGACAGCCAGCAGCTCTACAGGTCTCCCCTGGGCTTCTAAACAAAAGAAAAGGAAAACTGAGCTGGCCATCCTCACACCTACTAGTAAGGGGCCTCTTACTGCCTTCCTCTTCACTCATCTTGAAATAAAAAATAAGCACTGAAGGAACAACACGAACCTGTACTGTGCTTACTGCGTAAATAAGGGATGAGGACCACGGGGAGCAGTGGGCTCACACAGACCTTCTCCCCGTGAGACTGTCACCACACACACAGCCCACAGCACTGTGCTTACCGCGTAAATAAAGAAGGGATGAGGACCACGGGGAGCAGTGGGCTCACACAAACCTTCTCCCCATGAGACTGTCACCACACACAGCCCACAGAGCCAGGTCTGCCAGTGTCCTCCACACAGCTCACCCTGGCCCTTCTACTTCTGGACGCCACATATCAAACCCAAGGTGACCCGAGGGAGACCGGCCTGTGTGGCGGTCAGTCTCGACGCAGGCTTACCTGTCTGGACCATTCCAGCAGCACTCAAACTTGTCGAAGATGCAGTCGTTTTCGTACAGAGAACACAGCTTGCTTCGAAGGTACTCGTGGACCTTAATGAGATCACAGGACGATTAGAAAGCGCCAGGTGCGAGGTGTGGGGAGTCCCCTCGCAGTGGCCTCACCTGGTGGGTCTCCACGGGCCGGCTCTCCATGTTGAGATCCCAGACCTTCACTGACAGGTAGTCTCGGGTCATCATGTACCGACCACTATGACTGAACTTCACGTCAGAGATGGAGGAAATGATTTCTGAGAAAAAGGATCTACTGCTGGGATCTTCAGGTTCTTCAAAAACTGAAAAACAACGTTTTAGCTTCTGTTTAGAAATTGCACATGTCGTACTGCAGCCCCAGCAGGACCGGCCCTCCCTGACACTCCAGGGGGCACACTTCCGGTCCCCAGACCCCGACTCGTCTTTGCCCTCTGTGCTCAGACATTTAGACAGGACACTCCAATGCCGAGTGGCAAGGGAAGCAGCAGAACAGCCCTGACCACACCCGGACTCACGACCAGCATCTCTGGGTGAGGCCTGAACTGCTACCTGAACAAGCTCCCCAGGACATGCTGATCTGTGTCCTGGACAAGGACCCTGCGCTGACTGGAGGCTGTCACTGCGCAGATGTCTGTGTGTCTTCGTGGCAGCAGGCCTGGGCACACATGTCCAGCCTTGCCCCGCCCCTATCATCCCATGAGAACACAGCCCTGGCTTCGGGGCTACTGAGCAAGTGCTCCCAGGTCCGCGGAGTGACCATGGCCTCCACCTGGGCACGCCGTGGTCCAGGTTTCCACAATGAACACGGCCCACTTTCGGCAAGGCTTGTCTCCACTACTCACTGGTCACCATGAACTGTGACGCAGGGGACCACTGCTTTCAGGAAGAGCCTCATCTTCCGGGGCAGACCGCTCTGCCTCCCGCTCTGCTCCCAGGGGCCGGTCCCCGCCCTCCACCTGTGCGTCTGGGGCTGCACCGCCCTGCCTTCAGCTCAGTCAGTTTGGGGCAAGGAGGTCTGCACGGCCTTTCATTTTTAAGCTGCTTTAGTTTTTCTTTTCTTTTTTAAATATAGGAACCTGTGGGCTTGCTGGCTCTGCATCTAAAGTTAACTTTAAGCAAGATGGTAGCAATTTATTCAAATTCCTTTGCTGACAAATAAAACAACTCTTGGAATCTAAAACCATTCAAGAGTGTTACCTGGCAGATAAGAGGGCAGGTATTCTAAGACTACCTCTTCACTGCAAGAATTCTACATGGAGCACAGAATTCTAAAACACACGTTAGCCTCAAAAAAGAGGATGAGACAGAAACGTGACTGAATGGAATACTGACGTGGGCACTGATGGTGCGGGTGCTCCATGCGGGAGACACTCCAGATGGACGGGGACGGGCCGCACTGAAGGACAGGGTCAGGAGGTGGACATCAAGGCACTACCTTTGACAGGACGTTTCACTGGGGTGCACTTCGGACTTGCCAGCAAGTGTCCTCACCACAACACGCGTCACCCCCATGGCACGCACACTGACTTTCTATAACGTCAGGCTATTCTTTATGGGCAAAAATAAAATGAAACCACAATTTTACTCACCTAGCAGCAACATGAAGATTTGGTATTAAAGTGCTAGACTTTTCCGAGGGACTGGCTGCCAGTCCAGTCCAGCTCCTTGACAGCCAGGAAAGGTCCTGGGCCAGTATGTTCTGGTGGCCCAGCCCAGATAGCTCTTGGCTGCACAGCCCGGAGCCCTGTGATGACACACCAAGACCCCGGCAGAGCGACCTTGTAGGGGCCCCACCACGAATATCTACAGGAAGAGGGACCTTAACGGTGCATCACTCCTGGCAGTGGCCCAGGACCAAGGTGGCACATGTTGGGTATGCAGGCACGAGAAGCAAGCCCTGGGCCCCTGGACATGGGATACAAGTGAGCCACCGCTGAGGGGGCACTTACACTTGGCGTGCTGGTCACACAGGGCGGAGGAGCGCATGTCACAGAGCCGCACGGTCCCTTTGCTGCTGCTGTGCACGAGCACGTTGCACTGGTGCGGGTGGAACTCAGCCGCGGTGATCACCTCCGTCAGCTCCTCCATGTTCGCGGGCTTGATGTCCACGATGTCTGGAAGCGCGGTTAAGGCTGAGTGTGGGTGGGTTCAGTCAGTCCACAGCCAAGTAAGGAAGCACAAGTACCCGCAGGGAAGTTACAGGATTAGCCGTGAGTGAGGCGATGACATACATGTATCCCGGACACTCCGACCCGGATGCAATCACCCAACTAGGGGAACGGTCTCCCAGGCTGGACACACACTTGCCCTCCCCCTTGCTGGGGATGTGGCCTGTAGCCTTCACACAGACCACACCGGCTAAGTGACACGAACAAGGACAGCGAGCAAGCACCCACCTGCACAAACCCCTGCTTGACCTGTACCACACACGGGGGTGTTCCCAAACTCCAGCAGACTCTACTTCCCCAGCGCCTGACACTGCCTCCCCCCGGGGTCTCTGTCGGCTGCCGAGTGTAGAAACAAGAGAAGAAACTGGCTCTGGGTCACGATGGAGCTTCAGAGACAAAAAAGCTGAAACCAAGGTGACACCACAGCTCAAGGCGTGGACAGACTGAGGCAGCGACCCCGTGGGCTGCAGCAGTGGGCCCCCATGCAGGGCGTGCAGTGCAGAGTGCAGGCCCAGGGCGGCAGTGGTCAGGCCGGAGAAGGAGCCAGTGCTGAGAGCAGAGAGCAGTGTCCCACACGTGACAGCTCAGCAGGAACAGGAAGCCAGAGCACACTGAGGGGACAGTGGGCACTGAAGAGCCCAGGGTGGCTGTCAGAGCGCAGAAGACGCAGAGCCACAGGCCCCGGGGACTGAGCATGGGAGCAGCAGCATCAGCCCGTCTCCATCATGGGAGCAAACCAAGGTATTTTTAAAGTGTTCGTAGATACAAGCAGGTCTGAGAAAGTATTTGTTTCATAATGTCACTGGGAGGGGGACAATGAAAGCTATGACTGCTTAACAAACTCTTGATGTTATCAGTTCTCACAGATCATTAAAGAAGAATGTAAGCTTCTAACAGGAGAAAAATAATGACAAAGGACAGTGAAAAAATACTCTCAAACATGAGTATTAATAGAGATCAACGGCTCCAGAGCGATACATAAAACAGGAATGTGTGTACGAGTCCCGAGGTAAATCCGTGCTCCTGCTGGCACGGAAAGATGGCCACACATGAAGAGAGAACGAGGTAATGGCAGCGGCACTGCGCCCACCAGGCACTGTCCTGAGGCTCTGCACCCAGTCTCTGTTCTCACAGGAACCCCAAGAGGCACATTCTAGCGTCTCAATTTCAGAGGAAGAGGAGGCTCAGAGAGACCGAGCTGAATGCCTCCTGACCCTCCTGATGCTGGAACTTCACTCTCACCGTGTAGAGGATGAGCTTGGTGTTTAAAAAAACACAAACTTGCTCACAGAAGCGTGAGAAGCTTGGAAGGTGGACGTCAAACTACTTACAATGAGCACCAATGGAGGGCGGACTAGGGCAGAACCTTCCTCCTCTGTGTTATTTCAGTTCTACTCAGAAGAATTATTAAAAACCTAAGGACCTAAGGAGAACACAGAGAAAGAGGAGCATGGGCATAAATACACAGTGGAGCTTTACCAACCTGGAGAGAGAACATGGGGAGTCAGACACGCCGTCTGTCCTGCCCTGGGCGGGCAGGCGGGCAGGGGGCGCTGAGCCCAGCCTCGGCCAACAGCGGCTCCACAGAGACCTCAGCACTGAGCATCAGACAGTCGCATACACTAGGTAACCACGTGAATAAGCAGACCAAGTAAAGGACAACTAATGAAAAGTGTGAGAGGCTAGCACTTATAAAGTCATGCACACTTCATTTCACGGGAGCTGTGTGAGTCACGGCCGGGCAGCGCTAAGCCTCAGCAGAGGCGTCCTCGAGACGACTCTGGCCAGCTGGACAGCACTCCAAAATGTGTAGAGATCCAACCAAAGCCACTTGATGTGTGCAACTCATAGGGCTCTCATCTTTTGCAAAAATCAGTAACTTTTAAAATGTGAATAGCCAGTAATATTCAGATTTTCACCCTAAAAGTAACAGTAGCATATATCACTTAAAAGATGAATTTTTTACTATGATTCCTTAAATAGCTCATCTTCTAAAAGAGAATTCTTATGTTGAACTTTCAAATAACTACTACTTAAAACTGCCCCAAATCAGCCAGGAAGGCAATGGACGTGAGTTCATGCTCATCAAAGAGGAAATTTCCCCCAAAGGTGGAAGGCAGTTGTGTTTTTAGGAACACTTGAAACCACAGAGAACTTCCGTCCCAGGCTCCCAGGCTGTGTGTGTGTGTGTGGGGGGGGGGGGAGCACTGAGACCCCGTTGAAGACCAAGCCGAGGAGAGTGTGAGCCCCGCCCGTGAAGGATACTAAAGCTTCTATCTGTGATCTCTAAGTGCCACAGATTAATTCTCAGGTCATCTGCAGAAAGATACGTTTCATGATCGCTGTTTACAGAAATAGAATTTATGTGGTATGTGTGGGCATTTGCATAAATTCTTCGTGGGCTTGCTTCTACCATGAGGTCCATGGGCTTCAATATTGGGACCTAAAAGTGGAAGGAAACAGGGATTCAACACAAGGTCACAGCAGCATATAATCAGAGCACACAGCAGATGACAAAAGGGACACATCTCCATTCACAGCTAAGTGACAGTTTAGTGCAGGTAAAGCCCACACCAGCGACAGAGCCAGGAAGCAGGCTACAGAGGTTGTCTGGCTCAAACGGCTCCCCCTGGCTGCCACTGCCAAGGATGGCACTTTCTTGTGGAAGAAAAGATTGAACTGGCACCTAAATCTACTGCTTCCAAGGTTCTGATGCCTAATGCTGTGGCTTCACTGTCCTGTCTGTCCCTGTGGCCACGAGCTGCCTGACTGCACGGTGTTGAAATTTCCCGCAGGGGGAAATTTCCTCCCTGCCCACTGTCCTGGCAGGGCCTTCTCCCCCCACCAGTGGCCTGCTGCTCACCACACACACACACACACAAGAGCCGTGGAGGCACAGGGCTGGAGGAGCGCCCGGCAGGGCCCGTGGTGTGAGGAGGTGCCTTTCTCAGCGTGGCCCTGGCTGCACTGTGTGGTCATGGGGCTGCTCACTTACAGGGAAGGGATGTCTGTTGTGGGTGTTACACTTTAGTAGAAGGTTTTAGAAGGGGGCTCAGAAACCCCATCTCTGTGATGAGCATCGAGGTCAGGGAAGGCTTTCCTGGGAACAGGCCAGCCATACCAAAGTGGAAACAGCAGAGTGGAGCACACCAAGTGAAGGACAAGAGGAAGGGCACAACTGTGGGTGACAGTGTCCACACGTGACAACAGAAAAAAGGCCCAACATCACTGACATCTCTAGCAGGAAGCGAGCTTTAAAATTGAAACAAAAAGGGCCCTGGCCAGTTGGTTCAGTGGATAGTGTCGGCTCAGTGTTCAGACATCCTGGGTTCGGTCCCTGGTCAGGGCACATATGAGAAGTGACCATCCGCTTCTCTTCCCCTCCCTCTCCCCCTTTTCTCTCTCTTCCCTCTCAGCCAGTGGCTTGACTGGTTCCAGCGTCATTCCCAGGCACTGAGGATGGCTCTGTTGATTCAAGTATCAGCTCCAGATGGAGGCTGCCAGGAGGATCCCGGTCGGGGCCCATTTGGGAGTCTTGTCTCACTATCTCCCCTCCTCTTACTAAAAAAAAGGGGGGGGGGAACCAAAAATGATGGTATATCTTTATAGTATATTTTTGTAATTCAAAACCAAAAGGAAAGACTAAAAAGATAAAAAGGAAACCTCTTAATTTAGTCTTCTTTGGCTAAAATTCTTGGGGAAAATATGCACAGAAGGACGTCCCTCATTTCAGTAAGTGCTGACCATACACCTGTTTTTTTTTTTTATGTATTTTTCTGAAGCTGGAAACGGGGAGAGACAGTCAGACAGACTCCCGCATGTGCCCGACAGGAATCCACCCGGCACGCCCACCAGGGGGCGTCGCTCTGTTGCGACCAGAGCCACTCCAGCGCCTGGGGCAGAGGCCAAGGAGCCATCCCCAGCGTCTGGGGAAGAAAGAGACAGAGAGGAAGGAGATGGGGAGGTGTAGAGAAGCAGATGGGTGCTTCTCCTGTGTGCCCTGGCCGGGAATCAAACCCGGGACTTCTGCATGCCAGGCCAACGCTCTACCACTGAGCCAACTGGCCAGGGCCCACACCTGCTTTCTCAAAGCAGGAAGTGTCAGTCCTATGTGGTTGGGGACAGCCTGGCACACCCTCCAACACATGTCTCTAATAATCAGAACACAAGACAACTGAATACTTACAGGAGAAGACGCCTTCCTCTAATTTAACCCCTTTTCTGACACTAAAATAATTTAGAGGAGAAGAAAATTCAAGAGCAACCGTTTTCACTCTTACCCAGTGAAGTTTAGACAACCTAGGAGTCTGTCACTGTCTCTCACTGAACCTTTAGAGGTAATTAGGAACTCAAACCCAGACCCGAGCTCACGGGTAAGTCACACTGTTACCCGGCCTGTGACCCCTCATAAGAGCAGCTTAGGCAGAAACTGCTCTTTTCTCACCCACATCACCAGCCGTCAATTCTGCCAGTTTTATCCAGGCCACATTCATAAAAGCAGCTTTGAAAAAAATGAAGATTGGACCTAATAAGTTTTCCCAAGAACAGGCCTGTGGGAGTCACGTGTGGCGAGTGGCCGTGGTCAGGAGGAACTTGGGTTCTGAGAGAGGGAGTGTGCTCAGGTGACAGCAGGGCTGGGGACAGGTTGGGAGGAGAGTGCAGTGGCAGGGCCACCCCACTCCCCTCACATGAGTGTAAGTGGCTTCTACGGGTAACTGTGACCCGTGTTACCATCACTAGTGGGGACTGTGCAGTATCGGGGAGCCATGGCACAGGTGCAGCAGCATGGGCACTGCAAATCATCCTGGTTCAAATTAGGGTCCTACAAACTTGACCTGAGCACATCACACAGCCTTCTTCCCCCACCCTGAGACAGTGACACTACCGACCTAAGAGGTCTTATGACTGTCGTCCCCCCCCCCCCCACATATCCTCGGCCACGCTCCCCTGCGCACACCCCCATTTTCCTAACTGCTGGGGCACCGCTTGCTGGCGGCTGGGACTCCGTCCTGTGCGCCCGTGTGCACCCCGTGTGGGGAGCTGAGGAATGGCATTGCAGACACATTGCCCAGTGTCACGGCCACTGGGGCTTGTGGGGAGAGTCCGTGACAGGGTCCCTCTCTGTAGTGCCTTAGCTACCAGTCTGCATGTGTGCCCTGGCCAGCCTGCACCCGACCAACAACTGAACACGCTGTCAAACACAGGAGGCAGTTTTGTCGGGGACCCTCTTCACCACTGGCTGCGAGTTTCCTGTGGCCACCTGGTGTCGCACGAGGTGTGCCTGGCTCGACACCCGTGTTTCATCTCTATCACATCTTGTCAGGCTGAAGACACTATTCGGGGAGTATGTCCCCAGGCCAATTACAAGACACTAAGATTTTAAGTTTTACTCTACTTCACAAGTGTTAAAAACGTGAAAAAACTGAGGTATTAGAAGTGATGAAATGCAGCCACTTCACACTGTATCTAGGAGCCCAAAGAGGGAGGGAAAATCAACAACTGAAAATAGCACCAGTGCTCGTGGGCTGTCAGGCGAGCATGGGACACCCAAGACCGGCCTCCGTCCACTCTGAGGAATCCAACAGAAACGGCCGGCCAGCCGGCAATGCGCCCTGCTAGCGGCAGCTCCTCTTTCAGCTCGCAACCTGTGCCTGTCACCGCAGGGGACTCTGAATTCCTCCTGGCCGCCAGCCCTCCACACAGGCTGCTGAACCTGTGCAGTGAAAGGTGGCGGATACATTTAGAAAAATTTCTGCTGTGGAATTAAATCAGAGTCTTTCCTTCGGTGTGTCGAAGATAACGTGTGACCTTTGCTCTTATGCAAACAGAAAGAATCTAACACGTATCATACCAGTCTCTAACACGTATAAGGACAACAACGAGTGTGTCATTACATGGGACTTCTGAACCAAGAAGGCAGACAGCAGCTCAAGCAAGCGGCATCACTCCCGTCTACAGGCAGCACTGACACAGGAGAGGGAAGGGGTGTACCCGCAGCGCTGTGACCCTAAAGGGGTCGCGAAGCCGTCCGTCTTCATCTTTCAGGTTATAGCCTTCTGCTCTTTTATCCCGTTCACTTATTTTCCATAATTTAATAGTTTTATCTGAAAATAAAAACCCCATTCTCCACGTTAAAAGGAAAATTGTATCAGGCACCACTATTATTGGGGCATTTTACTAGAAAACTGTTACTTCCAGTTGTGGATGAACACTCGTTCCCTACATAAGCACAGCTGTCAGAACAGGAAACGGGGAGGGAACAATGGGCACATCTTTTCCTTTTATAAGTATGTGGTGCTGGGGAAGGGGGGGGCAGGGTGAGGTGAAGGGGGAGGTGAGGGTGGGGTGAGGTGAGGGAGGGAGGTGAGGGAGGTGAGGGAGGGGGACGCGGTGAGGTGAGGGTGGGGGAAGGAGGGAGGTGAGGTGAGGGAGATGAGGGAGGGGGATGGGGTGAGGTAAAGGGGGAGGTGAGGGTGGGGGAGGGAGGGGAGGGAGGTGAGGGAAGGGGATGGGGTGAGGTGAGGGTGGGGGAAGGAGGGAGATGAGGGGAGGGAGGGGGAGGGAGGGAGAGGGAGAGAGAAGAAGGGGGAAGAAAGGAGAGGGGGGAGAGGAAGTATGTGTTTGCACTCTTTCAGTTTTCAACTAATTACTTGCTTCCTAGCTAATAATTACCCTCCCCCAAAGTTTAAAGCTGAAATAACTTCTCAAATGGGTTAAAATAAAAAAGAACCAACACACAGAAAATTAAAATAAAAACCTAAATCAAACAACTATTAGAAACAAAGCTCTTACCATTTGTAGAGAGTAGAAAATGAGCAGCATTCTGTTGTGGTAACCACCTAATTTTATTAATTTTCTCCTCAATTTCTAGACTTTTCAAATAGTCAAACTCTGGTTCATGACTTTGAAAGGTACTGTAAACATTATATTCTCCCCTAGAATGAGGGCGGCTTTTATTCTGCAAGGAAACAGGAATCTGTTTTAATGAACAAGCACAGTGCAGGGAAATGTTCGTCCTACCAATGTGAACATCAAATGACCACACACATTTTTAAAAGTTAAAAAAAAAAAATCCTGGGTCAAAAAAAATGTCCAACAGATGACATGAAAACCAGCCTCCTTAGTGATCCAGTCAGAAAGAAGAGCAGCCTCTCCTCCCTCCGGCCTGGGCTCCGGGTTCCAGCACAGCAGGCCCCTTTGCGTGTCCTTGTCCTGGCCTGGCTGTCCCACCCACCCCCCGGAACGGAGGGAAGCACCCGAGAGCAGGACCCACAGAAGCAACACGCTTGCACCCTGGTCCTGTGGAGTCTGCCGCTACCTGGGCAGCAGCCCGCACAGGCTGTTCACGGCCGGGCGCAGGAGCCCCACCCAGCAGCTACCAGAGGAGCGGAGCGGAAATCCCTACGTGTACTCGAGACCATGGTGAGACTCGCGTGCGAAATCTTTAACACAAAATCAGTTCTGTGTGCTGCAGTAGGAGCAGAGAGCCACACTTGGGGAGATGCATGCCGTCGTCATGACCAGGGCCAGCGCTGCGGGGGTGGGATAAGTCTTCCGTGGAAACCAGGAGGGAGATGGGCGGGCACTGTGGGCTCCCTCTGCCCGCCCAGGGCCGTCCTCTCCTGTTGTCAACAAACAAAACCTGGTGGTGGGTTCACGTGTATCCAAATGACATTTTCTATAAAATACTAAATATTTTATAATTAAAAATCAACACCAGTATTTTGTTAGTTCTTGTTCTTTAATGAGTACCTAAAATCTTATGTTTTCAGGTATCTAAATATCGAATCACTATGTTGTACACCTGAAACCGATATAACATTGCATGCTAACTGTGATTGGAAAATTAGATGAGCCTTTATGTATCGAGATACTTTGCATTTCTGAATTAAGGTCACATATCCTTAGAAAACGTCTCCCAAAGCTGCCCAGTGTGGCTGGTGCGCTGACTGCTGCTGTGTGTTGTGTGTGCCTCAAAATCGTCCGGTTCAGCGGTGGACCTGGGAGGCCTGTCGCACTGCCCTCAGCACCAGTGGACCTGGGAGGCCAGTCGCACAGCCCTGAGCACCCGTGAAGCTGGGGGGCCAGTGCCCTGAGCACCTGCTGAGCTGGGGGCCGTGCCGTGCGCCCCCGCACCACCCCACCCTCTCCAACAGAAACGCAGCCTCCAGAGGTCTTGCAAACGAGACAAGAGAAACCGAAGTATTAAAAAGAAAAATCTACAAACTCATGCAGTCCTGAGACTGGAGACACCAACCCACCAGGAGAAAGAGCAGAACACAAGTGTGTGAGTGCTGCCTGTCCTGCCTGGCCACCCCGCCCCACACAGGCCCCAAAGTGACAGGAAGGGGCTCAGTGGGGCCCGGTTCCCAGCAGGCGTGAGCAGAGCCCGAGGTCTGCAGAGGAGGGACTACCAGGCGGGCAGCTCCTTGCCGCGGGCTCACGGACCTCGGAGGCACCCACACAAAGGGCTCCCAGAGAGCAGGGGCTGAAGAGCCGTGACCAGGAGCTCTGCAAACGGCAGAGTTGACATGTGAGGTGGGGTTCGCTGGACAGAGGGCTCTGCTGCTGCAAAGGGGAAGAGCTCAAAGCCACACGACTGTGTCACAGTACCTGTCCCCTGCACCTGGCCCTTCCGGGACTTAGCAGCCACCCTCTATGCTCTGTGCCCTCTATGCTCTGCGGAGTCCCAGTGCTCCAGGGCAGCTGGGCCTTCCCCCGCCGGCCTGTCCCGGGGTCTGCAGTTTGCTGGGGGCAGCTTCATTCTGCAGGCACCACAGTCTCAACTGTGTCTGACTGTGGGTAAGAACGGACTAGGTTTACACTTCACTCCTCAGTGAAAAAGTCAGGTCCACAGCAAGGAAGACACGCAGCAACCACTAAAACGGGGTAAAAGCAGATGGAATATGGAAACTCTTCGTATGTTAACCAGAATACAAAGGAGGTGGGGAACCAGCTGCCCAGGGTTTATCAAATTGCAATTGGTCAGGTTGATCTAGCAATGATTTGATACATCTTAACACAAGGTGATAGGTCCCAAAACCATAACACCCAACACATCTATTAATAAGATGCTGGAGTTTTATTGCCATCTCTTCATATTCAAAGCTAGTTATTTTTCAGGTTTACCAATGACCTAAAAAACAAGAAAAAATCAATTTCTATGAGGACATCATTAAAATGGCAAGTGTTAAGGAGCTACGGGTGAGCTCTGAAATGTAAGAGCTGACTCGCCACCGGGGAAATGACACCAAACTGCACCTCCCTGTCCACGTCCGTGCCTTTTCTGCAGCACTGCGTTGACAGTCCCCCTCTGGGATTAGAATGCAAAACTGTACACTTATCAAATTGTCTGTGAAGCTTCAGAAAGATGAAGCATCATATATTCACAAGAGAATTCTCACCATCCTAAATCAAACAATTGGGATTTAAAGAAAATTTTAGCTGTACAAGGCCACAGAAAAAACCACAGCGACAAGAGATGTATTTTATGATGTTGGCACTCTGTACATCTCTCCCCATTACCCCAGCAACTGTCCACTTCCACAGGAAGCCAGGGCCATCCCCCAGACGCACCTTGGTGCCCCTCTCTGGTGGCATGCATTGTCACGCAGACCTCCATGGAAGAGAACAGGGCTTGCTAGCCTGTTTACCAAAGTTTTACCACAAAATTTTAGAGACTAGAATTTGGAGATGAAGAAGTCACTGCCCACTGATCTGCCCAGAAATAAGATGCTCTGCCAAAGAGACCCAGGCCCACCAGGACCTGCATGGGGGTCACTACCTTGTTCCTTCCATGGTGCTCTTGGGGACTCTGTGACCCCAGAAGTAAAGTGGGGGTCAAGGCCCAGCTCATTCCCACCCCTTTTATGCACAACCTAAAACAAGGGTTTCTCTCCCCCAGGAAGGGACATTACCTACAACCTGCGCTCAGGAGTGAGACTCACCTGTGCCCCCTCCCGCCCCTCTTTTGAGGACACCTTCCCTTCCTGCACCAACAGCAAAGCCTCAAGGACTGGGAGACAGAGAGACACCCCCCTCACCCTGCCCAGTCCCCCAGCAGCACCCGCATGGCAGGGCCACAGGCTGGGGCTTGTGGAGTGATTTCACGGACAGCCCCTCTAATGAGTGACAGGACGAGAACAAGCAAACACAGAAACCCACCACCTGCCTCCTTCATTTCGTCCTCGTGGCACCGTGACAACCTGTGGGCAGGCAAGGACTGCAAGGACTGTCCTCCTCCCCTAAAGATGAGGACGTGGGGACTGGTCAGGGCTGGATGATCAGACCGCCTGGAGATTATTCTGGAAAGATTCTGCAGGCACTACTGCAGACTGAGAAAACAGCTGTGCCCCTCTCCTCTACATGGCAGGAGAGGGGCTGACTGATTCATCGGGTTCGTGGACTGTAAATTACTGACCTCTTGCTCCCGCTGAAAAATAACAACTCTGCCGCCCTTGTCTCCTGTTGCAAGAAGGTCTCCAGAGTAATTAAATTCAACAGTTGAGATGATGTCAGCTGTCAATAAAATACAGAAGCAATTTCCAGGTTATGATTATGAGAGAAGCTACAATGAATACCAAAAATCAATAAAAAGAGTCAAAAGAAAGATAAACACGTATAAAACTTTCTCCCTGCATAAAGTCAAATATTCATGGGAAACTTGTTATTATCAAGCAGCCACTTATTGGTTCTGAAGCCCGGAGCCAATGAGCACATATTGATTTACGGGTTTGCTTAGGTGATGTAGTGCCTGGTCCCTTGTGCACCAGAATTCATCTAGATTGGGTTGTCTTAATACAAGGATTTAGGGAAGAAATTTAGAAAATTAAAATTGAAAATAAAAATGCTGGTCCTAGGAGACTATTGCCTGATTTGTAATGCATGCCTAATTCTAACTTTTAAAATAAATCTGATTGTTATGGGATAGACAGTACAAGTTCTGTCCACTGTCTAGATAATGGATAAAGTCATGCCACGGAGAGTGATGGCATCATTACTTAGCAAGACACTGCTGGTCAGGTGCCTGAGACTTCTGACACTATCAACACAAAGATCCTGGACATCACTCCTGAGGGGTGAGGCCCACAGGTACAGAGGATAAAGTCAAGTGCTGGAAAAGTCCTTAGCTGTCCCAAGGCTAACATTTTAGTTAGAGGGAATGAATCTGAATTTGTGAGGGACACTGCACCAAGAAATGTGCCCCCTCGGGCTCTGGAGAGAAGTTTTCTCTGGAATTCTGGCCTGAGTGCTGACTGAACAATGACTACCTGTGGGTGTGGTCTCCCAAGGGCCTGCATTTGCTGGTTCTATGGCCACCACCAGAATCAACCTTTGTCAACTGCCCCAGAAAACCCATCTCTCTGCTCCGAGGAAGGGCTGGTTCACTTCAAAGCGTGCCCACTACTGGAGCATCAGCACGAAGGGCATGTCCACCAGCAAATGAGAGTAACCGGCCGGGTCAGAGGGCCACTGACGTTGGGGTACTTAGAGAAATAACTGAACTCGCTGTCATAAACGTCTTCACTAATTGGAAACAGACCCCAACGTTGAAACTACTTGAAGAACCCCTCAAAGTAGCCACAATATATAACTTCAAAAAGTATTCACAAACATTCTCATTAAAGAATTATGAGCCTGACCAGGCAATGGCGCAGTGGATAGAGCGTCGGACTGGGATGCGGAGGACCGGGGTTCGAGACCCCGAGGTCGCCAGCTCGAGCGCGGGCTCATCTGGTTTGAGCAAAAGCTCACCAGCTTGGACCCAAGGTCGCTGGCTCGAGCAGGGGGTTACTCGGTCTGCTGAGGGCCTGCAGTCAAGACACATGTGAGAAAGCAATCAATGAACAACTAAGGTGTTGCAATGCGCAATAAAAAACTAAATGATTGATGCTTCTCATCTCTCCGTTCCTGTCTGTCTGTCCCTGTCTATCCCTTTCTCTGACTCTGTTTCTGTAAAGAAAAAAAAAAGAACTATGATTTCGCCTGACCTGTGATGGTGCAGTGGATAAAGTGTTGGCCTGGAATGCTGGGTCGCCGGTTCGAAACCCTGGGCTTACCTGGTCCAGGCTATACTATGAGTTGATGCTTCCTGCTTCCCTCACCTCTCAAAATCAATTAAAAAAATTATGATTTCTTATCGCATTGGCATTGCTAACCGACTTATAAAAAGATACTGAATTTTACTGCCTGGGATTTCTTTATTATTTTAAAAATAAATCTTCAGTTAAACTTGGGAAAAGATTTAAGCTTCTTCTTGTTAGAAAGAAGTGTCAGTTTTTAAACTAAATTACTCAACACAGTTTGCTTAAATGAAACAAATTCTGTATTGGACTAAAAGATACTAAATCTATATTACTTACACCCAGGGGGTATACCATATTATATAATTAATGGTATTCTAGTTGCCAGTGATTTTTAAACTTAATTAAAATGGACTGAATTTTTAAAAAAGAACTCCCATGAGTTTCTCATCACTATCAGTGGTGAGAAATTATTCTCATTAAGGTACGTAAATAGGTATAAACCTAAAATTAGAAATACACTTTGAGCCTGACCAGGCGGTGGCGCAGTGGACAGAGCGTTGGACTGGGATGCAGAGGACCCAGGTTTGAGACCCCGAGGTCGCCAGCTTGAGCGCAGGCTCATCTGGTTTGAGCAAAAGCCCACCAGCTTGAACCCAAGGTCACTGGCTCCAGCAAGAGGTTACTCGGTCTGCTGAAGGCCCGCGGTCCAGGCACATATGAGAAAGCAATCAATGAACAACTAAGATGTTGCAACACACAACAAAAAACGAATGATTGATGCTTCTCATCTCTCTCTGTTCCTGTCTGTCTGTCCCTGTCTATCCCTCTCTGACTCACTGTCTCTGTAAAATATAAATAAATAAATAAAGTTTAAAAAAAATACACTTTGAATTTAGAATTGCTCTAATGTCAAAATAAATACGTAAACTAAATACTAACAAAATTACAAAGTCAATGAAATTAGAATTACCAGCATGGATGTAACCTGACGAATGCTCCCTTACAAACCAGACCGGCGCTGACAGCATGGGCCGACCCTGATGAGGGCACATGCTGGGCGCTCGGACACTCCCGCGCACCCACGAGGACTCGCTTCTGCCGCTTCCTGTCTGAGCGTCAGAGCCTGGTCGCAGGGCCAGAGTGAGGCTCCCGGGCGATGGGCAGGCAGCTGCGCGGAGGCACTCTGCTGTGAGGACGTACTACGTTCACGGAGCATGCTCAGCAGCCCCTAAGCACCCACCTCAGACCTGAGCCGGTGTGGTGGCTGCTCAGATGCTCCTCTCTTCTCCCTCCCATCCACATCAAGGAGGTGGAGTGGGGACTGACCCAAGTCTCAACACGGACAGGACTGCATGTCTGAGCAGAGCTGCTGGGCTCCCAGCCCGTCCATCCGACAGCTTCTCCCACGCATGCCCGTGTCCCAGATGCTGTCCTCCAGGAGTGAACTGTTCCCTCCACCCCCAAGATTCCTCTCCAAAACGATCAAGCCTGGGAGAGGGCGTCAGAGCCTCCAGCTGAAAAGCCCACCTGCACACAAAAGTGCTGCGGGCCCAACGGCTCCACTGAAACAGGAGCCTCAGCTCAGAGTCGCACAGGTGTAAGAGACCCAAAACAAAGGAGGAACTTGGAGGAAAGAGGACAGTGTCAGTAAAATGTCAAACAAATGATAATTCACGCCCCTAGGGAGCTAACCCCTAGTAACACTGGTCACACTGCCAGCAAAGCACACCCAGTATTTTTTTTTTTTTGTATTTTTCCGAAGCTGGAAACGGGGAGCGACAGTCAGACAAGACTCCCGCATGCGCCCGACCGGGATCCACCCGGCACGCCCACCAGGGGGCAACGCTCTGCCCATCTGGGGCGGCCCTCCTCCGCGACCAGAGCCACTCCAGCGCCTGGGGCAGAGGCCAAGGAGCCATCCCCAGCGCCCAGGCCATCCTTGCTCCAATGGAGCCTCGGCTGTGGGAGGGGAAGAGAGAGACAGAGAGGAAGGAGGGGGAGGGGGTGAAGAAGCAAATGGGCGCCTCTCCTATGTGCCCCAGCCGGGAATCGAACCCGGGTCCCCCGCACACCAGGCCGACGCTCTACCGCTGAGCCAACCAGCCAGGGCCAAGCACACCCAGTATTAACCAGGGGGTCTCACCACAGCCTGTGAAGCCAGCTGCCTGGCAGAGAGGACCAGAGATGGTGCACTATACCCAGTGGGGTCCCTAAAACCAGCAGCGAGCTATGAGAAAGGAAAAACAACAAAGAAGTGCTCTTTGAAATTCAAATGTAAAATAATAATCATAAAAAACTCCAGCCTAGCCCTGGCCAGTTGGCACAGTGGTAGAGTGTGGGCCTGGTGTGTGGAAGTCCTGGGTTCGATTCTCGGCCAGGGCACACAGGAGAAGCACCCATCTGCTTCTCCACCCCTCCCCCTCTCCTTCCTCTCTGTCTCTCTCTTCCCCTCCCGCAGCCAAGGCTCAATTGGAGCAAAGTTGGCCCAGGCGCTGAGGATGGCTCCATGGCCTCTGCCTCAGGTGCTAGAATGGCTCTGGTTGCAACAGAGCAATGCCCATATGGACACGCCCCTTGGTGGGCATGCTGGGTGGATCCCGGTCGGGTGCATGTGGGAGTCTGTCTGACTGTCTCCCCACTTCTCACTTCAGAAAAATACACCCCCCCCAAAACCCCAAAAATGAAAACAAAAAAACCCCAAAACATAAACAAAACAAAACTCTCCAGCTTGACCAGGTGGTAGCGCAGTGGATCGAGTATCAGACTGGGATGCGGAGGACCTGGGTTCAAAACTCTGAGGTTGCCAGCTTGAGCAAGGGGTCACTTGGTCTGCTGTAGCTCCCTGGTCAAGGCACATATGAGAGAGCAATCACTGAACAACTAAAGAGACAAAGGAGCCGCAAGGAAGAATTGATGCTTCTTGTCTCTCTCCCTTCCTGACACAAAACAAACAAACAAAAAAAGAACTTCCACAGATTTCTTTCTAAGAGTAAGCAAAAAGACAAAAGAGGTGAACAACAGGGAGTAAGAGCTAATCAGAGGGTTGGGTGAGGGGCCCATCACCAGTCACCAAGCTCCAGGGACACAACAATGAAAGGAGAAAACCATCAAAGGAGTGAGACAGGAGTTCCCAGTTGGCAGCACATGAGTTCTAAGCCACGTCTGGCTGAAGACCAGACCCAGTCGAGTGCAGCACTCTGAAATCCAGAACACCAAGGATTCTCCAGAGGCCCAGGCTGGTTGGCTCAGCTGCAGAGTATCAGCCCGGTGTATGGAAGTCCTGGGTTTGATTCTCAGTCAGGGCACACAGTAGTGACCATCTGCTTCTCCACCCCTCCCCCTTTTCTCTCTCTCTCTTCCCCTTCTGCAGTCATAGCTCAAATGGTTTGAGATAGTTGGCCTGGGCACTGAGGATGGCTCCATAGCTTCACCTCAGGTGCTAAAATAGCTCAGTTGCTGAGCAATGGAACAGCGGCCCCAGATGGGCAGAGTATCACCCTGTAGGGGGCTTGCCAGATGGATCCTGGTCGGGGCGCATGTGGGAGTCTGTCTCTCTGTCTCACAATTAAAAAAACCCAAATTCTCCAGAAAAGACAACCATGTCACTGAAGGAAGGAATCAGCTGGCATCACATGAGATGCAGGAAAATGGTAGGAATACTCACCACCCTCAAAATTCTGGTAAAAATAATTTTCAACTTATAATTCTGTAACTAGCCAAGTTTTGGTATCGATTCATTGATAGATATGACCCATGAGAACATCAGCTCTCGGGCCTCCTGCAGCCACGGCTCTGAGAACCCCTGGTTTAGCACAGGACAGGCCTGACCCCGCTGTACTGTTAACAGTGGTGCTGGTCCTCCACCACACCGTTCCAAGTGGGGTCTTGGGCTGCTTTCCTGCTGCAAAGGCAGAGTTGGGATTAATCGTTGCAACAGAGACAGCCTGGTCTACAAAATCTATACAATAGGTACTATTTGCCCTTTACAAACAAGCTGGCAAACCTCAGATTTAGAGTAGGCTGGCATTTCCGCCTCTGTTCTTACTCCATTGCTATCCATTCTTCAAAGGCCAGAGTGACCTTCCTAAAAAATGTCAAGTCAATGTCACTTCTCTGCTTAACATCTTAAAGGCTTATTATCACAATCATGCTAGAGCTCAATTCAAGTCCTCAGCACGGTATTCAAGGTTTTCCTTCATCGCCCTCTGGACCCGCCAACCTGCCCCTGCCAGGTACTCTGGTTTCCCAGAATGCACCACACTCTCCCCAATCTTTCCTCCAGGACCCTCCACGGAACATTTTTCTCCCCTTTCCTTCCCCCTCCTCCTACACACAGCCCCACTTTTCACGCAAGTCTCTGCTGGGCACCTCTATCACGCTCTCTCCACACGCCCGCCTCTCAGAAAGTTGCATTGACCCCTGTGCTCGTCAGGCAGTCTAAGCAGAGGTCTTCCTGAGTCAGGAGCTGGGTTTCTCTGTTCTAACAATCTACACCCACAGTCCTCTGCACCACAGACCTTTTATGATGAACTCAGCCGTAAGCTCATCCCAAACACCAGCTTTTAACAGTTACCAGGTACTGTGCTGCCCATCTGGCAGGGCGTTCCCTTGCAATCCCTAACAACCCTGTAACAGTCACAGGGAACAGCATCTGTTTTACAGACGAGGAAAGAGAAGGTAAGTAACCAGGCAAGTTAACAGAAAGCTAGTAAGAGGCCTGAAATAGGCTTTGTACCAAACGCCTTTACACATCCGATTATCAATCAAGTTGAAGAGATAGGCCTAACCCTCAGGACAGAAGTGAGGACCAGCAAGCAGGGCAGAGCCAACAGCTCAACACCTGGTATGCTGAGTGCAAGGGAAGGTCAGGCTGTAACACACAATACAGGATCAAGAGCGGCTAAGCCGTGATTCACAAAGACAGTGGAATCTGAGATGGATTCAGAAAGTAGGATAGACAGAAGGCAAAGAATATTCTCAGTTGGCAAAGAAGTACGAGCAGCATTCAGGAGATGGGAAGGATCACTGAAAAATAATGGAAGAAACCAGAAATCATGTGCCATGTGAAAGGTTCGGGGTGAGCGGAGAGACTGGAAAGGGGTCAGGACAAAACAAGAAACTGTTCTTTTTACATTTAAGTATAGCTGCAACAATTTCCGGGTTACAGAGGCACTGCACATTGTTTAATATTAACAAAAACCTGATGCTGAAGTTAGAAAAGGGCCTTCAGACCTGATAAATGGCAGACACACATCAAACCCAGAACTTCCCAGTAAAACAACAGACTTTGATAAGTAATAAAAAAAAATCAACGAATAGGATTTAATACTACCATAATCTTGTAAGCTTATATCTGACTATATAACTAAGTTCAGTCCAGTTTCCTGAACACATAGCTTGATTTCAGAGACATTACAATGAACCTGTGTTCAATAACATTAATCAATATGTTCAATGCATTAATCAATATACTTGATAATTCCAAAGTCAGACTCTCCTCACAAAACTCCTAAATTCAACTGCAAGAATGTTACCAGATCATTTTCCATAGAACATGCTTTCCTGAAGGCCTTTTCAATGGCATAAATTATAAATGTTAAGTAAATGGGAATTCTATAATGAAATGTAGACATCAGATTGGAAATAATTCAAATAACCAGACACGTTGTCCCATAGTGATTTAAAAAAAAAAAAAAAAAAAGCCACTAATACTAAATGTCATTATATACAGAAAAAAAAAAATCAATCACTCTACTCTAAAAATGATGACTATATCTGAAAAGTTTTCACAACTACCATATTTCATTGCTTCTAAGGGGCACATTTTCCCACATTTTAACCTCTGTGAAATCAGATGAATTGTATATTCAATGAAACACAGTAATTTCTTAGTGCTGACGCCCAAGTGCCCTTAGGTTTTGCTACCCTTTCGCTTTAGAAAGGCGGGCCCTACTGGATTACTCAGATACCCGGATTATTTATATAACATCCCAGATTTAAGCTTGAGTTAAGCAGATAAACGCTTAGTTTTCTTTAGTATTATTTTTCCAGAAAAAGATTGTCTAATTCAATGCAATAGATCAGATCATGGATTAAGATACTGATTAAAACAAAATCATCAAATACAATAACACCAAGAGATTTAAAACTACAAATTCTGAGACGAAAGGAACCAGCCACTATTAAACTCTACAAAAAGCCACATGAAATCAGGTAACAATTCATTACAGAGTCCCCTCCAGCTCCCCCACCACTGTTTATCCAGAAAGGGCCCCATGTGCAAAGGCAGTGGACCCCAAGCTCCCTACAAGAAGGCAGCGACGTCACAACAAAGTCACCTGGCAGCAGAGTTCCTGCGTCATTTGCCTGGCACTCAAGTGTTTCAGCGACTTCTGCCTGCATGGTAGCCCTTCTTCAAACACTCTAGCCTGGCCATTCTTGAACCCCTGCTACTGGCCTCACAGAATCTGGACAGAGACTCCCCTTCCAGGGAATTCCCCACAATTCCCTGTGGTGAGCTCCTGAGCTTCAGAAGGACAGAGCAACCTCGACCCCCCCCCCCCCTCAGTGGCCACATCCCATGGTGGGAATTTTAGCAGTAGTGGCCACAAATGGCCACTGAAGCAGCACAGCATGCATGGGCCCTGGAGCCAGTCAGCCTGTTGACCAGAGCATCTGGCCTCTGTGCCATGGCTTCTGCATCTAAAACTCCGAACAACAATAAATAGCTCCTCCCTCCTTGAGTTGTGTAAGGATGGAATCAATGAACACAGGTAACTGGGAGCAGTCTCTGGAAGGTCACGCTCAACAACTGTGAGCTGTCATTACCTCCTAGCTGGGTCCTTTACAAGGAGCTGGGTGGTAGTTTGGGCCACCCAGCCTTCAAGCTTGAGAAACTCACACTCTGCTGAAAGAGAAGGATCATAATACCATGTGACATCTGCATAAATGCTGACCCAGCGAAAGGGAACGGTTGTCCAAGGAAAGGGAGGAGGGGCTGGGTGATGGAGAGTAAGCGTCAACATGAAAAATCCACACATTGAACAATTTCCAAAAAGTGATCACCATTTGGAACTTAACTATTTGGAGGTACAAGCTAACAACCTCTCAGTTCCTTCTGGAAGCCTCCTCCTGGTTTTAAGATTTTTGACTATTGCTCATCTAGGCATAAAGGCTCACCTACTGCCCTTTTGGGGGTGATGACTACAACTACAGCTAGCTTGTTGTAGGGGGAGAGGCAACTCACCAGTGACCATGACTCCTGCATCCAGCCACCAGGAGGATGGTCACTAACTTCCTCCTGAGCCGGCCCTACTCCTCGGTGTGGGCAGACAGGACAGCCTTGGTGGTGCTATGGCTGACCTGATCAGTAAGCAAGACCCCACTCTTAAAAGGCTTCAAATTTTATGCCACACAACACTTCCTTCAGGAGTTACGAGTCAAGCCTCCCAAAATGATTAGTTTTAAACATAAAAGGGAATAAAAAGCCGGTCTCCCTGGCACACACACCTTACCTACAAAGTCAGGCTGCACCGCTTCACGCACACTGGTGCCTCCCTACCCCAGTGCAGAGAGGACCAGCCTCCCGGTCAGCCACACTTGAGAAGCGGCAGCCCAAGGGCAGCAGTGGCTCTTCAGACAGAGCTCAGACCAGAACACAGCCTTCAGGAACACACTCACTACTCAAGGCACCAGGGCCCAGCACCTCCCGTAAGTGGTCCGTGTGCGCCACACTTGGGCACTTCTTCCTCGAGGCTGCCCGGTGGCACCACCGGCTCCTCCACGGTCCTCTTGACCCTCAGTGGCTGCACCCTCCTCCCTCTTGACGACTTCTACCGTAGTAACACAACCATACGAAACTGTCACAACTGTAAGACAAACAGTGAAGGGTCATAACTGCCACCTCTAAGGCCACAGCAAGTGCGGACTCAGACAGAAAGCTTGAACACATCCCACAATCAAATAACACGCTGGTGATCACCACAGACCTTGCTATCACAAAGACAGAAAACCCAAAAGACCAACCCTTTTAGAGATGTCCAAAATTTCACTTAAACATGCAAAGCTATCCTATCAGTTTAACTCTGAGAACAAAATGTTCTGTCAAGATTTTGCAAAGGACAGCGTCCTGTCAAACTGTCACATTGTGCTTTAAAAGACATCATTTCAACCCAAACAGCTTGGGAAAAACAACTTCTCTACAGAAAGGGAGAGGCAGCAAGCCCCTCCACCCCCTGCCCCTAAACACACACGCTTTGCTTTGCCGCTGGCAGGAATTTCGCGTGGGCCGGATTGTCACCCGCTTGGCACAGGCAAAATGAAAAAAAGGAGCGCATCCTAAAAAAAGAGAAAGAGACCAGGAAACCACTGCGGTTACAGAGTCGCCCAGTTCCCATCGCAGGCCAGCAACCGCACCACGAGCCTCCCAAGGAGGAGCCGACAGCTGCGGCCCCGCCAGGCGGGCGGGCAGGGCGCGTGGATCCGGGTGCGCAGGGCGCGAGGCCGGGCGCCCACCTGCTGGCCCCTGGGCAGGAGCACGGCGGTCTCCCGTGCGCGCCCGGCGGCCACCACGTGCGCCTGCTCTGGCTCGCGCGCGTCCGACGGGCAGCCCGCCGCGTGGCGGCCCGGCAACCTCGCCCCCGGCTCAGTCAGGGGTGGGGTCACGGGGAGGACCGACCAGCTCCGGGTTAGGAGCTTTGCAAGACGTCGCCGGAGAGCGGCTGACACCGTAGTTCCGAGCCGGCCCCGACCCGCGGGGATGAGACCGCGTGCGTCCCGACCTCCGTCCGCCCCGCCCGCCCGGCCCGGTCTCTGCGCTGAATCCAAGCCCGCCGAAGCAGCCGGTGGCCGCCTGACCTTGGCCTCCGCGCCGCCCGCGAGCAGCGCACACGCTCCGGGGCGGCCGCTGCGTCGGGTCCCGGGGGTCTCGCGCGGGGAGGGGCGCGGAGGGCGCGGCCTTACCTTCCGCCACGTCCTCGTCGATGGCCCCCTTGACCTGCGAGAAGCACCACTGCACGTCGTTGCCGCCCGCAGGGCAGCCGCCGCCTCCGGCTCCTGCGGACACAGAGGCGCGTCAGGCCCCGCCCGGCCCCGCACACGCCCCGCGCCCCGGTCCCCGCCCGCGCGGGTCCTCACCTGCCATAGCCGGCCGGCCGGCGGGCGCGCGCGGGCCGGCGGGCGGGCGCTGAGGCGGCGGCGGACGAAGAAAGCGGCCGCCGCGCAGCTCCCGCCCCAGCACCTCAGCCAGGCCGCCACCGCGGCCGCCGCCGTCACAGCCGGGGAGGGATTTTTTTTCTCCCTTTTCAAAATGGCGCCCAATGCCAGTCGCCCTGCTCAATGACGTCATCCCCTCCGCCTCCTCCGCGGCCGCGGGCAGGGGCGGTGCCGCCGGGAGCTTCCGTGAGCGGGGCGGGGCCTGCGGCCGCGGGGTCAACCGAGCTGCGCCGACTACGCTTGCGCGACTGCCCTCTTGCGGCTCCCGTGACCCCAAAGTGTACGCTTCAGGGCGGCCTGGGGACCACACGGCCGACGGGGTGTGAGCACCGGGTCCCGCACTTTCCTGAAGACCAGCCACCGGACCGACTCTCGCCGTGCCGGGAGGGCTGCCGGTGGCCCCGCCCCAGCCAACTCCCTGGCCAATGGGAGTACGGTCCTTCGACGGAGCAGCCAATGGAAGCGCGCTCCGAGGGGATGGGCGGAGCGTCCGGGCCAGGGCGCCACACCTGAGCCGGCGCCGCGACCACTGCTGTGACGAGGGGTGACCACGGGAGCGTGGTCACCGTAGTGGGCGGCCTGGAGCGGGCCGGTGAGCCCCGGGGGAGGGCAGAGGGGCCAGGGCCGCGGACAGAGCCCGGGCTGGGAGGTCGCGCGGGGGCGGCGGCTGTGGCGGGCGCGGTGTGAGCGGACGGCTGCGGTCCCGCTGACCCGCGGCCGTGGGCGCGTGCGTGTGGACTCGGGCGAACAGAAGTACTTTATTCACGAGAATAGTGCCCTGCCTCCCTCTAGATCTCAACAAGGGAAAGACCTCTTTGGCTTATCTACATTTAAAATGCCCCATGTGCCTAGTCTTTCAGGTGCGACAGGGCAGCTAGGTCTGAGTCGTCGCGCGGACCCCACGTCCGGAGACAGGGTGCGCACCTGTCTGATCTTATGTGTCGGACGGGACATGTGCGTTCTCACTGCCTGGAACCCGCGCTCCGCCCGCCGCCGCCGCCTCTCCCCGCCCTTTCCCGACCCGGCCCCGCCTACTCCGTCCCGACCACGCCCCTGGGCCTGGCCCAGCCCACCACCCAACTCTTTCCTTGTCTCTCTGTGGTTCACCTTTTCCTGCGTGTCTCGTGGTTTGCTGCCTTCGCTTGGTAATACGCACCGAAGGTTCCTCCGTACCTTGTCATGGCTTGATTAAAAAAAAATAATTCCATAGTCTGTGAAGGGAGACCAGAGTTTGCCACCGCCAAGGAGGCCGCGTTGGGACCTTGATCATGTTAGTCTGGTTAATTTTAAGAGGTGGCTGACCTGTCGGGCTGGGACGCGGAAGGACCCAGGTTCGAGACCCCGAGGTCGCCGGCTTGAGCGCGGGCTCAACTGGCTTGAGCAAAAAGCTCGCCAGCTTGGACCCAGGGTCGCTGACTCGAGCAAGGGGTTACTCGGTCTGCTGAAGGCCCACGGTCAAGGCACATATGAGAAAGCAATCAACTAAGGCGTTGCAACGAAAAACTGATGATTGATGCTTCTCATCTTTCCGTTCCTGTCTGTCTGTCCCTGTCTATCCCTCTCTCTGACTCTCGCTCTGTCTCTGAAATAAAAAAAAAAAAAAGAAGTGGCCGACCTGGGAGAAGCTCTGAATACCTACTAGAGGGGGGGGGGGCTACCCTTTGGAAGGGAGGGCTCCGTCTTAACCTATTTATGCCGGAGGTTGAAATTTTCGAAATTCAGTTCTTTGGAAATTTTCCGAAAACTCGCATCACTTTTTTTTGACTAGCTCCCGTCGTCATGCCGGTATCTGCAGCAGGGACTAAGTCTGTGCACCCCTGTGATAACATGGACCCTCAGGAGGCAGACGGGTGTGGGAAAGCAGACCTCCGCAGTGACCTTGAGCAGTGAGATACAAATAATGCCCACTATCACTACCTTTCCGGTAATGGAACACGAGGGGTACGTGGGTTCATCGGCATAGCACCTTGTTTCCTGGGCTCTCGCTGGTACCCTCCTGTCGCCCACGACTCTGCACCCTAATGTGTTTGTCATTAACTGCAAGAGGTACTGAAGGTGATGGCTCTTGCCATTTCGGCAAGTAACTCGGTGTTCTGGGTCTCTCCCACGTGTACCAGGGGGTATACCTGTTATTAACCTTTAATTTCTTTTTCTCCTGCTAACCTGTCTCGTGTTATTCTGGTTATCAGTCCAGCTGGAAGAACCGAGAAGCCTGGAGGATGATTTTTCCTCCCCAGCATTTGGATGAACCACTGTGGAGCTGTCCAGTCACCTACTGAAGAGCTGTGATTACTTTCCGGTTTTAGTGACTGAATAAAGCTGCTCCATGTAAGAATGAGACGGCACTCGAACACCAGGTGTGCAGGCTTTATTAGAGGAGAAAGACCTGCTGGGGCACTCCTCCAGGAGAAGTGCACCCAGATTTTGAGGCAAATTTTGTATAGGGTTAAGGGAGAGCTTTGAGCAAGTGTGTGTTGCATCAGCAGTTCTGGTATGCTTCCTTCTGCAGTCCTACGATATCGGCTTCTTGGAACGCTTCTCCTCGGGGTGGCTGACCAACTTCTTAGAACTTTTCTGTTTCAGGGGCGATAGTCCAGTAAGGGTGGGGTCAGATAGCCAAGCAGAACAGCAAAAGGGCAGTTTGGGAGTTTTGGTAGATTCATGTATTCATCACTCTAAACATCCCTGACTCTTGGTATAACCTGCTGTGTCCTCACTGCTGGAGTTCAACTTCAATCCTGTCTTTTCTCTTTACTCCTGAAAGAAAGGACTGGGTTTCTGAATTAATTCTCCAAGTGATGAAGAAAGGGGGACTGTCAACGTTAGAAACGTTTGAACCTGTAAGAATTTTATGAGTTTATTAGAGCCAAGCTGACCACAATTGCTGGGGAAGCAAAATCTCAAGAGATTGAGAAAATGCTCTGGAAAAGAGCAGTTTGACCACTTACTTGATACATCAGAATCAAAGCGGAAGGAGTAAGGGGGTTAGATGGAATCCATTGGTGATTGATTAAGGAGGTGGGAGAAAGCAAAGTGGGGAAGCCTCTGGATTGGATAAAAAAACCAGATAGACACATGCTTCTTTAAGGGAAGCAAGCATAGGATTGTTGACAGTCAACAATGAGCAGGATAACTAATGAGGGGGTTTGTGGTCTCGGCTCTAAACGAGTGGATGTGCCCTCAGGGGCCTGGAAAAGATTCCTCTCACATTTCAAAGGTCCAGTTATCAGGTATTTGTTATAGATGCGAAAGGAGGCGCAGTTAAGGTCAACATTGACCTTTGTTAGGGAAAAGTACAGCCCTAGGACATGACTACCTGCCAAGAACCTTTAGTTAGAAACTTTTCATTTCAGACCATCCTGTGTGGTTCAGGTCTCTGAGTAGTTTGTCAGGACTCCGTGGAAGCCTCTCCAGAGCATGTCAGGTTTAGTGTGTGGCCCCTTTTTCATCCACAGGAGGAAGGAAGGTAAAAAACAGAAGGGCGGTACGCGATGTGGCCAGAGGGACTTCGCAGATAAATTAAGATGACAGACACAGGGAGATTATCCAGGATTATCTGTGTGCGCCAGTCTAATCACACAAGCATTTAAAAAACACTGGTTTTCTCCAGCTCTACTCATGGCCAGTGTGTGAGGAACGTGACCTGCTGTTGCTGGAGGGTCGGCATGGGAAGGGATGCCCATAGCCTCTCAGAGTGGAGGCCAGCCAGAAATGGGACCGCAGTCCAACAGCAAACCACCTGGAACTGAATTCGGCCAAGAGCTTGCCGTAGACTTGTTCCCAGAGTCTCCAGAAAGCCATAGAGCCCTGCTGAGGAGTAGTGTGATTTCAGCCTGGATCAGGCCAGCTGAGCCATCCTGAGCCAGTTCGATCCCTGGAACTGTGAGCTATAGTGGCTGGGTGTGGTCTGAAGCCATTATGTTGTGGGGACTCTGCGGACAGCAGGAGGAGATGAGTCAAGTGTGTAGTGCAGATAAACAGACTTGTCTGTCCCTCGTGCAGTCTGTGCTGTCTGCATCCAGCCAGTGGGTTCAGTCATTTATGTCTGTTGACGCACCAATGCGGTAACCACGTTGAGTACGCATCTAACAGCAGAGGGCACCTCCTGATGGCTTGCAGGTCCAAGCATGAGGGTCAGTCTACTCTCAGCGGCACCATGGACGAATGTTCTCTGAGAGTCTGGAACAGCCCCAAGTGCTTTCCATGGAAACCCAACCATTTATACCTGTTCAGATGAGGAAACGGGCTTAGAGATACTAAGTAACTGGCCCAAGTCTTCACAGTCACTCAGAAACAAAGCTCATTTGCCTGACCAGGCGGTGGCACAGTGGATAGAGCCTCAGATTGGGATGTGGAGGACCCAGGTTCGAGACCCCGAGGTCGCCAACTTGAGCACAGGCTCATCTGGTTTGAACAAGGCTCACCAGCTTGAGCCCAAGGTTGCTGGCTTGAGCAAGCAGGTCACTTGGTCTGCTGTAGCCCCCCCCCCCCCATCAAGGCACATATGAGAAATCAATTAATGAACAACTAAGGAGCCGTAACAAAGAATTGATGTTTCTCATCTTTCTCCCTTCTGTCTCTCTGTCCCTATCTGCCTCTCTCTCTGACTCTTGTCTCTGCCACAAAAACATACAAACAAAAACCCAAAGCCCATTTAAGTTCAGGTGTAACCTCAAGGCTGTGACCCAGGTGTTATAACACACGAAACAAGGGAAGAGGACACCCCAGACCAACCCCCGTCACCCGACGGTTTGGGTAAGCTGTGGGTAGAACCCAGTGCTTGTTCTGCCCAAACTATACCCGCCTTGCCAGAAATACACCCTTATGCCGTGGCCCATAAACTGAACCAGCTACACCCCTTCCCAGGATCCTTTCTCCCTCCCTTCTGTATCCACTCCTGCACTGTGTTGTGGGGTGGGGGGAAGGGCTTTCATTTTAGCTCCGGGCACAGCTCAGTGCAGGCAGCTGGGTGTGGAGGGGCAGGAGGGGTTGTGTGTGGAGCTGTGAGCCCCTGACCCAGTTTGCAAGGCAGTGATTGCCCACACAGGTATAAGAGCAGCCATGGTCCTTTGGCCAGTGGCCATCATCCTGCTAGAACTCTCCATGGGAGGCTCTCAGTCCCCCCCCCCCCAGTGTGATTTAGAAAATCTTCAGAACATATCAGGTTTCCTCTGAAGAGTGCCAGGTGCCCCTCAGTCTCAGGCTCCCCTCTGTGGTCCTGCACAGAAATGCTGTGGGCTTCTCTGCCCTGGGCATGTTGGGAGCCGCAGAGCGAGGTTGTGGACTTGCAGATGACCAGGCCCCCACCTGTGTCCGTGAATAGCCGGGGTCTAGAGGAACTCTTCTCTAAATGCCATCTTCACCCACACCTGTGCACTTCTCTGTTTTGGAACACCGCCAGTGATTCAATGTTTCTTTTAAATCAGTAACTTAAAAGTGAGAAAAACACTTGCTCATTTTACGTTTTTTTTTTTTTTTTTTTTTTTAATGAATAATGCCCGGATGTGGGTAACTTTTTTTTTTCAAAAGATACAATATTAGCTTCACGGTACAATATGGCTTGTCCTCTGAATTATAAAAATCAAGGCAGATGTAAAGCAGTTTGAACCCCGATGTCAGCAAAAGGATCAGAGTCAAAGGCATGCAGTTCAGACTTTCTTGTAATTTCCCTTTATTGGGAGCCGATTTGAATTTAAATTATGCGTGATAAATGTCAAATCTTCCTCCATTTGTCCCAGTAACTGAGGAATTCTGTATATTTAAAAAGGGTCTTTGTACTTCAAAGTTTCCTGGACAATGTGAGTCTTCTCATCTCCTGGGAGAGGTGTCAGCTGGATTGATCTGATGACTTTGAGGCACCCCAGGGGAGGGCCCCACGCACCCCACCCGCGCCAGCCTGGGAAGCCGGGCCTTCGTCTTTGGCTTGTGTCAGCTCAGCTCTCTGCCTTCTCCTGGGAAACCTTTCCAGTGAGCCCCTGCTTTCTGCCTGGGGTGACAGTCTGTGCAGGGACACCGTCACAAGGCAGAACGCCCACTACGTGAGTGGCACATTTCAGGGCCCACTGCTGGGTCTCAGAGTGATGAGTTCACACATTCGGAGTTCCAGAATCCACTGGAAACACGGAAGGGAAGAATGTGACTTTCCTGCCTGTGACCCGGGACTGATGACCGAGCTCATGGGACTGGTCCCAGTCTGAGCTCTAGAATGGGCCCCAGCGTGCAGTCATGCCCTTGGGCTGTGGACATGGCTGCAGAGGCTCCTGGGGACTCCTCTGAAATAGGGGTGCAACTGGGTGGACATGTGTCCCTGTGACCTCTGTTTCGGGAGCTGGTCACCGTGTGCTCAGCCCAGAACCCTTGCCAGTGTCAGTCAGCCTGTCCCCCCCCCCGGGGGGCCAGGCCAGGTCACAGTTTTCACACCCTGCTCTGCTGCTCCAGCCTGTCTGGGTCTGTTTTGTCCTCTGTGGTGGAAACTGCAGCTCTCCCGGCTCCCTGGGCCTATGAGATCAGGAGAGAGGGACCATGCTCTGGATACTGACCTGTATCAGAGTATGAGCTCTCTTCATCACTAAGGCCTCAGAGCAGGGGAGTCCCGTTGAAGCCCCCATCCTTACTGTCACCGTGGACATGGCGGTGGAGACTGGCGCACGGCCTGGGGCTGTGGTCCAGATCTGACCTGGCCTCTTTCCTCAATACCCTTTTGCCCTCTGCTGGCCGAGCCGTGGGAAGCAGGAGGACGCTGTGGGGACAGGCCAGGGAGGGCGTGAAATCTCACAGGTGGACAGACATGTAGGGTTGGCTGCACCTCCCCAGGCACCCTGGGTCAGCAGCTGGGGTCCAACCTATCGGGCCTTCTGTGCTCTGGCCCATGAGCCCGTCAGCTCCTGCCTTCTCTGCTGGTGGAGGGAGCCCTATCCCAGCGGGTCCTGCCCATGGCCCGTGTCCGAGTGCTCCCTGCAGACCAGCCTTGGGGCTGGAGCTCACCCGCATCCCCTCAGTTTTTGTGGCTCTTCAGTGAAGGTTTTCTAAGTGGACCCTCGCCCTCAAGACCTCTGCCCAGGTACCACGTCGCATGTAGAGGAAACACATGGGAGGAAGGGGGCTGGCGTCCAAAAGGAGTAGAAACAACATCGACCTTTGCTGCAGCCTCTCGGCAAGCACCACGAGGCTCGTGAGCACACAGGCAGCGGCGCCCTCAGACTCTCTGTCTCCCTGGGGTCTCCCCTGCCACTCAGCACAGTGCCTTTCCAAACGTCACCGAATCAAACTCAGCCCGCGGTGGCCGCCGCCTCCTGGCCTCCCCTGTGTCTGCCACTGTCACGTCCTCCTCGATGCTGACCCTGTCTCATGCTGACCGTGTGACCAGATAATGGCTCTCAAAGCTGTGTCCAGATCCTGACCCTGCAACTGGAGAATGGGACCTGATCTGAGAAAAAGGTCTTTGCAGATATGATTAAGTTAAAGTTCTTGAAGTGAGGTCATCCCGGATGATCCGGGTGGGCCCTTGGTGCCATCGCAGCAGCCCTGGGAAAGAAAAGCCGAGGGAGACAGACACAGAGGCCTTCGGAGGGTGATCTGGATACACGTCCTTCATATCAACTGTGAGTTTTGCAAATATTTTCTCCCAGTCTGTGGCTTGTCTTTTTATTCTCTTAATAGCTTTTTTCTTTTACTTTCTTTCTTTTTTTTTTTTTACAGAGCAGAGATTTAAAGTTCTAACAAAGTCCAAATCGCACATTTTTCTTTCGTATTGTGCTTTTGGTGCCGTGTCGAAAGCCCGAGGTCTAGAGTTTCTCCTATGTTGTCTTGTAGGACTTTCCCATTTTTACATCTGACATTTAGGTGTGGGACACGTTTTGAGTTTACTTTGTGAAGGGTAAGAGGTCTGAGTCTCGATCTAGATTGCTGTTCCCTATGTTTTCTTTTTTTTTTTTTGTATTTTTTCCGAACTTAGAAGCGGGAAGGCAGTCAGACAGAGTCCGCATGCGCCCGACTGGGATCCACCCGGCTTGCCCACCAGGGGGTGATGCTCTGCCCATTTGGGGTGTTGCTCTGTTGTAACTGGAACCATTCTAGTGCCTGAGGCAGAGGCCATGGAGCCGTCCCCAGCACCTGGGCCAACTTTGCTCCAATGGAGCCTTAGGTTGCGGGAGGGGAAGAGGGAGATAGAGAGGAAGGAGAGGGGGAGGGGTGGAGAAGCAGATGGGCACTTCTCCTGTGTGACCTGGCTGAGAATCGAACCCGGGACTTCTATACGCTGGGCCAATGCTCTACCACTGAGCCAAGCAGCCAGGGCCTGTTTTCATTTTTATAAACGGGAACATTGCCTTTCTAAAGTAGATTTTAAAAAAATTAAGCTGTGTATGCTAGGCATGATTAGACTGTTGTTTGTGGGGTACCTTGAAGTTACAACAGAGGGGGGTGTTTGGCCACGACTCAAGGACACCCCTGCCCCAAGGGAGCCCTGTGCCCATCCAGAGACTCAGAGGCAGTGAAAGGTGGGTTTGGGCAGAGGCTGCTGGTGGGCGCACAGCTGGCCTAGTGAGGAAGGTGAAAAAACTGAGGCCCAGTGAATGGCAGTGCCTTTGCCAAGTCCACAGGGGTCATGGGGGCCAGCCAGGCTGTGAGCCTGATACCTATCAGAGCACACAGAAGTGCTTCCTCCTGTCCCTCCCCTGTAAGCTGAACCCCTTAGGCCCCACCCCTGCCCTAGGGCAGGGTCTGGGTCAGCTGGGAGAGACAGTGGAAGGGGGTCCGCAGTTCCTTCCTTCTCCCTAGCTGCTGGGACGTGAGAATGATCCCAGGGAAGAGCAGGGAGTGGGTGTCTCCTCTGACTACAAGAAGGAGAACTTGCGTCAACCCCTGAGCTCCACCCTCAGACCCTGGCCCAGAATTGGCAGCTACCCTCGGGCCCAGGACCCCTGCTTCTGGGGGGCCGGCGGGGAGCTGTGTTTCCTAGCCAGCCCCTCCCTGCAGGCGTTGATGTTTCATTTCCTGGGCCCCACCGCCAAACCTGGGGCTCTGGGGGAGGGGGGCCTGCATCACTGACCAAGGTGGAGCCCGTCCACAGAGCCTCTGCGAGAAGTTGTGAACCAAGGCCTGTCATTGCCAGGGTGGAGGAGGCTGCTGGGTGTGGGAAGAGACCATGGGGCCAGGGGCAGGGTCTCTGCTGCTGTTTCCTTTTGGTCAGTCCTGATGTCATGGTGGGGTTCCCTGGTGAGCACAGTGGGGTCTCTGGGTGAAAGTGTACCCTAACCTTACCATAGTACCAGGGTAAAGCCCCCTGGCCCAGGGGACAATGTCTCTGTGCCTGGGGCGACTGTCCTCTTTGCCCCAGAGACCTGGAGAATTGGGGTGGCTCATGTCATCATCCTGCTGGGCCACTGCAGCAGCCCAGTGTAAGACAAAGCCTTGTGTCTATTACTGGTCTGGTCTGTCCCCAAAGACCAGGCAGGCAACCTCTCTTCTCCCCCAGGCGGTAGCAGCTGAGGTCCTGAGCGGGCTGTGGTTCCCTAAGACCGGGTTGGAGAGTGCTGGGCGACCTTGGCTCCACTATTTGGTCCTCTTGCAGAGAGAGGCAGAGTCGGAACATCCATGGCAGGGCCGTGTAGACCAGCCGTGACACATTCAAAAGGCAAATTCCCTGAATTGCGCTTGTCTCTCCAGGGGGAAGAAATCCCTGCAGAAGGAAACCCCACTTGCCACTGAGCCCCTGTCGCCATTTAAACCCAGCATGGAGAGATGCCCCCCACTCAGGGTGTGATGGGCGGGCTAGTGCAGGCTGGGCTGAGGATTCCCCAAGCAGAAAGCCGGGTGCTCCCTGGAGGCTGTCTGCTGATCACCTGGCGGGGCAACTCCCAGCAGGATGGGGTGCATGCTGTGTGGGGGGTGTGAGGACACCCAGTTGTTTAAGTAGATTAAATTAGAAGGAAGGTGAGGAACACACCAGGTCAGAGCAGGAACTACGGGTGAGTGCGACCGCGTTAATGAGACCGTGCTGCCACCAGGTGGCGCTTGTGGACCTCATTTTATTTTATTTTTTAAATTGTTTTAGCTTAAAAATTTTATTGGAATTCAGTTTTAGAGTTTAACAATTTAATCCAATATTACATTGCATATTTTCTGATGAATACTGTCACTCACTTTACATGATTTCTAGGCACGGCTCTTAAGAATTAATACTTCCTGCCTAATTTTTATAATATGCCAATTATACAATCATTAAAATCTTAGACACTTCCCTAAAACTGTTCTTATCTCAATGTCAGAATGAACAAAAATAAGCTCAAATATTTTTGTACATTAACATTGTAGCCATTATGCTATAGAGAAGAAAAAAGTTCACAATCTTAACTCTTTAAAATTGTTAACATTTGTTGTAGCCACGCAGTATGAATTTTTAACGTCATCACATGAATTTTTCATGCAAGTGTTCAACCATTCCCTACTGCAGCATGTCCAAAGTTATAAACATCTTTTCTTTCAAAGTAGCCTATCCTGAATTAACCCGAAAGAAACTGTGGCACTTTAGAGAAGACATTTATCCTGCTGCATATTTTAAGTCCCTAAGTGCCTGAATAATAGCAGAGAACTGGAAAAAAATGGAAAGCATGGCCTTCTTTGAGGAGTGAGTCGTTTGGGATCACGGGGAACGCTGAGGTCTGCCGAATACTGTGCAACCCCAAAACAGCACAGTCACTCGCTCCACACAGAAGGAGTCGATGTGTGCCTCAGCTCTTCAGACCAATCCCACGGGGCGACGTCCTCTCTCGGCAGCTGAGGACCTGACAGAATCCCTTCTCCCCTCACGAGCATGTCATAAGAGTTGGACTGTTTAGAATTTCTTGGGTCAGGCATAGCATAGAAAGGTCTGCCAGCCAATGACTATTTATCAAGCATAGAGAAAACTATCATTTATCAAGAAAATAGAAAACTGTATCACACCTTTTCCTTTACCCAGCGACCTAACAGTTTTTTACTTGGCTCACTCTTCATGTCCCATTTCAGTCCCAGCCTCCCTGAGCACAGCCAATACTCTAGTTGAAGGTGGCTCCAAAAATTTGAATGGCTCATGTGAGACTGGTTCGTCTGAATTTCAATTTGAAACCTTTCTTTGAAGTTCTTTGAAGGTGTCAGCCATTTCTTCTGCAACCTCATAGGCATGGTCATTAAAAGCCATTTCAGCCTGACCAGGTGGTGGCACAGTGGATAGAGCATTGGACTGGGATACAGAGGACCCAGGTTCAAAACCCTGAGGTCACCAGCTTGAGTGCAGGCTCATCTGGTTTAAGCAAGGCTCACCAGCTTGAGCCCAAGGTCGTTGGCTTGAGGAAGGGGTCGCTTGGTCTGCTGTAGCCCCCCCCCCCCAACCAAGGCACATATGAGAAAGCAATCAATGAACAACTAAGGTGCCTCACGAAGAATTGATGCTTCTCATCTTTCTCCCTTCCTGTCTGTCTGTTCCTATCTGTCCCTCTCTCTGTCTCTGGCTCTTTCGCTAAAAACAAAAGAAACAAACAAAAAGCCATTTCAGTGTCCACACCAACAAATTCAGGTAGAGGTGTGTGGATATTAGAGTCTTTAGCTTAAAACATTTTTTGTCTATTGATTGATTTTGGAGAGAAAGGGAGGAAGAGAGAGAAATATTAACTTGTTATTCTATTTATTCATGCCCTCATTGGCTAATCTTTGCATATGCCCTGACCTGGGGTCAAACCTGCAACCGTGCGTATCAGGACGATGCTCTAATCCAGTGATTTCCCCAGAGCTCCTGGGATGAAGATCATGTGAGGACTGTGACACAGGAACTCTTTACAGTTCACTTTCTTTCTCTAACATCTCTCCATTATCTGATATTCTAAACACACCTTCCAAATAGGTCTTAGAAATTTCTATTGCTAGATCTGAAGATTTATTTCTCTTTAATTTGAAGCTCATGTCATGTTCAACATTTTATTACTTGTCATTTTAGTCCAATATATCAAAGTCAAGGAGAAAATAATTGAGCTAGAAACACGAGACTCCATAAATAATATAAATAACAGTAGTTGGGGTGCATTTATAGAACATGGAGGACTCCAGTGCTGGCTGAGAAAGGTGCCCTGTCACTGCCCAAAGTGGGCATAGAGGACCACGGGAAGCAGCCAGGCTGGGGCGGGCCCCAGGGACCTGACCGGTGGCACCGTGGGGAAGGGACGTTTGCCTCTGCACACGGCAAAGCGGGGGAGTCGAGCTCTCTGCTGTCGGCATTGTCTCCCCTCGGCGACATACGTGGCAGGAAAACTCTCTCCTTGGCTGTCTCCCCCTGTGTGGCAGTGGTCAGACCTGGCCTTGTCCCTCCGTCCTGGGGGCCCCAGTGCACATCTTCCTGGAGCACCCTGGTGCCCTGATGACCCCTTGACGGGGTGTTTTCTATATTAAAACAAATGTGCGTGTTACTGGTAGAGTGGGATATTGGCCATTTTTAAAGACTAGGAAGTAAGACTCCTGGGATATCTTCTGCCTGTGGCAGGCAGCTCCAGGCCACACCCTGGGCCCTAGGTGTGGCCAGGTTACTTCCCTCTGAACATGGAGAAAGTTCTAGCAGCCCTGGGTTAGGTGTTGTCCTGCCTGGAATGGTCATCAAGTCTAGTCACTTCTCCCTGGGTAATCTTGGGCCAAGTGGCTCTCTTTGGTCCCTCCAGCTGTTGTGATCCCCGCAGACCTGTGGGCCTGGGACCCCAACCTGGGCCAGCCTCAGGGCCCCCTCCTGCCCTCCCAGCAGGCTGGAGAGGCCCCAGTTTTAGCTACTCAGGCCTTTTGGTGTTTGTTCAAGATGTGAGTGGGTTGAAGCTTTTGTCTGGGAATTGCGTTGGGTGAGTCACAGGGTTCACGTTGACCTCTGAAGGATGTCGCACGTCACATGTGGGGGCGGAGAGATGGAGAATTGCAGGGCTGCTGAAAGTGGGTGGAGACCAGAGGGCCCTGCAGAGCCCACCCACACAGACCTCAGCTGGACACGTGCTGATGAAGGGGGTGCTGAGACTGCTCTGGGGGGTAGGGGTGCTGGGTGAACGGAGTGGATGGATTGAGCAAAAAAAAAAAAAAAGGACATGGAAAGAGAGGACTCTCTTGGACATGGATGACAGTGTGGTGGTTGCGGGTGGGGGGAGGTGGGGATGGATGGGGACTGGCTGGGCGGGGAGGTGGACACACGATTCAGTGTACAAAAGGTGTGTTGTAGAATTATGCGTCTGAAATCTGTATGGTTTTGTTAACCCGAGTCACCCCAAGACATCCAATTAAGTTCTTAAAGAAAAAGTTAGACGCTGCTCTCCGGTGGGTTCATGTGCAGGTAAATGATGGAGAAATGGTGGCCCCTGAGCCTGTCAACTCCCTGAAGCCTGCCCTGCTGATGTATGTGTGGCCTTGCCCCCCAACCTGTGGTGCCCCCCACCCACCCAGGTCTCCACTACCTGCCTCCCCTTCCCCAGCACAGGGCTTTGCAGGTAATGGCCTCACATGCTCATCACCATAAATTAAATATACAGATTTTGGACAGCATTGAAATGTTCACCGGCTCTGACTTTTAAAGCATTTGTTAAATTTGCGGCAGCTTAACTTTTTCCCCTTGAACGGACTAGGCCCGTGTTGATCTGTTTAATCTGCTCAACATAATTGCAGGGTAAGGTCTTCAATACAGCTTAGTAACACTCTTAATAGGATGCAAAAAAAAAAAAAAAAATCAGCTGAAATAAAATTCTGGCATAATAATAAAAGCAATTATAGAGGCTTTCGGAGGTAAACACTCAACTCTGTGCCTTAAATGGACGACACCGAGCTTGAAGGATCAGACGTGGATTAATGTCATCTGAGACTAGTGCGCCCACCCCAGGGGGCAGCGTGCCGTTCTTCTGAGTGAGCTTTCTCAGGCTGCCCTCCCTTCTCCTGGGACCCCAACGTGGCTGTGGCTTCGGCTTCGTTCCCTGTTACACACCGGGGGAGGGGGGTGCAGATATTCGGAAACAGTCACCGAGCATGTGGGCAGGAAGGGGGACCCTCCCGACTTTTCCTCTTGCTCCTGGAGCGGCTCAGTGCCTGAGGGCCACTGAGCAGGCGACCTGGCTGCCCAGACTGGGAGGTGGAAGCACTCTGTGACCAGCACTCCCTGCCACGGTGGGAGTCCTAGGTCTGCCCCATCCGTTCAACGCAGAGGCTGCTCGCCACGCGGTGCTATGGAACTTGGAAGTGTGGCTCATGTGGCCGAGGAACTGGATTTTAAATTTTATATAATTTTACTTTAGAACTTCATTAAATTTAATTAAACACAATACGAGCTGTATGTGGTCAGTGGTTGCCGCGTTGGGCGGAGCTGTCACAGAAGGACAGGGAGCCGTGAAGGCAGCCAGTCTGCATTTCCGCTTCCAGCGATGGTCCGGCCACCGCGGTGCGTGCTGGGTGGTAGAGCAGGTCTAGTTTCGGTTTTCCGAGGAACCCCCTCACTGTCTTCCACAGTGGCTGCGCTATCTTACATTCCCGATTTCCCCACATCCCACCAGCCCTTGCTGTGTTGTTTTCCTCTTCTTTTTTTGTGATAACAGCCATGGTAACGAGTGAGAGCTGTATTGCCTTGTGGTTTTAATTTGCATTTTCTTAATTGCTAAGCGATGTGGGACATCTTTCCCTGGGGGCTTATTGGCCATTTATCTCTCTCTTTTGGAGAAATGTCTCTTGGACCCTTTTTGCTCATTTTTTGAATCGGTTTGTATGTGGTTTTATTTATTTATTTATCTATTTATTTATTTTTTGGGTGGTTGCTGCTGACCCACCTTCAACTTCAAGCACTGCTTCTAAACTTGCACGTTGTAGGTAGTACTTGGCATTTGTAAGACAGTAGGGCCCGTGTTCCTCATTTCAATCTGTAATTGGGAGGAGGAACGTGGGCGTGGGCACCCACAGGCTAATGAGGCAGCCTCACCGGCTTCAAAAGGGGAAACCAAGGGACCAGGCTTCCTCCTGCTGCTGTCAGAGAGAATCACTCCGCCGGCCGCCCCCCAAACTTCAGCAGGAGGGTTTGGCTGAAAGACAGGAAGTCATTAGTGTCCTTTTACTGGAGGGAAGATCTTCTCCCAAACTAATTATTTGTAAAAGTGTATTTTTTCCCTCTGAAAACTGCAAGCTTTTAATAATTGGTGTGAGAGGCATAGGCCGTGCACGCGGACAGGGGTGATCTGGAGATGTCTGTCTCATCAGCCACGCACCAGCTGCAGACACGTGTCCGCAGCGGGGGAGCCTGGGGCTGGCGGTGTAATGGAAAAGGGAAACACTGGAGTGAGTGATCCCGGGTCATTATTTAATCAGGGGAGAGACTGGGGAGCTAATCACAACGCCAGGAATAGGATTTAATGAGAGAAAAGGCAAGAATTAATGCGAAGGTCAGCGAAACGAGGGGGAGCCACTTAGAATTTTTAATGAGCCCTGGTGTCCCGCTCAGCTTACTCAGAAGCCTGTGCAGTTATGGAATGTGGGTAGTTAACTTGATAAGAATAATAATAGTAACTCTGACAGTTATTGTTCTTATCAATTTACAGAACCCTCTCCTGGACCCTCCATTTGATCCTTCCTGGTGCCCAGGGGTGGGTACTATGGGCCAGCCTGCTGCTATGAGGCCTGCCCCGGGCCTGGAGCTGGAGGGCAGGGGTGTCAGGCTTCCACCCTCTCTCATCACTCACTCGGCAGGGTGGCCACTACCAGCCTCGCCCAGAGCCAGTGTTACATGCAGGTGATGGAGTCTCAGCTCAGGAAAGCAGGGCTTTTGCTCAAGGTCCCCTCAGCGCCAGGCAGAACTAGGGTGTCTTCTCCAGCCTTCCAAGACACCTGCATTCCTCATTGACTTTGGTGACTTATAAGTGACACTGGATTTAACTGGCGGTGTTTCCTGTCCCTTTTAGGGTATCAGCAGGATATGGCCTGGGGCTGGCTGTGGGCCTGCTTGGCTGGTGGGGTCAGTCCACCTGGGGTCTGGGGACAGCAAGGGCAATACGCTTCAGAGCCCACGTGCTAGGACTAGGTGACTGTCCAGCAGTTAGGCCTTGTGGTCCATTTTGAGCAACCAGCCCTGACTCTGGCCCAAAGCCCAGCGTTTACATCACCCCAACCAGGCAGTGTCTGCACACATGAGCTTCTCACAGAGATTTTTGTGTGGACAAAGCATTCAAATCAATTAGGCAAGCACCTAGATGTGCAATTGCTGGGTTACTTGGTAAGAAACTGTCAAACTGTCTTTTAAAGTAGCTGCACCATTTTGCATCTCTACCAGCAATAAATGTGAGTTCCTGTTGCTCCACATCCTCGTCAGCATTTGATGTTGTCTGTTTTTAGATTTTAGCCATTGAGATGGGTGTGTAGTAGTACCTCACTTTTGTTTTAATTTGGAATTCCCTGATTACAAATGATGTTACTTAGCATCTTTTCATGTGCTCTGTTCTTTGGTGAGGTATCTTTTCAGATCTTTTATCTGCTTTTTAAGTTGGTTAGTTTGATAATATACTGTTGAGTTTTAAGTGTTTATATATTTTAGATACAAATCCTTTCTGTGTTTTGCAAATATTTTCTCCAAGTCGGTGACTTTTTTTTTCATTTTCTCACCAACGTCTTGCACAGAGTAGAAGTTTTGAAATTTGAAGTTTTATAGTTATACATATTACATTTAGATCTATGGACAATTTTGAGTTTACTGAGATATAATTACATATCTTAAAATTCATTTTTTTAAAGTAGATAATTCACATATTTGTTCCACAGTTACCACTATCCAATCTCAGAACCTTTCCATCGCCCCTGAAAGAAACCCTGTGCCTGTGAGAAGTCATCTGTTTGGAGCTTTTTCTTTTTTTGTGTGTAAAGATGATAAGGTCTGTATATTGGTGTTTCTCTTTTGCATTCAGATATTCAGTTGTTCCATTTCCTGAAAAGACTGTCCTTTCTCCTTTGAATTACCTTTGCTCCTTTTGGTTAAAAGTCAGTTGACTCTGTGCATGTGGGTCCACACCTTTTTAGGGCTTTTTGTCCTTTTCCATTGATTTACATGTCTCTTCTTCGCCAAAATCATTGCTATCTTGATTAAAATAGCTTTATAACAGCTCCTGAAGTGGGGTAGAGTGAATCCTTCCTTCACACTTGTCCTTTAGAATTATTTTTCTAGGTCTTTTGTCTTTCCATATAAACTTTAAAATCAGATTGTCTGTATTGACAAAATGGCGTTGGAGTTGTCTTGAACCTATCGGTCAAGTTGGGCAAAACTGACACCACACAATCTTAAGCCTTGTAACCCCTGAGCACAATTAATTATTTCCCCATTTATTCAGATCTTTGCTTTCTTTTACTGGGGTTTTATCATGAAATCTACGTACATGTCCTATAGTATTTTCTGACCTAAGTATATACCTAAGTACTTTAGTTTTCTTGGAGCTATTGTAAATTGTACTGTATTTCAGATTTCAAATTCTAGCTGCTCATGGCAGGTACACAGGAAAGTAATTGACTGTCGTTCTTCCTGTGTGAGAAGTCTGTGCCAGCTGCTGTTGGACGTGACAGTCCACAGAAGTCCATTAGATCCTGTTGATCGATGGTGCTGTTGAGTCAACGGTGTCCTTCCCAGCTGCTGGACCTGCCAATTACCCGGAGAGTATGTGGAAGTCTCCAGCTGTGAAACCGGTCCCGTTTCCTTTTCTGGCTGGGACCGGTGGGGTTTGCCTCGTGGATGCCGCCGCTCTGTGGTTGGGTGTCTGTAAGCCAGGATGGTGATGCCTTCTGAGAAATGAGCTCTTAGAATTAGACGATGCCCCTCTTCAGCACTGATAATTTTTTTTGTCCTGAAATCTAATATCAATATAGTCAGTCTAGCTTTCTTCTGATGAGTCCTCCCCCGTAGAGCTTTCTCCTCCCCTTTAAAGCTTATCCTACTCTTTATGTTTAAGGGGGGTTTACGCTAGTCAACTTGTGGTCGGGTCGTGGGTTTTTATTTTTGTTTGTTTGTTTGTTTTTGTATTTTTCTGAAGCTGGAAACAGGGAGAGACAGACAGACAGACTCCTGCATGCGCCCGACCGGGATCCATCCGGCACGCCCACCAGGGGCAAAGCTCTGCCCACCAGGGGACAATGCTCTGCCCCTCCGGGGCGTCGCTCTGCTGCGACCAGAGCCACTCTAGCGCCTGGGGCAGAGGCCAAGGAGCCATCCCCAGCGCCCGGGCCATCTTTGCTCCAATGGAGCCTTGGCTGCGGGAGGGGAAGAGAGCGACAGAGAGGAAGGGGGGGGTGCAGAAGCAAATGGGCGCTTCTCCTATGTGCCCTGGCCGGGAATCGAACCCGGGTCCCCCGCACACCAGGCTGACGCTCTACCGCTGAGCCAACCGGCCAGGGCCACGGGTCGTGTTTTCTGAAGAAGCTCACCCTGACCGTCGCTGCTCTGAAGTGGTGTGTGTGGACCTTTTACACTGAACGTGATGACTGATGCTGAGTTGACACCTCTGCACTTGTGATGGTCTCTGTTCTCGGCACTGCTCCTTGTTTCTTTCCCCACCTTCCCTCCCTTCTCTGGTTTTAACTGAGCATTTTACACGACTGTCCCCTCTCTCAGCACATGGGTCGCCCATCTTTTACAAACATTTCTGAGTGTGGCACCAGGGTTGATAGTATGCATTTCATTTACTTATTTAATTTAGAAGTTAAATGGAGTGGGGTGACATTGGTCAGCAGGAGCACATCTGGTTCAGGTGAACGTCTCTATAGCGTTTGCACTGCTGACGGCCTTGTGCGCCCGTCACCCAAAGTCAGATCATTGGCCGTCACCGTGTATATGACCCTTTTTGCTCCCCTTCCCAACCGTGTATATTTTAAACCAATCTAAGTTTACCTTCAAGCACCACTGCAGCTCTTCACACGTGGTGGTGCTGCTGCATAAGTAGTGTTCCCAGCTGTCACTCATTGACTTATCCCTCCCACCCTGAGCCAGTGCTGTTACTCATTGACTCATCCCTCCCACTCTGTGCCAGTGCTGCCATTGACTTATCCCTCCCATTCTGGGCCAGTGCTGTCACTCATTCCCTTATCCCTCCCACCCTGGGCCAGTGCTGTCACTCATTCGCTTATCCCTCCTACCCTGGGCCAGTGCAGTCCCTCATTCACTTATCCCTCCTGGGCCAGTGCTGTCACTCATTTGCTTATCCTTAAACTACAACTGCCCCCTGCACTGTGGCTGTTGTTTTTGAGAAAACAGCTCATTTTTCTATCTTAATCATTTTTAAGCGTATAGTATAGTTGGCTTATGTATATTCACTCTCTTTTCATCTTGCAACACTGAACCTTTACACCCACGAAACACTAATAGCCAGTGGTGTCTTTTAGATCAGTTAAGACAAACAGAAGATTTTATTTTATCTTCGCCATTCCTTCTCTGACAGCCCGCTTCTGAGCGCCCTTTGGTTAGAGGCAAAGTCCGTGCTGCTCTGGTCCTAGACCTGAGGCTCCAGGTCCAGGAGTGTTAGAAATGAAATGAAATGGAATTAGCTAAGGGGAAAGACTACTGTGTCACAGATCATCCGAGAGAGAGTTGTCAAGGATAAATGTGCAGAAATTGGCTTCATCCTCTGGTTTTAGCGAAAGAAAAAAGTCCCCTTTTCCCTGGGAGAGTGCCAGGTTCTTGGGACAGAATCTTCCTGTCAGGGGCACTTCCCTTTCAATGGCTGATGGCATCACCTGGGGAGGGGGCAGGGCGGCTGTGGTGATGCGGTCCAGTCTGCGGTCTTGGCTTGCCGGCGGGACATCTGCAAACAAGCCTCATCCCAGACATGACTGAGCTCTGTGTCAAACGCTGAGGGCCTCACAAAACCCAGTGTCAGGGGAATTTCTTTTCTTTTTTAATTTTTTTTATTTATTTTTATTTTTTTATTTTATATTTATTCATTTTAGAGAGGAGAGGGAGAGACAGAGAGAGAGAGAGAGAGAGAGAGAGAGAGAGAGAGAGAGGAGAGACAGAGAGAGAAGGGGAGAAGAGCGGGAAGCATCAACTCCCATATGTGCCTTGACCAGGCAAGCCCAGGGTTTCGAACCGGGGACCTCAGCATTTCCAAGTCGATGCTTTATCCACTGCACCACCACAGGTCAGGCTAAATTTTATTTTTATTTTTACAGAGACAGAGAGAGAGTTAGAGAGAGGGATAGATAGGGACAGACAGACAGGAATAGAGAGAGATGAGAAGCATTAATCATCAGTTTTTCGTTGCGACACCTTAGTTGTTCATTGATTGCTTTCTCATATGTGCCTTGACCATGGGCCTTCAGCAGACCGAGTAACCCCTTGCTCAAGCCAGCGACCTTGGGTCCAAGCTGGTGAGCTTTGCTCAAACCAGATGAGCCCATGCTCAAGCCGGCAACCCCGGGGTCTCGAACCTGGGTCCTCCACATCCTAGTCCCGTCGCTCCATCCACTGCGCCACGGCGTGGTCAGGCGGGAATTTCTTTTCAACTGCTGTGGCTGTCTTGGAAGTGGGATCCAAGAACGGTCCCCTTCTTGAGACCGGGACTCTCCTCGTGAACACCTAGTGGACCGGGACCTTATACCTTTGGCCATCAGACTGTCCCCTAACGTAGGTGAAGCCTGAGGACGTTGATATTTGCTGCCTCATGTGGTGTCTACGACAGCCAGTCATGTCTGCACAACCACCGGGGGTGGGGGACCTCCTTTGTCCCGGGGGTCCCTGCTTCTGAATACTGGTCACCTTCTCTGCTCAGGGTGAGCCTGCCCGCAGGAAGGACGGCCGTCCCTTCACCTCTGACCAGCTTTGGCAGCTCCTTGTCTGAGGACATGTCGCTCTGTCCCTGGGTGATGGTTGTGTCTTTTTGTCACTGTGTAGGAGCTCTTGAATATAGGCACTTTCATATTTTGTTTAAAAAGTGTTACAAAACATACCAGAAACAAATAATAGAGAAGGGGAACATCTTGCTGCTCACAGTCTCATTTCCTTTGTGGCTTCAGTCACCTTGTCTATGGAGGCTGGTCTGTCCCCTCCCAAGGATTCTGATTCCTTCGGAGCCAGTTAGCCCACCCCTCAACCAGCTGCTGCCCCCCGCCCCCAGCTGCCTGACTCCTGGGAGGACATGCACCAGTGTTGGGCACTGTGGTGCGGCCAGGATGGGCCTGGGTGTGTGGTCAGGACCCCGCTAGCAATGTTGGAATTTTATAGATCTAATGAGGTGTGATTCCCTCTCATTATTTAAAAAGCGTTCTCAACTCATCAGACACTGTCCTGCCACGTGAGTTTAAACACCATCTTGCTTATTTCAGGGAAAGGAAACGGACAATATTTCTTTAAGACTGTGACTCAGCTGGCCTCACACATGCCTTCCCACGGGAATCCGGTCCGTCAGGGTCATGGCACCGCCCTGCGTCAGCATAGGTCCTGCTCTGTGACACACCACCACAGTGGTCCTTTACCTGGAGGTGCGGTGCCTGGCTGCGTCCTCCTCGCCTGTTGCTGCACACACTCAATGTGCCCTCTTGGGCTTTGGACCAGAGTTTGCTCTCTTGTGGTCCTCCCCTCAGGGAGGCCCCTGCGGTGGTGAATTTTGTGTGTCACCGTGGCTGGACCGCGGTGCCCAGATATTTGGTCAGACGTTCCAGATGTGGCGAAGGTGTTTCTTGGATGAGATGAACGTTGAAAGTGGTAGACTTTGAGCCTTACCCAGTGGGTGGAAGGCCTTAGGAAAGGACTGACCTTCTCTGAGGAAGAGGTCCTGCCCGCAGAAGGCCTGCAAACTGGAGCGGCCACCTCAGCCCTGCCCGGGGCTCCGTCTGCTGGTCTGCTCTGCAGATTTGGGACTGCCCAGCTCCCTGGCTGCAGGAGCCAGTCCCTTAGAGTTCTTCTCTTCTTGTCTCTGTCTGTCTGTCTACACTCACACACACACACTCTCTCTCTCTCACACATACACACATACACACACTCACACACACACACACACACACACACACACACACACAGTCATGCCTCACTGAACCAGAGGCCTAGACTTCTAAGAAAATGCATCATAAGGTGGTTATGTCGTTGTGTGAGCATCACACAGGCATTTACACAAAGCGAGGTGGACAGCCCACTGCGTACCTGGGCCACAAGGAGTACACAGGGCTCCCCCATTTCCCTGACTTTTGGGATAGGTCAGAGACAGAGGTGAGCAAGGGGACAGGGTGAAGCCAGGACCCTGACTCACACTCACTTCTCTGGGAGGGGCTCTGAGATCAGGATCGTGGGAGTGGGCTCCTGCTGGCCCCTGGGCGGGCGGGCAGACGGGGCTGCCTGGGGCGGTTGTGGGTGTGCAGACTGGCAGACGGGCTCCAGCTCCTCCTGCTGCTGTGGGGTCAAGTGTGCCATTAGCTCACTGGGCAGCAGAGGGCAGTGTCCTGACACGGATAGCAGGTGTTCACGCGGTCAGACAGCAGCTTGCTGGTGGCGAAGAGGTTCTCGATAGGTGTGTTCCTTGAACATCTGTAACTAAATCAAAAGCTGATGTGGACAAAATCGTTCCATATCTGAGATAACATGGTTTTCCATAGGACCTTCAGGCGTTGTGGAGTAAGCCTTCTCCTGGGGAATGGGGACCTGGTGACCCCAGAATTAAAAAACAACAACCACAAGATGGAGTCCATCTGATCATTCAGGGAACGTGCCAAGTCCTGGCTATTACATGGGCGGACACACTCCGGGCTGCAAAACGCATTTCTAAAACTCAAATCATTCTCCCATGCGTGGCCAAAATCTTAGCATTTGTGGAAAATAGATGGATTACACATTGATAATTCATAATAAAGTGTGGAGGAAATGGTTACATTTCCCAAACTGTTGGGACACACCCGTTTTCCCACAGTCTGGACCGACACCCAATCTTGTCCCTCCTGGCCTCCCTCATCGTCTCCGCTGGTCCCCTGCTCTTCTTTCTCATCCCCACGTGGCTTCATGGCCTTTTTGCCCTGGAATTTCTCTTTCCTTCTTTTTTTCTCCCTTTTCCATCTGCCCTTCTTTTGAAATCCCTTAATTTAAGCAGTGTGGGACAGGGTTCTTTTCTCTGAGTGGTGGTTATTAAGTGGGACCTTTTTCTTCTTTCATGATTTAAACTAAAAAAAAAAAAAGAGTATTCTTTTATATTTAAGTTGACTGAGAAAAACTTTAATGAATTTCTTACATTTGTTTTACAATATTTTTATTTTGAGGGTGTTATTTTATTTGGGGGATTTTTTTTCTGAAGGCACCATTGACGTCACTGTTTGAATGTGTGACTCAATCACGGCTGACTATGCTGGGAGAACGTGTCCCCTGGGTCATCACTTCTGCTCTGTGACACACATGGACTGGATGCCACCGAGGTCACTGTCTCCCTGTCCCTGCCAGTAAAATATCCCGGGTGAAAGTATATCTGATGTCTTCAATACCAGGCCAGCCAATATCTAGCCCTCATTTTCAGTGGCTTAGAGGAATTTAATACTTTTACTGAGTTGCTTTTTAATGTTCTGACTGTATTTGTCCTACAGGAATTATTTTATTTATTAGGTTTTTCAGTTGCTCTCAAATTTAACTTTACATACCTATAGCAATAATAAAAAAACAAACAAACAGATAAACTCTCCCTGTTGAAAACATAGCAGAAAGTCTTTGTGACCTTGGGTTCGGTAAAGATGTCATAGGCAGGGCCCTGGGCAGGCTCTCCCCCCGGCCCAGCGTGGCCTGGGCACATGGCGGGTCCTCATGAGTGGCGGTCAGGTGGTTGGTCAGGGCCGATGCACCGCCAGACACAGCGAGTGTTGGTGAAGCCGAGACTTGGAAGCAGGACCCTATCTCTCCCAGGACCCTATCATCTCTCCCTTCCATCTCTTTCATTCCCTTCCCTCTTCTCAGCTGAGTGATTGTATTACAATGTGGGCTTGGCCGGGCTCTCACCTCCAGGAGAACATCCGTTCCAGATCTTTTGCTGGGTATGGTGGTCATGCTGGGGTCCTCAGCCACAGATGTGGTTCAAAGGCCACATCTGGCTGGTCAGTGACCTCTGACTGCCAGCTCAGTTTTTGTTGGTCAACCAGATTGTCTAGGTCTCACGACCTTGACTTCAGAGAAACGGAAAGCACTGGTCACTCAGCAGGAGAGCTGGCAGGAGGGACCCCGTGTGGAAGTGAGACTGAGGGCCCGTAGCAGGAAGAGCAGGGACTGTCCAGTGGCGTGGCTGGTTCTAGGGACCAGGTGCCCCAGGGCACCTTGTCCCTCCTCGTCTGCCTCTTCCCCTGGCTTCCCTGCAGAGCGGCATCTCTGGGGAGAGGTTCATGCAGCAGGATAGCTCCAGGACCAGGGGTGCTTGGCCTCCTGCCTCTCAGCCTGGGCTGACCCCGTGTGGGGGTGGCCAGGGGCCCGGTGTCCCCGTGCCCGGGGGATGATCGCTGGATGGGTGCTGTCCCTGTATTCTAAAGATGAACACCCTTGGGGGCAGCTTCGGCTTCATGGATGAGTGTTAATTATTTAGTATGATGGCTTTGCAGAGGGTTTGTGTCAGTGGGAATAAAATGCACTCTAAAATACAGAAAAGCCATTCGTTTTGTCTTATGATCTATAATTCGAACTAAAGGCCACCTTTAGGTGTTTTCCTGCTTTGGGGGGCCAGTAGCTTGGATGGAAAAAGTATCTCACACAGATGTTTGTGCCTTCACATGTTGGTTTCAGTTTGGAATTCCCCTAGGTCAGTGTGAGACCAAACAGTCACAGAAAGAACTCACTGGTTTCTCACGATGGAATTAGGTCACATTTTACACTCGATGGATGCCAAACGAGACAGCAGAGTGCTGGTCCTGGAGTGACTTATTTTATGTGGCCGGGTGTCCAGGCGCTGGGTGGTGGGAGCCCTGTGAGGGGGGCACGGGAAGCAAGGCGCACAGGCCTGCTCTGCCCCTGGAGGCTCCCCTGTGCTGTTGCGAGCTGCAGGGGGCTGCTGCCAGCCTCATTAGTCAGATGGAGGTGCAGAGGCTCCAAGAGCCCCGCCCACTCCCTGTGACCCACGTGGGCGGTGGACCTCGGAGCAGATGAGGAAGAGGCCCAGGGACCCTGGCCAGGCGGGGAGGTACAGGCTAGACATGGCATTGTTCTGGGTCAGAGGTATCCAAACCCTGTAGTGCTCAGAACAGTGTCTGCGGGCTGCGACTCGACACTTTCCATTCCTGCCCCTAAGGGGTCGCTCAGCCAGCCCCTGTCATCCGTGCCCGAGTTGCCTTTCAGTTAGGTTGCCTGAGGTCTCAGGTAAACCCAGGCCTTCCTCCACCAGGGCCTGGGTCATGGTGATTGGACTTGATGGCTTTTTTGACTGCTTTTCTGGGGTTTTGGAGGATTCTGTTTGCTGTTGATAATGGAACCACTCTTCAGCAGTAGCGGGGTCACAGGGTGGTGGCCTCACCCCCACCTCCCCCCCCCCCCCGGCCGTTCCCTGTGCGACCTTGGCCCTCAGCACCTGTGCTCCCTCCTGTCGACCGTTCTGTGCAGAGCCAGGTTTAAAAGCCAGAGCACCATTCACAATGATGTGTGTGAAATCCTAACTGGGCTGGCTGTGGAGGGAACTGTGGTCCCTCCCCGCTGCCCAGGTGCTGGGTGATGGGAAATGGCCATGCTGTGGGTTTTCTATCTGCCGGAAGGCTGGGCACCGGGCAGGAAACTTCCCCTCCGGCTCAGTGCCCACATCAAGGTCTTCCCAGCTCTCAGCGCACAACAAATTCATCTGTGCTGACCCCACCCCTGCAGCCCAGTGTGGCTCAGAGTGTCACCCAACAAGCAGGTGGTAGAGTGGGGTGTCTTCCCTGGAGGAGGGGCGGCCAGCTGGCCCGGTTCGGTGTGGGCATCACTGAAGGGAACCCACAGGGCTGGCTGCCCATAGGCAGGGCGGTGGAGCCGATGGCAGTTTGGAAGAGTGAGAACTGGAAGCTGTCTGGTGGCGTGGCCAGTTCTCGTAATTCAACTCGGCTCCTGGAATAACAAAGGAAACACAGCGACCTAACGTTTGTGACCAGTTTGGAACCCTGGCTCTCATCGCTCCCACGTGGGGCATTTTGTGCCAGCCGCTGGAGTCTGGTCCGCGGGCTGTGTGGCGGGCGGCTCTGCCACGCCCCCGGTCCTGGCTGCCGTGCTCGAGGTACTGACGGCGTGTGCGTGCCGCCGCTTCGGTCACAGCTGCTTTCCCTCGCGGCTTCATCGAGGTCCACACGGGAAGACACGCCTTCCCCGCGCTTCACTGGGCATCTGCCTGGGGCGGTGGAGACATGGGCCTGGGGCTGCTGGCCTAGGAGGCTTGGGCGGAGCCTTGCTCCTGGAGTTGAAGCCCTGGGAACACCCCGCGCACGCGCTCGTGCTAGGGCCGAGGGTGGAGCTGTGGGCATGGCCAGCGGACGCCAAGAGTGAGGCACAGCCACGCGGTCATCCTGGAGTTTGTTAGGAGACAAAAGCCAGCCTCAGAAAAACGTGGGTACCAGGCTTTGTTCTTTTGTAGAACAAGCAAAGCAAAAAACCCCTCTCAGTGTATGCAAGGTGGGCAAGATAGGCTTACCGTTGTGAGTCCACGAAACACACACTTTATTGTCGAGTGGTTATTTATGAATTGTATTCTTTTCCATTCAAACAACAACTGTAAACCTACTTCGCCCCACCCTGCTTTTGCCTGGATCACATACATTTGTGTCTCTGTGAGCGAATAGAAAGCTACAGACACGTTCCTGTGACCCTGTCTCCATGGTCATCTGGGGGCAGGTGGGATGGCCAATGGGGTGGAGGGAGGAGGTGACTAAAACAGTGGACAGAAAAGAGGCATGTTCAGTTTTGTTAACTGTGTATCTATCTGGGTATATGTGACAAGAAAAACTCGTGCTGTGGTTATTACCTTCCAGCTGATCGAGGGTGGATGGGTGTGTGCGAGCCAGGATCTGCGCCTCGGCCGTGGCCACTGGCTTTGTGAGCTGGACTCTCTAGGGCAGTGGTCCCCAACCTTTTTTTGGGCCACAGACCGGTTTTAATGTCAGAAAATATTTTCACGGACCAGCCTTTAGGGTGGGACGGATAAATGTATCACGTGACTGAGAAGCGTCAAGAGTAAGTCTTAGATGGATGTAACAGAGGGAATCTGGTCATTTTAAAAAAATAAAACATTGTTCAGACTTAAATATAAATAAAACAGAAATAATGTAAGTTACTTATTCTTTCTCTGCGGCCCGGTATCAAATGGCCCATGGACTGGTACCGGTCTGCGGCCCGGGAGTTGGGGACCACTGCTAGGGCACCGTGGGAGGGTGGCAGGTGTGCCCACAGGAGGTGGGTCTTGTTCATGGCAGTGGCGGCAGTGGGTGGCTCTCCGCTCTGGACCCCGTCCAGACTTCCCCGGGGCGCGTCCTGCGCTGCTGTCAGGAAAAGAACACCTGGAAGGGACAGAGACAGAAAGTTGGCTCCAGTCCCCGGATGCTTAAATGAAAACTTATAAAATAGTAAGCTACACAACATAAAACAAAACATCCCCCATTCGCTAGTAATTAAATACTTAAATATTTAAATTATTCGTCTGGATGCTTGCCACCCCACCGGCAGCCTCCCGGGCCATAGACGCGGGAGTTGCGCCTCCCAGTTGTCCTGCAGCTGCGCTGAGCAAGCGAGCTCTTGGTTGTCAGTTAAATCCCTCACAACGACAAGGATGGAGCTGCGAAAGCAAACGTTAACTCCACGCGCGACAGCCCGCTGATAGCAAGATCCCCGTTATTAAGAAAGTCAATCTCCTTCTAGAAAAGAAAAGACAAACGTGCGGAGGACCCGGGTTCGATTCCCGGCCAGGGCACACAGGAGAAGCGCCCATTTGCTTCTCCACCCCTCCGCCGCGCTTTCCTCTCTGTCTCTCTCTTCCCCTCCCGCAGCCAAGGCTCCATTGGAGCAAAGATGGCCCAGGCGCTGGGCATGGCTCTGTGGCCTCTGCCTCAGGCGCTAGAGTGGCTCTGGTCGCAACATGGCGACGCCCAGGATGGGCAGAGCATCGCCCCCTGGTGGGCAGAGCGTCGCCCCTGGTGGGCGTGTCGGGTGAATCCCGGTCGGGCGCATGTGGGAGTCTGTCTGACTGTCTCTCCCTGTTTCCAGCTTCAGAAAAATGAAAAAAAAAAAAAAAAAAAAAAAGAAAAGACAAAAATACCATGTTTCTGCTGGAAACGTGATGGGGGGAGGTGGCCTGCAGAGGGTGTCTGTCAAACACCCTTGAGGAAACACATCCTGGTGTGTTTATCGCAACAAACCTGCTCTAAATGGAATGCCTGTCGAAGCTCTGCTCTGCTCAGTGGCTGCTCAGGGGGGCTTTCTTCCCCGTGCTGAGTGGGCTGGGCTCGTTTGCCCAGAGCGGCCTGAGCCCCCCTACCCCCACCGCCCGGGGACAGAAGGATGAGAAAGAGCAGGATGAGGAAACCCACCGCAGAGCCGTTAGCTGTCGCCAGCAGCCTGTGACTCATCAGAGTCTAGAACAGCCTTTCAATGGGGTGGCTCCCCAGGGCCACTCCCCTGGCTGCCGCAGCAGGCTGGACAAGGGGACAGCACCTTCCTGAGCCCAGGAAATGCCCCCTGCGCTCCTCTTCCAGCGCGGGGAGGAAGGAAGCCATGGAAGGATCGGCATGGACCAGGGAAGTGTTCTCTCATCTGCACAAGAAACAAAGCGTGTTTGGCTGTTGGTGTGCAATGGGGCAATGGAACAGTGGCTGTCGCAGGCAGCATTTTGGTTGCTACTGCTGGGTAACAAAGTACCCCAGAGCCGAGCAGTCATTTCGTTATGCTTACTGATTCAGGAGGTCAGGATGGGAAGCTCATCTCTGCTCCACGATGTCTGGGGCCTCAGCTGTGAAGACCGGGGGTGCTGGCTGATATCACAGCTAGCTGGGCACAAGAATCACCCGGAGACCTGTCACTTACACGTCTGGAGCCTGCTCTGGAACCCCTAGAACCTGGGACTGCTGACAGGTGTCTACATGTGGCCAGTGCAGTGGCCTGAGGCAGCCAGACTTGCAGCTGGTGGCTCAAGGCCCAGCCTTAGTGTCTCCAGGAGCAAGACAGAGCAGCGTCGCCCTTCGTGGCCTGGCCTCAGAAATCACCCTGCGTCACTCCTGCCACCGTGACTCACGTGTTCCTCCTGTGGCACCCTGAGTGGACCACATGCCCACAGGGAAGGGCTCAGGGGGCGGCACCACCCCTCGGGCCCTGCTTTCCAGCTCTCTCTCTTGATTGTAGACATTTCCTCTCCTGGAGCCTGGGGACCCATGGGGGTGACGCAGGGCCAGGTGAGGTCAGACACCAGGAATCGGGGTGTGCTGGCCGTGGTTTCTGTGTAAGGATGACTGTCAGTTCACAGCAAGGACAATGGGAGCAAAGGAAACACACAAGTTGTCCCCTGGACCGGCCGGGTCCTTCCCACAAGGCTCCCCCAGGAGGAGCTGGACCCAGAAATCCGGCAGAGGGAACGAAGACATCCACGCGGCACGGCTGAAGGTCAGCGTTGGAGTTGTTGGTGCTGGCCCTGCTGGGGCGCCTGGCGTCAGCACAGACATGGCGGTGCATCCTGGAGGAGCGTCCTCTTTGCAAGCAGCCGGGAGAACAGTGTTCGTGTGGCTGCAGCAAAGGCAGCAGAGAGCAGAGTGCCCGTGGGGGAGGCGGGCCAAGGCTGTGCCGGCTCTGCGTGCCCGCTGCCTCCAGCCCATCCGCCACTGAGCGGCCTGCCAGCACTTTGGCTGCTGTGTATGTGGGCCTGGGTCGCTGGCCGGCCATGACTGGAGGTGTGGCTTGACTCCAAAGGGTGGCCCAGGCCTGTCAGGTGCTGGCTTTGGGGACTGGCCATGGGGATGGCCAGAGACAATCGTGGGGCTGAGAAGTGCCATGAAGGGAGGGGAGGCCAGCCTGACCTCAAGCCCAAGATCTTGTTTGGGTCTGGTTAACGGGCTCTGATGTCCCCGCTGTGAAGGTCAAGCCCCATTTGCCTGCTCTGTGTGTGTGTGCATGCGTGTGTTCTCATGCTTTGGGAACCATGAAGGCCCTTGCTGACAACTGGCGATCTGGGCAGAGTGGTGCTGGGTGGCTGATAGGTCACAGGGAAGGTTGACCGGGACCTGGCCTTCCACCACCTGCTGGCTTCACAAGGATCCAGGAGCGAGAACCAAAGCAAAGGCATGTTTTAGGTCCCTGTGCCTCAGACAGTGGGCTGGCAGCCGGATAGCCCAGCAATGGAGGGACAGCATCCGGACAGGAGCGGGAGTGTCCATCTCCACCAACTGTCCCCCTGGCAGCCCCTCCCCCCCTGCCGGGCGCAGGGAAGGTATCACGCGTGCGAAGTTCGGAGAGTCAGGAGGTTGGATGGCAGTGTCCTTTGAGGAAGGAACTCTTTGACAAACTTGGCCTCTTGCTGATGCACTTTGTCAAAGCTCCTATGTCCAGCTCGTCAGAGAAAAGGCCATGGAAGAAAGTACCTTTGGAGTCACTTAAGCAAGTCTGCCTGGCTCACAAGCTACACACTTGACTTGCTCTACACCTTCCCCTTTGTGACATAGCCAAAGCTCTGCATGCAGCACTGATGTGCAGATGTGCAGGGGCAGCAGCAGGAGCCCAGGGGACAGAGAGGCATGCCGGGCAGGCACCTGCAGACCTCATGGCTGCCCGGGAGGTCCTGGGAGAACAGTGTCCACTGAGAGGAGCAGCTCAATCGTATCCCACGTGCTTATTAGCCATCCATGTGTCTTCTTAGACAAAGTGTACGTTCAACTGCTTTGCCATGAAGAAAACTGGGTTGTTAGATTTCTTATGACTTAGTCATTCGCATATTCTGGGCATAATTCCTTTACCAGCTATGTGGTTTGAAATATTTCCTTCCAGTCTGTGACTTGTCTTTTTGTTTCTTTAAAAGTATCTTTTAAAAAGGAGATAGTCTTCATTTTGATCAAGTCCAATATATCAACTTTTTCATATAGATCAGGGGTCCCCAAACTACGGCCTGCAGGCCGCATGCGGCCCCCTGAGGCCATTTATCCGGCCCCCGCCGCACTTCTGGAAGGGGCACCTCTTTCATTCGTGGTCAGTGAGAGGAGCATAGTTCCCATTGAAATACTGGTCAGTTTGTTGATTTAAATTTACTTGTTCTTTATTTTAAATATTGTATTTGTTCCCGTTTTATTTTTTTACTTTAAAATAAGATATGTGCAGTGTGCATAAGGATTTGTTCATAGTTATTTTATAGTTGGGCCCTCCAACGGTCTGAGGGACAGTGAACTGGCCCCCTGTGTAAAAAGTTTGGGGACGCCTGATATAGATCATGGTGTCCCATTCAAGAACTCTTTGCCTAACCCAAAGAGTTAGGTTTTCTCTTATATTATTTTAAAAGGATTACAGTTTTTCATATTGCATGAGAGCTTATGATCTATTTTAACTTCATTTTTGTATAATGTGTAAAATATAAATTGAGGTCCATTTTTTTTTTGAGTATGGCTGTCCATTTGTTCCAGAAACAATGTCTCCTTTGAATTACCTTTGCATTTTAGTCAAAGATTAGTTGACCATATTTGCCTGGGTATATTTCTGAACTTTTGATTTTTCTCAATTGATTGATGTGTCTATCCTTTCACCAATACTATATTACCTTAATCATTACAAATTTAGAATAAGTAAAAATCCAGCAATATGAGTCTGCCAACCTTGTTCTTAAAAATATAATTTGTCTATTGTGATTCCTTTGTTTTTCCATATAAACTTAAAAATAAGCATCTTCATGTCTATAAAAAAATCCAGCTGTGAATTTGGGATTGTTACTGAATTTATAAATCATTTTTGGTAGAATTGACATTATAATTAAATTGACCATTCTAATCCATGTACATGGTATGTCTTTCCATTTACTATGACTTCCTTGGTTCTATTCACCAGCATTTTGTAGTATTCAGCCTATAGATTTTTCACTTATTTTATTAGATTTATGCTTACAGATTTCATTTCTTTGGAGTTATATTAAATGGCATTACTTTAAGAAATTTCTTTTTAATCATGCATTGCTATTTAGAAAAATAGTTGATTTCTGTATGTTAACCTTATTTACATTCTGAGAGAAGCTTTATAACTCATGTATTGGTTCTATGCCATTTTCTTATTAGAGTCAGAGAGAGGGACAGATAGGGACATACAGACAGGAAGGGAGAGAGATGAGAAACATCAATTCTTCATTGCAGCACTTAGTTGTTCATTGATTGCTTTCTCATAAGTGCCTTGACTGTGGGCCTTCAGCAGACTGAGTAATCCCTTGCTCAAGCCAGCGACCTTGGGCCCAAGCTGGTGAGCTTTTACTCAAACCAGATGAGCCCGTGCTCAAGCTGGAGACCTTGGAGTCTCGAACCTGGGTCCTCCACATCCCAGTTTGATGCTTTATCCATTGTGCCACTGCCTGGTCAGGCCATTTTTTTTTTTTATGTTTTGGTAGATTATTTGGGATTTTCTGAATAGACAATCAAGTTACATGTTCATAGGGACAGTTTTATATTTTCCTTTCTAATCTATATGCCTTTTATTTTTCTTGTCTTAGTGCATTGGCTGTGATACAGGGAAAGGTTGAAGAGAAATGGCAAAAGAAAGAGACATCCTTCTTTGCCTTGCTTTTAGTATTACAGCGAAAGCATGAACTCTCTCACCACTGAGATGCTATTCACAGGTTTTCTTTTGTTTTATTAATATTTATTTATTTATTTATTTATTTATTTATTTATTTATGATCAGTGCTCTTTATCAGGATAAGGAAGTTTCTTTTCTCTCTCTGTTGTTCAGACTGAATAATTTCTACTCCTCTGTCTTCTAGTTCAGCCTCAGTTTCTTCAGTCATCTCCACTCTGAGATGAGTCCCTTCAGAGAATGCTTTATTTAAGTTTCTAAGTTCTAAAATCTTCATTTGATTCTATTCTATAGCTTCTCTTTCTCTGTTGACATTTTCTTATTGTCCACATCTTCCTGTTCTTAAGTAGGAATTCATTTTTACTTCGTGGAGGATGGATGTATTCGTTGTCTGGACAAGCCTTCGATAATTCCAACATCTGGGTCATGTTGCGAGTGGCATCTGTTGAGTCCTGGTACAATCTTCTGGGGAATGTTGGTTTTGGTTTGTGTGGTTCCGTAGGCAGTAGACCAATTTGGTTCAGGCTGCGAGCTCTGCCCCGCCCTGTGTGAGCTGTAGCACCAGAGTCAGTTTGGATTTCCACGCCTGTGCAGTGCCCTTCAGTCCTGTCTCACATGCGTGTGCTACCCACAAGCCAGCTGGGACCTGGCGGTGATGGTCTCCAGAGAGCTGGGTCCTCAGAGCCGTTAGTGTTTTCTTTGGATCAGCCTCACACATGCACTGTGGTCTCCTGTTCCCTCTGTCTCCAAGGCCCCCCACCTGGCTATAAACCAGCCTGACAACTTCCCTGGGATGTCACATTCCTCCCTCAGAGGGGCCTGCCTCTGGAGCGAGGCAGGGAGCCCAGGTGCCATATCACGGCTGCCACTTTGGGAGGGCCATGCTGACGGCTGAGTGCCACCCTGCGTGTGGCTGATGACTTCTTCTGCGTGATTGGTGGCGGCGAGAGATGTGGTACTTGGCTTCACGATGGGGCCGCCTCCTGCACGTCTAACCGGAGAGGAGTCACCCCCCGGAGGACAGGATGCAGAGCCGTGGTCCCTGGAGGCTCAATTACCAGTGTCACTGTGTCACTGTGAATTCTCGCTCAGCAGCCGCCTGTGCCTGCAGCAGGCAGCTCCCCGCACGGCCGGTCTCTCATTAGGGGATCTGAGTCACCACTAGGCAGGCTGCCTGGGAGGCCTCGAGGGTGGGCAGAGCTGGTGACAGGGCACTCCGGAGACCAGCTGATGCAGGGTGGGGCCCACAGGTGGCTCTGGGCTGGCTGACACCGGGCTGTGGGCCTCGTGTGGGTGCTGCTGTGGGACAGCATGTTTCTGATCAGCCTGGACTGTTCTCCCTCCGCTCTGGAGAATGTGGATCAGAGGCCCCCACCCCGGGACTCTAACGGGGCAGGCTGAGTGAGCCAGAGGGCTGGCCTGTTCACTGTGCCCGGGTGCAGGTGCACTGCCCTAGGCGGGCTCTTTGGGTTCAGACTTGGCTTGCCACTTCCCACTTCCTCGGTCTCAGCCATGCCCCATGCCCCCACACCCTCCCACGGGTCTCTGAGGCACATGGCCACTTCCCAGCCCCTCACCTGGAGCCCCATGCATACAGCTCCCTGATCTGGGGAGGGACCCAGGGCTATCCTGAGCTGCTGTGCATCAGGGCTCCCCTGGAGGCCTGTGGTGCTGGCACAACTGAGGAGGAGGAGGAGAACACCCTGTCTGTGGGTTAAATTGTGAGTCCAGGTCACTGCCAGACCTGGGCCTGGGGCAGAGCCTGTGGATAGGCAGGGACACAACCCTCCCAGCTGCCTTGCTGGCAAAGGTGGGCCTGGTGAGCCCTCCATTCCAGGAGAAAGACAGGAGTCTTGAGTAGGTGGCCCCTCGGTGTTGGGGGGGGGGAGACTTTTCTAGTAGAATCAGGGTTGATTCGAACAAATGTGATTTTTCGATAGGGGACTATGAAATGTGTCCACACGTGGCAGGTCTGCACAAATCAGCAAACCACTGTTTCCAAATGATGTTGTAAAATGATGCCCACGAACAGAGACCCACTCGGAAGTGGTCGCTTATTGTGGTTTTAATTTCCTTTCCCTGCTGATGAGGGAAGCTGAGCCTCTGTCATGTGCTTATTTGCCACCAGTATCTCCCTTTTGTCAGTTATCTGTTCAAAAGTTTTGTCCACTTTAAAGAAAAATCGATGGTTTGTCTTCTTAAGATTGAGTTATAAAGATTCTTTATGTATTTAAGATACAAATACTTTATCATAAGTATCTTACAAATGTTTCGTGGTGTGTTTTTTTTTCTGAACAGTATTGCAAAGAGCAATTTTAAAATTTAGATAAAGTTTGATTTATCAATTTTTAGTGAGAGTGAGAGAGAGAGAGAGAGAGAGACAGGAAGGGAGAGAGATGAGAAGCATCAACTCATAGTTGCAGCACTTTAGTTGTTCATTGATTGCTTTCTCAAATGTGGCCTGGCCAGGGGGCTCCAGCGGAGCCAGTGACCCCTTGCTCAAGCCAGTGACATTGGGCTTCAAGGCAGCATGTTGATGATTCAGTGCTCAAGTCAGCGACCCCCCGCTCAAGCTGGTGACCTCAGGGTTTTGACCCTGGGACCTCAGCGTCCCAGGTCGACACTCTATCCACTGCACCTCCACCGGTGAGGTGAATTTATCAGTTCTTAAATGGTTTGTGCTTATATGTCTTTACCAGGAAATTACCTTTACCAGGCCAATCCGGGATCGCAAGAATTCTTTCCTATGTTTTCTAGAAGTTTCATGGTGTGCATGTGAGTCTGTAAGTCACTGAGTTAATTTTTCTATATGCTGTGTGAGAAGGGGCAAGGTTCATTTCTCTGTACACAGTTGTCCAGTTCACCCAGCATCCTCTGTTGCAAACACTGTTTTTTATTTATTGTTGTCACTAAGTGACTTTGGTGCCTTTGTTGAAAACCAGTTGTTCACACACACGGGGGAGGAGGGGGTCTGTTTCTGGAGTCTGTTCTGTTCCATGGACCTGCGGGTCCATCCTGATGCCGACACCCCCCCGTCTGGAATGCTGTCCACCTGCAGTGCATCCTGAACTCGGACGGTGGAAATTCTCACCTTTACCCTCCGTCCTCACAGCCATCCTGGCTGTGTCAGGCCCTCGGCCTTGCCATAGAGACTGTGAACCAGCTGTCCTTTGGGTCCTCAGCAGCTGTTGTCTGGACCAGTGCAGTGGCCCCCAGGAGCCGCGGTGACAGCCCCCATGTCTCCAGACACAGAAGGCGCATCCCCCTTGTCCCCGCTGACCTTGCCAGAGGGAACGCTGTGTTTCCAGGGGTGCTCTGCGGCTCTTCAGCTGTTCAGCTCTTCTGGTTCTTCACGCGAGCAAAATGATTCCATCTTGGGGTCATGATATTATGCATGTAATTGTTTTCTCCTAAATTAGGTTTTGATTTCTTGCAAAGACTAAGTGGAGTCATTATGCCTGTTTCTCTGAAATATGTGTTTCTGCTAAAAATGTAGATCATTAAATCTAAACCACTGGGGTTGATTTGGGCCACCGGGCAGGTTAACGAAGATGAAAACATCCAAAGGGTGCGAGGCTGCTTCTGCCCCTGACAGCAGACTGCGCGGCTGACCGGCATGGCCTCGTTAACCGTCTCTGCCACCCCGCGGGCACCGTCTCCTTGGTTTTGCCAAATGGTGGAGTTTAGCAAGTGACTGAGTCTTGTTTGAATCCGGGTGGCCTGGTGGACAGGCCCCCTGCACAGCCTCCTGGGACGGCGCCTGGCTCGGGCGTGAATGCCGACCGGGCAGGTGGTCATTTCCTGCAGGCTGCGCTTACCAGTGCCCAGGGGGCCTGTGGGCACCGGTGAGGGGCTTCGACGTGCGGTGGGTGAGGATTGGGAACTGTAATTCCCGGATGTCGTCTCCCTGACCCCTTGCATTTTAATATCCTCACGTTGGGCTGCATCTAGGGTGCCCACACGTGTTTGTGAAAGGTGTTCTTTGACTCAGTGCTTGAGAAAGGGTGCCGTCCCTTAGGGCGGTCGGCCTGTTGGACACTCAGCTTTCTTTGGAATGGGGCTCTGACCTCCTGCTGCTTCGCGGGGCTGAAGGATGAACTGGGAGGCCCTCCGCCGCCCAGGGGCAGTTTGGGGGGACTTGTGGGGAGATGTTGCCTCTGGTGGATGATCCTTTGAGTTCATCCCTCCTCCCCCAGGAGGAACGGGGGTTAAAAGCCTGCTGGAAGGCTGGCCCTGCCTCTTGATGGCTTTGTTTGGCTGTAGCGATTACAAATGCCCAAGATATAGGCTTGATAAATGTAATTTTAAAGGATAACATCAAATAAACCATCACTGTTGTCAACTTCCGTTTACATGTGCTCTGTTTACAAAATCAATTGTACTATTCACAAAGCAAATAATGCCCCGAGTAGGCAGAGCGCAAAGCAATCAGCCAATCAATTATTAATACAAATTTTCCAAGTAAAAAATGTTTAAGTATGGCCATCTGGGTACTAACAATATGGTCTCATGCTTACATAGCGCCGTGTGTGTGTGTGTGTGTGTGTGTGTGTGTGTGTGTGTGTGTGTGGTTGGAGGGAAGCAGGGATGATCTTGCCTATCCTTACTGGCCCCATAGGAAGGCTTTCAGAACCGCTCTCTGCACCCAGGTGCCCAGCAGGGATGGTACCTCACCTCCCTGTCCACACAGGCGTCCTCATGGGCAGTCCCAGGACTACATGGAAGATGGCCTTCCTCCTCATCTCACGGAGCACACGATGTTCACAGAGCTGTTGTGAGACGAGACGCGTCCCTTCTATCATGCAAACTTCCGGAACACAGAGAAGGTGGGATTTTTAACACTGCTGCTTGCCAGGCACTTACTCGGAGTATTCCCACGTGCCAAACACATTTCCCTGCAGTGTGGCATTTGGTTGTAACAGTCCCTCTGAGTGCAAAGGCTATTCAGCAGAGAAAGGAGAGCATTCTCTGTGAGTGTTGCGGAACAATCAGGTATCCGGATGCGAAAAAGTAAAGACCCCTCAACTCAGTCTTTGCACCAGAACTGAAGATGAACCAGAACGCATCCTAGACCTGGACACGGACAGAGCCTGAGCTCTGGAGCTCCCGGAGGGACGCAGGGGAGAGTTCCCGTCGTCCTGGGTGAGGAGAGAGTTCTGGTGTCGCGGTCCAGCCGTGACGAGTCTATTATGGGGTCTCAAACAGGAAAAGGTATGAAATTGAATAAATGATAGAGAGAGACTTGAAGATACATACATACAGACGGGTTCAGGAGGATGCCACGGCGAACAGTCTTGACTGTTCCTGAGCTGTAAGGTAACTGCCCCCCAAAGTGCATCCGCCTTTATTCATGAAAAAAACATGGTCCATCAGCAATTCAATGAAGTTTCCAGGACAACTCAAAGACAACCCCCACCACACCATTCAATCTAACTTTACACTAATAAGAAACTAGCTTCCAGCCTCTTCCGGAGAACATGGGTGGGACAAGCGAGAATCAGGTGTAGCTCTTTGTTAACTGGGCAGGTGAGGTGGGGGTTGGGCCCAGAACCTCTGTCCAGATTGCAAACATACCCTGTTTATTTATGTGGTCCCCAACATTCTGGGATGTGGCACTAACAGCGCGTCATCCGTTAAAAACTTAATAAACGGAGTTTCATGAACTTTAAAGATTCTGCTCCTGAAAACAGATGGCCAAGACACGAAAAGACAGAATGCAAACTACACAGTCGTCTGAGGGATTGGACACAGCATATGGAGACAACCTTCAGCCTCAGCAATGAGAAAAAATCAATATCCCAACTGAAGAAACGGACGAGAACCTTGAACAGACACTGCCCCAAAGTGAATATACGGACGGCAGACGAGCCCAGGACAAGCGGTCGACACCGTCAGTCATTGGGTGGGGGGGTCCAAGTGGAAGCCATGTTGGAACATGACTCCCCGTTTCCTGGAATGACTAAAAAACAAACAAGGGACAGTAGCACATGCCGGCGAGGACCTGGAGCAGCTGGAACATCTCGTGTTGCTGGGAGGGACGCTGGTGGGACAGGTGACTCAGAACCCAGCCAGGAGGGTTCTTACACAGGGAAGCTCACGTCCCTTATGACCCCATGATCTCAATCCCGAGGGGAACAAAAACCGGTGTTAACACGGATACCTCTGTGTGAATGCTTACGGAAACTCTATGTCTACTGAACACACTGTGGTCCGTTCAGACCATGGAACCCTCCTCTGCCATAGAAACACATGAACTGCTAGGGACCCCAGCTACCTGGTGTCCTAGAGAAGGCAACACTACAGGGACAAGGACAGGCGTCAGGCTGCAGGGGCAGGATGAACAAAAGGGTTGGCCTCAAAGGCACAGGAGGAGTGGTTTTGGGGGTGATGGAACAGCTTTGTATCCTGGAGGGTTGGTTACATGAATTATACATTTGTCAAAGCTTAGAGAATTGTACACCAATAGAGTGAATTTTACTGTATTTAAATAATAAAAAAAATCTCTAAAACAGCTAAAAGAATACCAGAGTGGATTTTCTAAGGACCTCTGTGGTGACTCAATGGCCGGCCAGGCCCTGACTCACTGGGGTGCATCCACAGAGCTTTGGGGTCTGTCTGCCTTCTATTCCGAGGGAAGCAGGGTGACCAGGAGGAAGGAGCCCACAGGGAAGCCGGGCTCTCCAGTGCAGCCTGGGTCCAGGTCAGAACCCCAGGGGCTGGGGACATGTGGCCTCGAGTGCCAGCCTCCTCCGCCAGTGGCAGCCTGAGACCGTGGGTGGGCTGTGGCGTCCCTGCCTCAGGGCACTCTGCCATCAGAGGGCACGGAGAACCCTCTGTCATGCATGGAGGTGCACATCTCCGTGACTGCCATCCCTGGGCGTGCCAGCGAGGGGCGCGGTGACCAGGGAGCAGGGACACACGCTGGACTTGCTCATACGGCGCTGGCTTCCAGCGGTCTGCGTGCTGCAGATTTGAATGAAATGCTTGCAGAGTGGACTCCCGGCCCTCAGGGTTGGTGCTCCCGAGTCAAGGCAGCCTGAGTTTGATGCCATCACTGACCCAAGGCTGGGTGTCCGCTCCTGTGGCCCCACTCGGTCCTGTGTGAGCTCCAGTTAGCACCCCTGTCTGTCTCTGCCCCGGCCCCGTTCCTCACCTGAGAGGGGCCCTGGGCAGCCGATAGGTCCTGGAGCCCAGGGCTCAGATGTGAGGACAAGGCCAGCTAGTGCACTGGATTTTCGAGCTCCATGAGTGGGGACCGCTGCCTGAGCTTTCCCTCCTCCACCGCCTCCATCTGATGATGGTGTCTGTGGATGTGTCAGATAGGCCTGGATGAAGCTGGGGGTGACAAGGGGTGACAGAGTGACAGAGGTGGCTGTGCAGGGAGTTGGGGCCCTGAGGTCAGGGGAGGGAGGCCAGGCAGAGGGCGAGCTGGTGTAGAGTCAGCAATGTGTCTGGTGTGTCAGAGGAGCAGTGGGGGGCACCAGGGGCGGGGCAGGGGGTCCTGTTGTCCCGGAGGGACCGTCCCCCAGTCGTGAGCTCATCCAGTCCCATCTGCACCTTTGGTGGTTGTCTCCGCTCTGCCGGGAGAAGTCTCACAAGAACCAAGGCCGGGGTCCTGCCATCCTCGAGGGCGCGAAGCTGGAGTCATGAATGAAACGGGGTGTTTGTGAATGACGTCTGGACAGGTCCTTCCAGTGCGGGGTGTATCTGTGTCCTGGGATTGTCCGCACCACAACTGACCTTTCCTGGTACCACTTGCCTGCATTTTACTTGTTCTAAAAGAATCAAATCAATATTTATGTTGGAAACATGGTCATTCCCAAATCATGCATAATTCAAGCTTCTCAAAGGCAAGCACTTCAATCTTCAGGAAAGGTCTGAGCCACTTGTGCTCCAGGTGAAATCCATGGGGTGGAGAGGTCAGGGTGCCGCGGTGCCTCAGGGGCCTGGGCATCAGGGGCAGGAGCCCTGCTGACTTGCTCGTGGGGACAGGTGTGGCTGTGGTGGGCAGGGCTGGAGGGCCCAGGAAAGAGATCGCTCAGCTGACTTGCAGGGTGGCCCCTCTCCTCATTTAAATTCACCCTCACAAGGGCCTCCTGCAGCCTCAGGGGGCAGGGAGGACCCTTCCCCGCAACATGACAACGGGGGTGGCTCTGAGGCCCCCGAGTGGGAGGAGCACCCGTCCCCTCACTCTGACGTGGAGTGCGTCGGCTGCGGTGGGGAGCCCACGCTTCATCTTGGCCTCCATGATGCTCAGCCGGGCACAAGAAGCTGGTTTCTGCTTTGTGAGTGGCTCCGTCAAGTGGTCACACTGGGAAGCTGGCGGCAGGTGGAGGGAGGGCGCTCACTCATTGTCCCCCCCCCCAGAGAGTGCCAGCTGATGGAGCCCCTCACCCTCCAGTGCAGTCCTGCGGGCCCCTGGCTGTCTGGGTCTCAGCTCCCAGGACCCTGCTCACACACACTGACCCCTACAACCACGACTCAACTTCAGAATGGAAATGTGACGCACCGGCCCCGTCCTCCTTCTCCCCACAGAGGTCGCCGGTATTCTCGGGGTGCTGCGTGTCAACCTTGTGTCCTCCTAAAAATGCTTTTCACAATGCTATGTATCCATGGACAGTCTATAGACTTATATTTGTGTGTCTGAAGCTTCTATGACAGTTGATGTATTCCACACGTCATCCTACAACCTGCTCTTTCTGCTCGCATGTGAATCTGGTGTCCGAGACTCGTGCCTGTTACTCGAATCTCTGGCTGCACAGTGCTCCATGCACGGAGGTCACTGCTGTGTCCTGTGTGTCTGCTGCTGTGTCGTCAGGTTGGGCTGGCTTTTTTTGCTACCATGAGTTCACAGCTGGCTGTCAGCAGGTGCATGGCCCAGTTTGCCTGAACAATCCCAATGCGGCCAGAGGTTACAGGCTCCCTAACGGGCAGGGTCCCTGCAGACACACTACCTGTGCACCTGTGGGTTGTGTGGGGGCGTGTGTGTTTCACTTTGTATAGAACTGCCAAACCGCTCTCCAGAGTGGCTGACATCATGGTCCCCTGGTCTGAAGCCACTCACCTGCTTCCCAGACACCTGAAACCTTCAGCACCTGGGAGAAGGCAAGGGTGGGGATGCTGGCCTGGAGGCTGGGACCCCCACGGACAGCCTGGGTCTAGTCTAGCTGGCCTCACATGGCCATAGCCACCAGCTTCCCAGGCCATTAACACGCTGACAGCAGGCACCTTTGTGGAACCCACCGGGGAGGAGGACTGCATTGCCCACCATGACTTCATATGCAGGACAATGACTGATAATGACAGATTGACTCTCACTGACCTGGTGGGGTCACCTAGAGTCCCATTGAATTTAAGGTGGGAAAATAGACCACGTGATATTCAAGGCACACCTGGGACGGCGGCTACAAGTTCCCAGCTGCTGCCCGCATGCCCGCAGCTGCTGTGCCAGGGTCAGCCGTGTGGCCAGAGTGACTCCCAACAGCCCCATGTAGGTCGTGTGTGAAAGGCAATAAGTAGATTGGGACAGTTTTGGGTTTTTCTTTCTTTTTTTTTATGATTTTATATTCTTCATTTATTTATTTATTTATTATTTTTTAAAATTAATTTTAATGGGGTGACATTAATAAATCAGGGTACATATGTTCAGAGAAATATCTCCAGGTTATTTTGACATTTAATTATGTTGCATACCCACCACCCAAAGTCAGATTGTCTTCTGGCACCTTCTATCTAGTCTTCTTTGTGCCCCTCCCCTCCACCCCACCCCTCTCTCTCCTTCCTTGCCCCCTCCCCACCCCCTCCCCTCTACCCCACCCCACCCCCGTAACCACCACACTCTTGTTCATGTCTCTGAGTCTCATTTTTATGTCCCATCTATGTATGGAATCATATAGTTCTTAGTTTTTTCTGATTTACTTATTTCATTCAATATAATGTTATCAAGATCCATCCATTTTGTTGTAAATGATCCAATGTCATCATTTCTTATGGCTAAGTAGGATTCCATAGTGTATATGTGCCACATCTTCTTTATCCAGTCATCTGTTGAAGGGCTTTTGGGTTGTTTCCATGTCTTGGCCCCTGTGAACAATGCTGCAATGAACATGGGGCTACATGTGTCTTTATGTACCAGTGTTTTTTGAGTTTTGGGGGTATATTCCCAGTAGAGGGATTGCTGGGTCATATGGTAGTTCTATTTTCAGTTTTTTGAGGAGCAATCATACTTTCTTCCATAATAGTTGTACTACTTTACATTCCCACCAACAGTGAATGAGGGTTCCTTTTTCTCCACAGCCTCTCCAACACTCGCTATTACCTGTCTTGTTGATAATACCTAATCTAACAGGTGTGAGGTGGTATCTCATTGTAGTTTTGATTTGCATTTCTCTAATAACTAATGAAGATGAGCATCTTTTCATATATCTGTTGGCCATTTGTATTTCTTCCTGGGAAAAGTGACTGTTCATGTCCTCTTCCCATTTTTTTATTGGATTGTTTGTTTGTTGTTGAGTTTTATGAGTTCTTTGTATATTTTGGATATTAGGCCCTTATCTGAGCTGTTGTTTGAAAATATCATCTCCCATTTAGTTGGCTGTCTGTTTTGTTGTCAGTTTCTCTTGCTGAGCAAAAACTTCTTAGTCTGATGTGGTCCCATTCATTTATCTTTGCCTTCACTTCCCTTGCCTTTGGAGTCAAATTCATAAAATGCTCTTTATAACCAAGGTCCATGAGTTTAGAACCTATGTCTTCTTCTATGTACTTTATTGTTTCAGGTCTTATATTTAGGTCTTTGATCCATTTTGAATTAATTTTAGTACAAGGGGACAAACTGTAGTCGAGTTTCATTGTTTTACATGTGGCTTTCCAGTTTTCCCAGCACCATTTGTTGAAGAGGCTTTCTTTTCTCCATTGTGTGTTGTTGGCCCCTTTATCGAAAATTATTTGACCATATATATGTGGTTTTATTTCTGGTCTTTCTATTCTGTTCCATTGGTCTGAGTGTCTATTTTTCTGCCAATACCATGCTGTTTTGATTGTCGTGGCTCTATAATATATAATTTGAAGTCAGGTATTGTAATGCCCCCAGCTTCGTTCTTTTTCCTTAGGATTGCTTTGGCTATTCAGGGATTTTATAGTTCCATATAAATCTGATGATTTTTTGTTCCATTTCTTTAAAAAATGCCATTGGAATTTTGATGGGAATTACATTGAATTTGTATATCACTTTGGATAATATAGTTATTTTGACTATATTTTTTCTTCCTATCCAAGAACAAGGAATATTTTTCCATTTCATTGTATCTTTTTCAATTTCCCTTAACAATGCTTTGTAGTTTTCATTATATAGGTCCTTTACATTCTTTGTTATATTTATTCCTAGGTATTTTTTTGTTGTTGTTGCAACCAGGAAGGGTATTATTTTTTTGAGTTCGTTTTCTGATGTTTCATTGTTGGCATATGGAAAGGCAATGGATTTTGTATATTAATTATGTATCCTGCAACCTTACTGTATTGGTTTATTGTTTCTAGTAGTCTTTTTGTGGAGTCTTTGGGGTTTTCGATGTATAGGGTCATATCATCTGCAAAAAGTGATACCTTTACTTCTTCTTTTCCGATATGGATGCCTTTTATTTTTCTCTTGTCTGATTGCTCTGGCTAGAACTTCCAGCACTATGCTGAATAAGAGTGGAGAGAGTGGACAACCCTGTCTTGTTCCTGATTTAAGGGGAAAAGTCCTCAGTTTTATGCCATTTAATATGATTTTAGCTGATGGTTTATCATAAATGGCCTTTATTATGTTGAGATATTTTCCTTCTATGCCCATTTTGTTGAGTGTTTTAAACATAAAATTGTGTTGTATCTTATTGAATGCCTTTTCTGCATCTATTGTTAAGATCATATGGTTTTTGTTCTTTGTTTTGTTGATACAATGTATTATTACATTAATCATTTTATGTATGTTGAACCATCCTTGTGATTTTGGGATGAATCCCACTTGATCATGATGAATTATTTTTTTAATATGTTGTTGTATTGGATTTGCTAGTATTTTGTTTAGTATTTTAGCATCTGTATTCATTAGAGATATTGGTCTGTAGTTTTCTTTTTTTGTGTTGTCCTTGCCAGGTTTCGGTATGAGGGTTATGTTGGCCTCATAAAATGTGTTTAGAAGTATTGCTTCTTCTTCAATTTTTTGGAAGACTTTGAGTAGAATAGGAACCAAGTCTTTGAAAGTTTGATAGAATTCACTAGTATAGCCATCTGGGCCTTTTATTTTTGGGGAGGTTTTTAATAGTTGTTTCTATTTCTTCCCTGCTTATGGGTCTTTTTAGGCTTTCTGCTTATTCATGGCTCAGTCTAGGAAGATTGTATTGTTCTAGGAATTTATCCATTTCTTCTAGATTGTAAAATTTGGTGGCATATAGTTTTTCATAGTATTCTACAATAATTTTTTGTATATCTATGATATCTGTGGTGATTTCTCCTCTTTCATTTTGGATTTTGTTTATATGATTCCTTTCTCTTGGTTAGTCTTGCCAAGGGGTTGTCAATTTTGTTGATCTTTTCAAAGAACCAGCTCCTTGTTTTATTAACTTTTTCTATAGTTTTCCTGTTCTCTATTTTGTTTATTTCTGCTCTGATTTTTATTATTTCTTTTCTTCTGCTGGTTTTGGGTTGCCTTTGTTTTTTTTCTAGTTCCTTAAGATGTGAAGTTAAGTGGTTTAGCTGGGCTCTCTCTTGTTTGTTCATACAGGCCTGAAGTGATATGAACTTTCTTCTTATTACTGCTTTTGCTGCATCCCAGAGATTCTGATATGTTGTATTTTCATTTGTCTGTATATATCTTTTGATCTCTGTGCTTATTTCTTTTTTGACCCATTCATTTTTTAAAAGTATGTTGTTTAGTTTCCACATTTTTGTGGGTTTACCTCTTTTTTGCAGTTGAATTCTAGTTTCAAGGCTTTATGATCAGAAAATATGCCTGGTATAATTTCAATCTTTCTGAATTTGTTGATTTTATTTTTGTGGCCCAACATATGGTCAAGTTCTTGAGAATGTTCCATGTACACTAGAGAAAAATGTATACTCTGGCACTTTGGATTGAAATGTCCTGTAGATGTCTATCATATCCAATTGTTCTAGTGTTTCGTTTAAGGCCACTATTTCTTTAAGACCACTGTTTCTTTATTGATTTTCTGTTTGGATGATTGATCTAGAGCCATCAGTGGTGTATTGAGGTCTCCAAGTATGATTGTATTTTTGTTGGTTTTTGTTTTTAGGTCAGTCAGTAGCTGTCTTATATATTTTGGTGCTCCTTGGTTTGGTGCATATATATTAAGAAGTGTTATGTCTTCTTAATTCAATGTCCCCTTAATCATTATGAAATGACTGTTTTTGTCTCTGATTACCTTTGCTGTCTTGTAGTCAGCATTGTTAGATATGAGCAATACTACACCTGCTTTTTTTTGGATGTTATTTGCTTGGAGTATTGTTTTCCAGCCTTTCATTCGGATCTGTTTTTATCCTTGTTGCTTAGATGTGTTTCTTGTAGGCAGCATACAGTTGGATTTTCCTTTTTAATCCACCTGCTACTCTGTGTCTTTTTATTGGTGAGTGTAATCCATTTACATTTAGTGTAATTATTGACACTTGAGTGTTTCCTATTGCCATTTTCTATATTGCTTTCTGATAGCTTTGTGACTTGTTTGGATTTTTTCTTTGGTTTTTCTATCATTTGTTTTTGTTTAGTTGTAATCCATACTTCTTTCCTCTGTTACTTCTTTTTTCAAGTCCTGTGCTTCTGTGGTGGTTTTTTCAGGGGTGGTTACCATTAAGTAATGGAAAGGGTATCTAACATGTTATTGTAGTACACTATCTTATGAGTGATTCTGCACTCCATCGTCCTTTGCTAGTTATTCATTTTTAGAGAGGAGAGAGAGAGGGAGAAAGAGAGGGAGAGAGAGAGACAGAGAGGAGAGAGAGACAGAGAGAAAGAAGGGGGGAGGAGCTGGAAGCGTCAACTCCCATATGTGCCTTGACCAGGCAAACCCAGAGTTTCGAACCGGCGACCTCAGCATTTCCAGGTCAACGCTTTATCCACTGCGCCACCACAGGTCAGGCATCTTTTGCTACTGTTAATCTTTGTCCTCTCCCCTTTTTTGTTTTTGTTGTCACAGTTTAAATTTGGTTTTATTGTGTTCTTGATGAAGCTTTTACTTGTGGTTTTGTTTTGTTTTGTTCTTTGTATCCGGTTGGAAAACCCCCTTTAGCATTTCCTGAAGTGGGAGTTTTCTGTTGATAAATTCTCTCATCTTTTCTGTATCTGTGAATGTTTTTATTTCTCCTTTGTATTTGAAGGATAGCTTTGATGGGTATAATATTCTTTGCTGAAAGTTCCTCTCTTTCAGGACTTTAAATATTAGGGTCCACTCTCTTCTAGATTATAGAGTTTCTGCTGAGAAATCTGATGATAATCTAATAGGCTTTCCTTTACATGTTGTATTCTTCTTTTCCCTGGCTGCCTTGAGAATTTTTTCTTTGTCATTGGTTTGTGCCAATTTTATTATGATATGCCTTGGAGTAGGTTTGTTGGGGTTAAGATAACTTGGTGTTCTGTTTGCTTTTTGAACTCAGGGCTTTAGTTCTTTCCACAGGCTTGGGAAGTTCTTGTCTATTATTTGTTTGAACATGTTCTCCATTCCATTCTCTCTCTTCTCCTTCTGATATACCTATTATTCTTATATTACTCCCTTTGATGGAGTCAGACAACTCCTGTAGGGCTTTCTCATTTTTTTAAATTCGTGAGTCTCTCTCCTCTTCTCTCTGTAGTGCCTCTAGTTGCCTGTCTTTGATGTCACTAATTCTCTCCTCTATCTGGCCTGTTCTATTAGCTAAGCTTGTTATCTTGTTTTTCAGTTCATGAATTGAGTTTTTCTTTTTTATCTCTGGTTCATTTTCATAGTTTCAATTTCCTTGGTGATATATTCTTTCTGTTCGTTGAGTTGTTTTTTGAGCTCCCTAAATTGCCTTTCTGTGCTTTCTTGTATATCTCTGAGCATTTTTAGGATTTTTATTTTAAAATCTCTGTCATTTAACTCCAAGGTTTCCAGGCTATTGAAAATTTTTTCTATAGATTTTTCCTCATCTATCTGTGCTACATCTCTGTCTTTTGTATCCATGATAATTGATTTCTTTTTTCTTAATGGCATCTGAGGGTGGTTTTGTTAATTACACTAATAAGAATTGATAAATAAAATAAAAGATTAAAAAAATTATTTTTTTGAGAAAGTACTGTGAAAAACTGAGAATTATATTGTGCTAAATGGAACAAAAACTACCTAGAACAAAGGGCCTGAGTTGGGGAGAAGTGGCAAAGGGGCAATAAACAAGGTAGGGACCCACAAAATGCTACAAGGAAAAAATTTGGGTCAAGAATAAAATAATTTGTTTGTAAATGATGGTCAAATGAGAGATATAGTGCAAGAGAAAAGAAGAAAACAAGAAAAGGGAAAAAAAAGAAAAAAATTCTCTTGTATTAAGTGGAACAAAAACTACATAGAATGGAGAGCTGGAGTTGGGGGGAATGCTAATGAGATAAAAAGCGAAGTAAAAAGCACACAAAATGCCACAAAGAAAAAAATTGAATCCAAAATAAAATAATTTGTTTGTGAGTGAGGATCGATTGAGAGGAAAAGTGAAAGAGGAAAGAATAAACCAAAAGAGAGGGAGATAAAAAAAAGAGAGAGTTAAGGTTTTTGGAATGTAACTCTCATAAAGAGAAAGAAAAAAGAAGAATGGAAAATGTAACACCTATGGGTAATGAAGTTCAAGATGAAAAGAAAAGAATAAGACAAGCAGAGGATAAAAGGACCAAGGTGGAAGAAAAAAAATAAAGATAAAAAATGAAAGAAAAAAAAGTGGGAAAAGTTATAAAGTTTGTGGATTATTACTGATTTTGAGAGGTTATCTTCTTCCTTTTTCTTTCCTCTCCCTCTTCCTGGTTGGTGGCTCTGTACCCCAAGCTCTGTACCCGTGGCACGCATAGGTAGGGATTTGCAGTTGATGAGACTCTACAGCAATGTCATATATTTGGCTTCAGTTTCATTGGTAGTCAAGGCTTGTTAGCGTTTGCAGGCTCTGACAATGGGAGAGTTTGTTTTCCTGGTGCCTCTCTCCTAGTCTCTCCTTCCTGAACCAGCAGCCAGGGACCCAGCTGTGAAATTGCCCCTGCCACTGCCTGGAGAGTAAGAGTCCCTAAGTGCTGGCAAATCCCCACTCTATCCCCACTCCATGCAGGGCTCTGGGTAAGGCTTTGCCAGTCAGAGCCGCCAGCGTAATCAGGCAGGGCTGGGAGGCGACTGCTCCTCAGGTATCTTTCTATGAGCCTCCAGGCGTGTCCAGTATGCCACAGCACTCTGTGGGACCACTCTCCTCAGGCTTTTTGCACTTTGTAACCTGTATCGGCTGGCAGGAAGATGCCCCAGTCACTGCCTGCAGAACAGGAGGTCTTCAAAGCTGCCAAGTCCCTCCTCCAGGCCCTTTTGAGCACAGCCCTGAGTGTGAAAGCTCTGCCAACCAGAGCCACCAGCTTAAGCAGGCAGGGGGGCGAGCTGACCTCTGTTCAGACTCCTTTCTAAGGTTCCCTGGGTATGCCTAGTTAAATTTGCCTTAGGGCTCTGTGGGTCTGCTCTTCACAGGCTTCTCCCTTGTTAGGAAGCCTGGAGCCTAGCCCGCCCAACTTCCGCAGTATTCTCTGAGGTCTGCTCTGTAGGGTTGTGTTTTTCACCCTGTATCGGCTGGCAGGAAGTTGCCCCCGCCACTGCATGCAGAGCAAGAGGCCCTAAGAACGATCAAGTCCCTCCTCCGGGTTCTGTTAGATCCCAGACCTTTGTTTGGTGTGTGTGTATTTCAGATGCTCCTGGGATTTTCTGTCTCTAGTTGTTGAATTTGTTGAAATTTTGGGGAGAGGTTTTGGGAGCCCTCCTCACGGCCCCATTTCTCTCGTTATCTCCTCCAGGTTTTTCATTATCGTACCCTCAGCCATGTTTCCCTATCTGGCCCTGGCTGTGGCTGAAACACAGACACGTGTCCCCATCGGCAGAATTCAGGTACAGCTGGGGGAGATCCTGTCCAGTCATTCGGGGCACCCAAGGAAACTACTTGTGAGAGGACGAGGCGTGTCTGTGGAGGTACAGCGCCCAGGGAGAGTCCGTGTCCAGGGGCCTGTCCCCTCGCTCCCTGCCCCCCATGGGGTTGGGGCCTGAGAGCTCGTTGTTCTTGCTCAGGGCTGCAAGGAGAGGACACCCTTCCTTGACAGTGGACGGAGCTAGGGGCAGGGACAGACTTCTAGCTTAGCAGACAGATGGGGGTGGACGTGCCCAGTGCATCTTAAATGTTTGTGGGCAAAGCTGGGAGGCCTGGACGGCGCTCGGCCCCAAGCTGCCCCCAGAGCACGCTGCGTGGAGGCCACACACCAGGCAGTCACCGGTGCCCGGTTATTTGGACATCTGTTTGCAGAACCTTCCGGATGGTCTTAGCTCTTGTCCATTAGCCACCCCGAGTGGGTCCAGCTTACTCCGCAAGGTCACGCCGAGTCCATGGACATTTTTATTTGAGAGCAACTTGGCCCACTGACCAGCCGTTAGGGGATGTGCAACAAAACGTCTGAGAAAACTCTCTGCTCTACCAGCTCCGGGAGATCGATAGTCTCTGTTTGCTTCAGGATCAGAGCTGTTTTATTTATTTAAGGGGCCAGGCACTGGGGAGAGGACTGGACACTGAGCTGATAGGCTTACGTACCTGCAGGACTGCTGGCTCCACGCGGGCTTCCCGCCATGCCTCCCGTTTGAAGTCACCCTTTTAAACAGAATTGGGAAAGGCATGCAAGCCAGCAGCCGCGAGGATAGCTTTGCTGCGCTGTTGGCCTTGAACTCTTCTGTGGCCGCCGCCCTCTGTTGGCCACGCGGGAGTCCATCCTGTGTGTCCAGACGTGCGAAAGGACTTGAGCTCAGATGATCAGAAACCCAAGGGATTGGCCGTTCAATGAAGTGGCTGAGAGTGACTGCCAGTTCCTGGGACAGAGTCGCAGGCAAACTGCGTGCTGGAGGTCACGGGGAAGACGTCCTCCCCAGCCCGGTGGGAACGAGTGATGTGGCTGTGAGTTCAGCGCCCCACTGACGGTGGAGATGGCCACGCAGGGTCATGTGGGTTCTGTGAGTGTCGTCATCACCTACCCATCTGTCAGCACGTCACGACACGGGGAAAAGTCTGAGGCTGCACAGTGGCACCCCACCCCATCCCTTCTGGTCTGGGGACAAGGGAGCCTTGGCAGACGTTTGGGTGAGTGTGGCCTGTGCAGCCCGACTTCCAGTCGGGAAGGGGACATTCAGAGGTGAGACGGACCGGGCGAAGCGGGGAGGGCTCTGTCCGGGCTTTTCCCATTCTTGGGTTGTCTAAAGGAACCTCCTCTACCTGTCGAGTTAAGCAAATAGATGGAGCCTGACCAGGCGATGGCGCAGTGGATAGAGCGTCGGACTGGGATGCGGAGGACCCAGGTTCGAGACCCCAAGATTGCCAGCTTGAGCACGGGCTCATCTGGTTTGAGCAAAGTTCACCAGCTTGGACCCAAGGTCGCTGGCTCGAGCAAGGGGTCACTCGGTCTGCTGCAGCCCCACGGTCAAGGCACATATGAGAAAGCAATCAATGAACAACTAAAGTGTCGCAACAAAAACCTGATGATTGATGCTTCTTGTCTCTCTCTGTTCCTGTCTGTCTGTCCCTGTCTGTCCCTCTCTCTGACTCTTTGTCTCTGAAAAAAAAAAAAAAAAGCAAATGGACGGAGGTCAGGAATGTTGATTCCTGTGTCCTGAGAAAGCAGCTGCAGCCCCAGGACAGGGACAGGTGCTCTCAGTTTGGCTGGTGGCCGCGAGGAGAGGCGTGGGAGTGAGCCCAGCCTGTCACCTCGCGGAGAGCAGGTGGCATCTGCGGTCGGCGCCTGAGTGCCCCAGGCAGCCCGCGCCTCCAGCTTCTGTGACGGCTGCCGTGAAGCTCCGTTTGATTTCCTGCATCCACATAAATAACTTCATTTAAATGACTTTTATCACTGGGACCTGCCTGTTGCCGTGAAGTTTACAAAGATTGATCTTCCTTCTTGGAAGTCCGATCAGCGTGGAATGTGCTTGCAGATGAAGCCGGGACGTAATTTTCGCTGGGAAAACCTAGTGGATTTCAGGCAATGGGGCCCCCTGGTGTAGCTCCCGATGTTCTGATGGCTAATAAGGGCGACTCAAACATGTCAGAAGAAAGGGAGCTCTTTATTGACGGACTAGCGCAGTGTGCCGGCTGCCGTTCACCACAGTGACAAGTTATCACAGGCCCAGTGGCTTAAAACGGTGTGCGTCTATCCTCATGGCTCTGGAGCTCAGAGTCTGAGATGAGCCCCGCGGGGCCCAGGTGAACAGGGCAGGGGCTGGCCGCTGCCGTCCACAGCCAGGAGGCCTTCCTCCATCCTCACAGCTGGCTCCGATGCCCCCGGCTCCTCCTGAGGACACTCATCCTTGTATCACTCACTGCGATGGGCGATTTTGTGTTGATTGGCCAGGCTCAGGGCGTGCGGAGAGCTGGTGGCCGGGGCTGTTGGGTGTCACGCCCAAGGGGGCCTCATCCTGAGTGACAGCCACAGACCTGCCGCCTGACCACATTTCCGTCCTCTCCGCGCCCAGGACTGTGGTTCTCAGGAGGAATGCTCTCCTTGGAGACGGAGATGGGGACCCACCCCCATCACAAGGAGCCCTGGGCAGCAGATGGTCTGGGACACTCTGCTGTGTCCTGAAGGAGCCAGTCCCTTTGGAGATGACCTTCACGGAAACACGAGAGCAAGTGAGGTGAGGGGTGGGGTGGGGGGCAGCACAGTCCTCTCAAGGCAGAAGGCGCGTCCTGTCCTTGTCGGTAACCAGCAACCTCTGTACTTGCAGGTTCCGGGGCGTGGGACCGACCCACCCCACCACTGGCTTCCGCGACGGGGTGGGGCTCATCTGAGAGGGAGTGTGCCGCACTGTGTCTGGGGAAACCTTTGCAGGTTCCTAATCGCAGCATCAGGTCATCCCACGGCCGGTTCTCTCCACCCCACCCGTCCACACCAGCCTGTAGCTCAGAGAAGTGTGTCCACTGCATCTCTCTCTCTCTCTGTTCTGTTTCCAGTCCAACAAGTTTCTCTCACTCCCTTATGTCCGAGCTTGTCCTTGGGGGACTCTCACAGACAACCTGGCGGCTGCCAGCCCTCCGCTCAGGGGTGTGCAGGGGCCCGCTCAGAGTCTGTGCCGAGGTCATAGTCATTCCGGCGGGGCACAAAGGTGAGGCTGGGTTCCAGGTCCTGCTAACCTGGATCCTCCCTTCCGAGCAGGGGCTCCCCAATACCGTCCTGACCCCCAGAGGCCCTGTTCCTTCCCTGTGCTTACAGGGAACCCAACCTGCAGGAGGTCCTAGCTGTCCATGATGTTGTGATGGAGCGCAGACAAATATTTCATTAAAATCCAGACATACTCAACAATTCAGCTTTAAAAAAAAAAAAGGAGATAGTTCAGAAGTTTTCCCTCTTCAGATGTTTGGTCAGCCATGGACATCGGGTTAACATTTGTCCGAGGAAACTCCAGCACTATCGTAGAATATGATAATCCTCTCAAGTACAAGGTTCCCACGGAACTCATTAAATCTGTGTCTATTCGTGTGAAACAGTTCCTTATTCCTCATAGGTGTCGCACGAAGAAACCATCTTTGGTAGACTTTGAAGGTGGAACTTAAATTAAAAGATCAAATTAGACCCTGAAACCCATGCTACTGTTTACTACAGCCTATTTTTTTCTTTTAAACCAGAAATTTAAACTCAGTTTTCTTTTCTTTTTCTTTTTTTTTTTTTTTAGTGAGAGGAGGGGAGGCAGAGAGACTCCCACTTGCGCCCTGACTGGGATCCACCCGGCAAACCCACCAGGGGGTGATGCTCTGCCCGTCTGGGGCCATTGCTCCATACTGAACCATTTTTTCAGCGCCTGAGGTGGAGGCCTTAGTGCTCGAGCCAACTCTGTTGAACCAATCCAGCCAAGGCTGCAAGAGGGGAAGAGAGAGAAAGAGAGAAAAGGGGAGGGGGAGGGGGAGGGTGGAGAAGCAGACGGGCCCTCCTCCTGTGTACCCTGGCCAGGAATCAAATCCAAGACATTCACAGGCCAGGCCGACGCTCCACCACGGAGCCAACCAGCCAGGGCCTCAAATTCAGTTTTCCAGTCAGCGCTGAACGCCCCCCTTTGGAGGAGGGCGGTGTTGTTACTCAGCCACGCCTGCCCAGAGGGAGAAGGCCGTTCATAGGAAAGTCCAGGTGACTTGATGAGTATTCGCGTGGGCTAGTCTAATCAGGGTCTGTTCAGTATCCGCGTTTCCTTCTGGAGCCAGTTCTGGGATGTAAATGAAGGGTTCAGACTCCTCTCTTCTGTGTGGTATCTCTCTCCAAGGCCTTTGGGGGGCTGTCTGTGTACCTGCGGGGGGCAGAGGTGCTGAGGCTGCAGGGCTCCTTGCCTGAGGACCCCACGCTGGCCCTCCTGTCCAGTCCCATAGGCGCCTGGCGTTGGAGCCTCGTTACGTGTTGGGTGGGTTGGACACACAGGTGTCTAGACGTGTTGGATGGGTTGCACACACAGGTGTCTAGGAAGTTACCCTTGATTCTTAATGACAACAACAGCGATGCGGACCTGCAGCAGTGGGGGTGAGGGGGGCATCAGCAGCGACCATGTGGTCCGCTGTGTGGCCGGCCAAGCCCACGCTTCTCCGTGACGTCCGCTGGCTTGAGGTGCGAGCCTGTTGGCTGAGAGGATGGTTGGGAGCATCTGGTCAGTCGTAGCCTTGGTAACGGTTGTGTTGTGATGATTGGTGGTGACGGTCAGAGGTGACAGGAGCTGAGTGGGAGGAGTGGGGACTCTGAGGACTTGCCGTGGCCAATGGGCTGAGCTCTGTGGAAGAAAAGTCTGACTCCATAGTAGTTAGATGGAGACTCGCTAGCAATCAAGCAAAGTCGAACGTAAAGTGGCACCGTGTCTCCCTGGTGACAGTGACAGCAGTGACAGAATGAGACCCAGGGGAGTCTGAGGCAGGGGACCCACAGCGTGGCACAGGCTTCGGGGGGGCCATCCGGTCCTGCCAGGACTTCAGAAAGGTGCAGACCTCCCGGTCCAGCAGGGTCACCCCCAGCAGCAGATGCTGGAGCAGCTGTTAGAGACTATGTTTTGCAGAGGATGGTAAGTAAAAGACTATAGTAACGAAAGCGGAGAAGCAATGTAACTGTGCCATCATGGGAAGTTGGTACGACTAGTATGGCATCCCCGCAGGTTAGCTGACTGTGTAGGCATCGAAGATGGTGGTGGTGGAACTTCGCCCAGGACCACTGGGCAGGAGAGACCATAGCCCGGCTGCGTATCCAGCCTGGTCAGCAGCTGGGTATCAGGAAGGAGTGGGTCGAGGTGTTGGCGGGCAGGGTGACAGGTGCAACCAGCAGGACCTCTCAGATGGCACAGGCCTCAGAGGAGGATGTGAAGAACAGGCTTCTGGCCCGAAAGTGGGCTCAGACACATTAAGGAAAAGCAGACAGTAACGGGTGGGCCGTGCGTGGCCCCCAGAGTCAATCCAGGCTGGAAGGCTGTGGCACAAACCAGCTTTCTCTCTAATAGCTTAGGGGGAAGGGCTTGGCTGCTTTGTCGGGTGTTTCTGAGTCTTTGGGGTTTTCCCCAATGACTGGTTATCGCGTTAGTCCGCCCTCAATCAATGCACCGAGTGTTACATAAACCCGCCTCCGCGTGGCTTTCTCTTTTCCTGTCTCTGCTCACCAGTCAGGGTGCAGCTCAGTGGTTCTACTCGGGCACCGAGGGGCATCTGCTGGACCGACACCATCAGAACCGGCTGATCCAGCCGTCTCCGTTGTCCCTGCCTCGTCTGGACCGTCTTCCCTCGGACTGCTTTAAGAAAGATGAACTCCTGTGCAGCCCTGGTATTAGGGGATTATAAAAGAATCATGATTCAGTGACTTAAAGATTTAGTAGCCAGGTTGTTACAGTCCTAGAGCAGAACGAAGATTAATGAGCTACCAGCTCAACATATGTCTCAGAAAAGAACAGCCCTTTAATTTCTAACTTTGTAAAATGGGAGCCCAGTCCTGTTTTGCAAGAACAGTTATTTTGCAACACGATCCTTTGCTCTCAAAAGAGCTAATTAAAGTAAACCAGTGAGGTGGCCCCAGGGATGAAGAAGATCAATGGCTCAGAGTGCTGCCCGGCTCACCTGAGAGCCCCAAGTGCTGAGTCACACGTGGGGTGTCAGTCAGCCTCTGGAGTGGACCTGGGGTGCGGCTGGCACTGGAACCTCCCCTCCAGGTCTTTGTTGACAGCTTCCTGCTTTGGGGGTTCAGGGCAGGTAATCTCTGCCTGATAATTTAAACACATGCCCACACATTCACTGACACTCCTCCCTTCAACGGTGGAGCGGACCCCACCCCGTGCCCTGGACTGTGGGCCAGCATAGCGATTCCCTGTGAACCAGCAGTGACTTCTGAGACCGGCTCCTGAAGGGCACAGCAGCTCCTCTCTGCCTTGCTCGTGGGTCGCCTTGGGTGAGTGGGGGTCAGTGCCAAGCCAAGAAGGCCCCAGCAGTCCTGGGGGGAAGCCCCACAGAGAGGAGGCCTTTCTGATGCGGATCCCACAGTCCATGCCAGGCGACGCAGCCTCACGAACAGACCTGAGCCCGGAGCACCAGCAAGCTGCCCCCACGATGCCTGACTCCCAGGACTGAGGGGGTCAGAAATGCTGCTGGTTTCCGCCACTGCGTTTGGGGTGGGGCTGTCGTAAGAACTCATCATGCCCCTGCGTTTCATCTGTGCCCACCCCCAATTTTTTTTTTCTGAATGGATTCCAGAGATGTCATTTCCTCTGTAAATAATCCAATAAAATTTTTTGTACTTTTGAAATAAAAAAAAAAAAAAGGGAAAACTTTTGGAAAGTTACAGATAAAATAAAAGGATATGCCAATGTAGATTGATTGCCTTTTCTAAACTTTCTCATAAGTAGAACCATGCTGTGTGCAGCCTTCTGTGCCTGGCTTCTTCCACTTAGCACGACGTCCGTGACTCATCCTGGCTGTCGCCTTCATCAGTGGTTCTGCTCTCTTCTGTTGCTGACGACTCCCCCATTGTGTGGAGGTACCACAAATTATTTAGGTGTTTACCAATCGATGAGACTTGGAGTTGGTTCCAGTTTTCGGCTATGATGGATAAAGGTGTGATGGGCCTTTGCAAGCATATGGCTTCATGGGGTTATAGGGTTCGTTCGTGGGGTTGCTCAGTTACACGGTGAGCATCGTTTAGTTTTGTAAGGCACTGGCAGATGACATGCCGTGGTGGCTGTACCATTTTGCATTCCCTCCAACAGTGTGTGAGAGTCCTTGTTGCTCCGTGATCCCACCCACGTTCAATCTTTTAAATCTGCAGCATTTGAGTGGACATGTAGTGATAGCTCATTGTACTTTTAATTTGCATTTTCCCATGGCAGACAATGTTGAGCCTCTTTTCACGTGCTTACGGCAATTTGTATGGGTTCTTTTGTAACTGTCTGCTCTACTCATTTGTCTTGTTATTTTAAAAAAATAGCTTTTCACCCTGGTCTCATCTCTCCAGGCAGAGGAGAACAGAAGCTCCATCTCCACACATACTGCAGATGGCTTTCCCAGTCTACCTGAATCATTACCAGTTAGAAGCAGCGGTCATTGGGATTTGGACATGAGCTGCAAAGTATAGAATTGTGACAACAATTCCAGTGCCATATGGACTTTTCCTGGACTCCTGCTCCTTGTGACTGCTCCTAATGGACTGAACTGGGGTTGGGTTGCATTTGCAGGGATTTGGAATGGTGTTGGTGCCAACTTGGACTTGGTGAACATGTTAAGGACACTACTCTTTTATGGATTCTTGCTGTATTGGCCAAGAGTTTGCTTAAAGGCTTTAATCACTGTAAAAAAAAAAAAAAAGAAGACTGGATAAAGAAGATGTGGCACATATACACTATGGTATACTACTCAGCCATAAGAAATGATGACATCGGATCATTTGACAACAAAATGGTGGGATCTTGATAACATTATATGGAGTGAAATAAGTAAATCAGAAAAAACCAAGAACTGCATGATTCCATACATTGGTGGGACATAAAAACGACGAGACTAAGAGACATGGACAAGAGTGTGGTGGTTATGGGGGGGGGGAGGGAAGGAGGGAGAGGGGATGGGGGAGGGGGAAGAGCACAAAGAAAACTAGATAGAAGGTGACGGAGGACAATCTGACTTTGGGTGATGGGTATGCAACATATTTGAATGACAAGATGCCCTGGACATGCTTTCTTTGAATATATGTACCCTGATTTATTGATGTCACTCCATTACAATTAATAAAAATTTATAAAAAATAGCTTTTTCTTGTCTTATGCAGTTTCAAAAGAGGTTATTCTATTCAGGTCGCAAGTTCTTTATCAGATGTATGTCATGTGACTATTTCTCCTGGCCTGTGGCTTGTCTTTTAATTTTCTTAGCAGTCGTTTTCAGATAATCGAAGTTTTATATCTCAGGAAGTCCAATTCTTTTCTTATGGCTCTGCTTTTAGTGTTCCATTTAAGAAATCTTAGCCAACCCCAAATTGCAACTATAATCTCCCAGCAGTTTTATGGTTTAATCTTGTACATTTAGGTCTCCGATCCAACCTAACTTATTTCTTTATGTGGTTCATTTCAGATAGTTCATATTTCTAGTGTTCAAGGTCACTAAAATTTTCTTTCATGGTGTCTAATCTGCTGCTGTTCCCATCCAGTGTACTTTTAAAATAAATTTTACACCATTTCAGGACATTCTTTTTTTTTTTGTATTTTTCTGAAGTTGGAAACGGGGAGGCAGTCAGACAGACTCCCACATGCGCCCGACCGGGATCCACCCGGCATGCCCACCAGGGGGCGATGCTCTGCCCATCTGGGGCATTGCTCTGTTGCATCCAGAGCCATTCTAGCGCCTGAGGCAGAGGCCATGGAGCCATCCTCAGTGCCCGGGCCAACTTTGCTCCAATGGAGCCTTGGCTGCGGGAGGGGAAGAGGGAGACTGAGAGGAAGGAGAGGGGGAGGGGTGGAGAAGCAGATGGGCGCCTCTCCTGTGTGCCCTGGCTGGGAATCGAACCCGGGACTTCCGCACGCCAGGCTGATGCTCTACCACTGAGCCAACCGGCCAGGGCCTCAGGACACTCTTAGATTGGGAGGAGCTTCTGCAAAGACAGTGCAGAGTTACTGCACACCCCACACCCGCGTCCCCTCTCCCTGACCCTTCACATTAGTGAGGTTCTTATGTAGCAAGTGGTGGAGCAATACCGATACAGGTGATCAATGATAGTCCACACTGTGTTCAGATTCTGTCAGTTTTCTCTAATGTCCCTTTTTCTGTTCCAGGATCCCGTGCAGGACACAGTGTTCACTTCCGTCATCCTGGCTCCTTCATCTCCTCTTGGCTGGGACGCTTACTCAGACTTTGTTAGTCGTGGTGGACTGACCATTTTTAGGTATTTTGTAAATTTCCCATCCGTTGGGATGTGCTGAAGGGTTTTCTCTCGCTGGACCCTGGAAGGTGTTTTGGGACAGGAAGAGCAAGGACATCAAGGAGGGAAAGCACCGCTGACATCATCACGTCACCGGTCCACGCTGTGACCATGACCTCACTGTGGATGTTGACCTTGATCACCTGGATTGAGGGAGTGTTTGTTAGGTATCTCCACTGTCATTTCACTTTAAAAAATTGCCTTTCTGTATTGTACTCTTGGGAAGTAAATTATACAGTCCACCCTTAAGTGGTAGGGAGGTCTATCTCTTTACGTGGTTGGGAATTCTTCTGTGTGGGAGATCGATCTTTTCTCTATATTTATATCAGCATGAACTCATGGATATTTAGTTCATGCTTGGGTTATGATCAAATACTACGTTGCTGATTTTGTTGCTGGATTTGATTCCAGCTCTGGGTCCTGAAAGCACCTCCAGTTGGTTCCTGTATCTGACATCCCCGTTATTTTCTTCTAAAAAAAGGCACCTTTTCACGTTCTGACATGACAATGTGTTCCAGACTTCCCCTGTAGACCCCTGCCCTGCATTCCATCCTGTGCGCCTCTAATTTCAGATGGGAGGGAAGAGTTTTAGATCCTGAAGTTCCATTCCGGTCTCTTTATATTTTCCATTTTCTTGAACATGTTTCCTGCATCCTTGTAATTACCATCTTAGTGCCCTTGTCTGCAAATCCTGCCATTTTGGGGTCTGTTTTCCCTGGATTGATGTCCCTCCTGGTTACGGCTCATAGCTTCTTGCTGTTTTTGAAGACCAGATGGTTTTTTATTGAATGCCAGGCGTTGTGAATGTTCTGCTGCTGTGTGATGGGTTTTGTTCTGTCTGTTTACCGAGAGCTGCATGTGGTTACTGGAGATTACCTGGGTTCCCGGGCAGACCCAGGGCAGCCTGTGACGGAGGGCTAGGCTGCTCGTGTGCCCTTGTGAGGGACGGGTGGCAGGACCCACATTCTTTAAAACAAAATCCTCTCATTGATTCAAAAACAAAAGCAGTTTTTTTTGTTTGTTATGTGATGAATAGGTTACAAGTACAGCCATTTTTTGAAATTATGCCATCACTCAAAAGAACTAATTAAAGCCGTTAATTTTAGAAACAGATTAGGAAGGAAGACATAAAACTGTCTTTGTTCAGAGAGGACACGATCTTCTATGAAGAAAATCCCTCCAAAACTGGAAACACAAAAACAAAACACCCGGGACTAATAAACAATTACAGCCCCCGTCACACAACACAGGTTAAGATGCAGAAGTCAGTTGCTTTTCTGCACACCAGCATTGAACACATGGGAGTTGCAATTAAAGACACACTATCATTTACATAAGCCCTCCTCACACAAAGAAATAGATATAATTCTAACAAAATAGGTACCAACTCAATATGAGGAAAACAACAAAACTCGGTGAATGAAATCAAAGACCTAAATAAATAGAGCGATGTCCCATGTTCATGGACAGGAAGACTCAATATTGTCAAGATGTCAGTTCTTCCCAACTTGATATAGAGATTTACTGCGAGCCAATCACAATCCAAGCAAGTTATTTTGTGGACATCAGCAAAATAATTCTAAATGTTATATGGAGGCAAGGAACCCAGCCAGAATAGCCATCTGATTATTGAAGGACAATCACAGAGTTGGAGGATGGACGCTACCAGACTTCAGGACTTACTGTGAAACCACTGTCATCAATACAGCATGGAGTTGGTGGAAAAAGAATGGACAAACGGAACAATGGAACAAAAGGGAGTGTCCAGAAATAGACACACATAAATATAGCCAAGTGATCTTTGAAAAAGGAACACAGACAACACAATGGACAAAAACAGTCTCTAACACATGGTGCTGGAACAGTTGGAATAATGAAAAATTATTGCAATAATGAAAAAAAAAGGTAGACACAGAACTTACACCTTCATAAGAATGAACTGAAACGGCAAAACTGTCAAACTCCTAGAAGATAGATAGACTAGGTGACTTTGGGTAGTGTGATAGCTTTTAGATACAACACCAAAGGTGTGATCCTTGAAAGAAATAACTGATAAGCTTGACTTTCTCAGAATTAAGAACCTATGCCTTTGTGAAAGACGACATCAAGAGAAGGAGAAGAGAGGCCACAGACTGGGAGAACATGCTGGCAAGACACACATCTGATGAAAGGCTATTATCTAGAATATACAAAGAGCTCTAAAAATTCAACAACAGAAAATGAACAACTTGATGAACAAATGGGCAAAATACCTGAACAGACACGTCACCCAAGGAGATAGGCAGATGGCAAGTAAGCTTGTGGAAAAATGCTCTATGCCACATGCCGTCAGGGAAATGCCAATCAAGACAAGGAGAGACCCCTGCGCACCTGCTGGGATGGCTGACGCCCAGAGCACTGAGGGCACCCAGCGCTGGTGAGGCCGAGGAGCGTCGGGAGGGCTCCCTTGCTGCTGTTGGGAGGGCAGCGTGCTGCAGGCGCGGTGGGCGGGAGCTGGGTCGGCTGTTCCTTCTCAAAGTAAACACAAAGTTATGTCCATGCAGAAACCCGCACACGGAAGTTTATAGCAGTTGTGAATGGACAAACCGTGGCCCATCCAGACGATGGCATGTGATTCAGAGATAAGAAGAGAGGACCCATCAAATCGTGAAAAGACATGGAGGAACCTTATGGGCATATTACTAACTCACGGAGATGTCCAATGAGGACAACCGTCAGATGAGGTTACAATAAAAGTGTTTCCTTGCGGTGGTTCTGTGTGAGGTCAGAGGCAGAGGGATATCATGCCCTGCGTTCCTGCCCTGTCTGGTCCAGCAAGTCCAACAAGTAACCTCCCAGGACCGGAATCAGCTCCAGCTGACAGCCTTGCTGAGGGTCGGCCACCGTGGGTGGAGCTCTCAGAAAATGCCCTGGACACCTTCCTGATGTCACCTCCTCTGGTCACAGACTGAACTGGCCCCTGCTCCCTGCTGCCTCCCCTGCATGCCACCTCATGGGTCTCAGGCTCTGAGCAGAGCGAGCTGTGGGGATGTGGCTGACAGTCCTGCCTGTGGGCGCCCCCTTGGGCAAGACCCGTCAGGCTCAGAGTCCCTGCCTAGTTCCAGCTCTGCCACTCCTGGAGGTGAGCAGGGGCCACCATCTGAGGGCCTTGGCTGACTGCACCCCTGGTCCCCTGGTGCCTTTGGAAATTCTTGCTGGCAATTGACTGATTTTAAAGCACAGCTACGGCGAAAAAAGTCCCCCCAGGTGGAGGCGGGCACGTGTGGTTGGCGGTGAGCACACTGGCTGTGGGACATCTGTGTGGCGACTCCCCAGTTGGAGTGGTCTGCGAGGCGCTCAGCGATGCAGTGGCCACATCCCACGCTGCGCAGCCTTGTGCCCGTGAGCCCCACAGGTCCCTGTCCTCTCAGGCCTGGGCGCTGACCTGTGAGTCCTCCCAAGTCGAATGTGCCACCGGTTCCGGGTGGGTACGTGGCAGGCGTGCTGACCCAGGGCACAGGGAGACTTGTCCATTGTGGCCCAAGTCCTTGTTGACAGGCCCTCTGCTCCTGGTCCTGCTGCAGGAACCGAGTGCCACCTGTGCCCTCAGCTGCCTCAGGCTCACCGCTGCCCAGTGACCTTTCCTGCTCTGGCCACACGAGGCCTGAGCAGCCGAGAGTGTTGCCAGCTAGACACCAGGGTGGACGCTCTCTCTGCCAGTCACCCCTGAGCAGTTTGGACATTCGGATTATTCAAAACCAGATTCTGCTCAGCATGTCCTGGTGTCCAAGACCACCTTCCTCTGGATGAGACTGAGGCAGCTCGTGGAAGAGGAGAGACACGCTCTCAGTTCCCAGTTAGAGTTTATGGTAATAAATCAAGGGTGTCTGCTCTAATAATCATGGAAGAAACGTTGTAATATGACTTAAAAGCAGTTTAAGGTAATATTTGGAAATTAAATTTCAGCTCCTACCTGGTTAGCCTGTTGTGAGTGTATGCAAATAGCTCTGGAAATATTAACATATACCACCAGCTTTAGCTAATTAAAGAAATTGTTTTAGGAGGGACTGCCTCCTGATAATTTCATCACAGCGTTGGTCTTTGCAGATAATTATAGTATTTGTTATTAGGCTCTCTCTGATTTTCTGAAGAATGAGAAATCGGATCTAATCTCTTATTGCATGAGCTGAACGTTCAATTTCATTGACTTGTGAACGTTATGTTGATCCGAATACCTTTGAGCCTGTTTCCAGGGATTTTTCTCTCCTCTTTAAATGTCCATGTCATTTCCTGGGACTGGAACTGTGGTCTGTGAATAACTCCTATAGCGCCTAGGAAGATGGTTTTGGCATAGGGACGCTTTTAAGAAGGTTTCCTTTTATGCGTCAGTTTTACGAATAATCTTCTCACAAAGACATCTGGGGACTATTTTTTTTGGGGGGGGGGACTATTTTTAAAAAGTGATATTAATCCCAGCACTGTTAACAATAGAAAGGTGGGCATACCCTCAGTGTCTAGTGACAGTGTCCTCACCTGGGGCTTTATTCCCCACCCCCCTGCCCTGCCCAGGGTTCATTGCATCTCACCTGCGGGGACCGTTGTCGCCGGAGTGGCATTCGGAGAACCGGAGGCATCAGTGCTGGGGATCCTTGTGGTCACGTCTCCCACCCCTCACATGGCCCAGATGTGTCACCCTCAACAAAACGGCTGAGATCCAGGTAGGCGGGCTCTCGCCCTCAGCTGCCTCCCACCCAGTGTCTGGGTCCATTACCTCTGCACTCAGGCTGGAGTTCTTCCCTCTCAAAGGGCACAACTCACCCTATTGACGACTCTGGTTGTGAGACGGCTGGAGAAATGAAATGTGGGGAACATCATGAGTGCGCCCTCATCTCCTCCTTCAGACAGAGCCAGGGTGTGTGCCTGTCTGTCTCCTGCAAAGTCCTGGGGTGACGTGTCCTGCAGCACCAGGTCAGGAACAAGCCGAATACTGAGAGTGACAGCTCTAAATCCACGGGCTCTGAGGGTTCCGAGGGAAATCTGGGAACGCTGACCTCACGGAAGTCTTCCTGCCGGAACGCCCTTTCCAACTGCGTCCGTCAGGGGGCTCGCTGGTCAGGCTGACCCTGGCTGAATCAGGCCCTTGAGGGAGGGTCCCTGCGGCATGCACAGCCCCTTGTTGGTTCTGTGAGGGGCTTCTGCCGGCTCACCAGAATCCTCCCTCCTCCCATCACCCCCTTGTTTCCTTGACCCCCTCCATCTTACCCCGTCCCCACTCCTCGAAGTGGACAGCCCACTCCGCCGACCAGAACCTGGAGCTGCAGACACAGGCCACCCTCAAGGGCCGTGACAGAGGGGGTGTGGGGGGCTTTCTGTTCCTGGGGGACAGGCTCTGCCAGCTCAGTCCCCCTCTGTCTGCTGGTAGGACCTGCTCCTGGTGCCGGAATGGAGTGTGGCACCCACGCCTTTGTCTCCTGACTGGTCTCCGTTAGAGCCACTTTGATATTTCTTGATTTACTCTTCTGTTAAAACTTCTGTTGTCAGAGCACTTTGCTTCCTCTATTCTGAATGCAAATCAGTTGATCGTGAGATGGCACAGCGATAAGTCACTGACTGCCTAGCTCCAGCAGGGCAGTGTGGGGTGGCTGTGTCCTGCCCAGTCCCAGGGAGGTGGCTCGGGAAGGCGCCCTCGCCCTGCCCTGTGGCAGAGGCTCACGGCCCCCTCGCTCCTCCTTCCTCTGCGCGCACCTGTGCGCTCTCTTCTCCAGTGGTCCAGGTGCCCCCGCCCGAGCTTGCGTCCTGCCGTGGGCACTGGACCTGGGTTCACCAGAGTTGTCCTCAAAGGTTCCCTCTGCTCATTCTGGTGGGTCCAGGCGGTGTGCGTGTGTGCACATGCACGCACACACACATATATATGGATGCGTGTTCCATGTAGGTGTGCACACGTGTTCCCTGGTGTTTTAAAATCGTGCTATTGCGGTCCCAGCCATCTTAAAGCAAGTTGAACTGGCAGAACTCACCTAATTTCCTTGTCACCCGGATGGAAGTATACACCCAGGGCTCCCCGGGGCGTTTGAAGCAGCGCGTGGCCCGACAATGGTTGGACTTATTTTTGCCGGAGCCCGCGGCGCAGGGTGAAGGGAGATGGGATCGATTCCCGAACCATCACTCCTCCAGCCCGGACTGCCGGAGGGACGGTGCCGAGTGCTGACAGTGGACCAGAAGAATAATATGGCCATATTTCTTCCAGGGAAGTTATTAAAATATTGACATCTCATCACCCAGGCTCGCCCGCCGACCGGGCTAATTTAATTACGCGGACCCTCCACGTGCTGTGATCAGTCCGGTCCGCCCCGCCCAGGACGCGCGACGCCTGCACCCCTGGTTCCGGAGGCAGACGGCCAGTGGTCCCTTACCATGATGACCCCAAACAAACAGCCGCCGTCTGGGTGCCAGGCGCCTCCTGGGAGAAGAGAAGTGGCCGGTGGGCTGAGCCCTGCTGCAGCCTGTGCAGGGCGGTAGTGCTGACCCTTCTGACTTGACCCTTTCTCAAATCACGTCTTAATTTTTTTTTAATTAATTTATTTTTACAGGAACAGAGAGAGAGTCAGAGAGAGGGATAGATAGGGACAGACAGACAGGAACAGAGAGAGATGAGAAGCATCAATCATCAGTTTCTCGTTGCGACACCTTAGTTGTTCATTGATTGCTTTCTCATATGTGCCTTGACTGGGGGGCCTCAGCAGACCGAGTAACCTCTTGCTCGAGCCAGCGACCCTGAACACAAGCTGGCGAGCTTTTTGCTCAAGCCAGATGAGCCCGCGCTCAAGCTGGAGACCTTGGGGTCTCGAACCTGAGTCCTTCCGCATCCCAGTCTGATGCTCCATCCACTGTGCCACCGCCTGGTCAGGCAAATCACGTCTTAGATGCGACAGTTGGGAGAACTTGTCCTCCCAAGGGACTGTGTGAGAGACCGGTGTCTCCCCAGCATGGCTGCCTGGCCGGAGCTGGGACTGGGCATGGGGCCCCACAAAGCTCAGGGCAGCCTCCCTGACAGGTGTGGGGTGGAAACATGGTGGCGCAGGGTTGGGTGCGGGAGGGGGCGATGTCTGAGCTGGCTGTGCACGTGTGAACACGTGTGTGCGTGGGTGAGCATGTGTGTGTTCAAGTAGACGATCATTATGCTTAAACAGAACCCTCCCGTTTAAGAGAAATGCACGTGAGCTGTGATTCTAGGATCAGGAGGGGGCGAATCCTCAGGCTTCTAGTTAGGACGTCATCTCCCCTGATTCTGTGGTGGGGCCCTCACATGCTCTGTGGGGTGTTTGGTCACATCCTTGACCTCCACTTACCGGATCTCAACACCCATCCCCCTAGTTCTGACACCCCAAAATGCTATGGCCATGCGTCCCCTGCAGAGATTGTCTCAGGGTGAGGACCAGTCGGTCAGTTTCGTCCTCCCTGGTCACCAACAGGAAAGCAGCCTCGTGCAGGGCACCACTGTTGACTGGCAGGTGAGTGACCGAGGTGTCACCATCCGCTTTTGTTTGTGGTCCCCACATTGAATTGTTCGAGGCCAGTGTTCAAGTTACAGTTCTGTAGAAGATTTAGACAGCTGAAACAAGACTGTTCACAGTCACTGTGGCACCTTCGGAGGTTAAACACCACGGAGGCTCGACCCAGGCAGTTTCCCGGTCTTTCTCTTGTGTTGTGTCGCACTGTGGATACTTTGTGCCGGGAGGTGAGAGGCAAGGGAGGAGCTGGAAGGCTCTCGGGACCGGGGTGTCCCGGGGGTCAGGGGCTCTCATGCCCAGGCTGGCAGTCAGGAGGTGGCCACCTTCAGGTCCCTGCAGCAGCTCCTGCGTCTGCAGAGCAGCTGGAGGGGGCGTGCGTTGTGCAGAAGGCCCACTCTGGAGCCCCAGGGTGTCCAGCGATGCCCGGCAGTCGGGGGAAACTTCGCCCTAGGCTGACTCTGCCTCTCTCCTGAGCTGACGCTCTTCAGCTCCCGTGTGGAGCCGCTACCACTTGCCTGTGCCCTGTCAGGCCTCACCCCCCACTCTGTGCCCCCACACCAGCTTGTCTGCTCCAGGGCACTGCCCACGTAGCTCTGGGACGGGGGCAAGGATGGAGGAAACGACGCTCATGTGAACCAAATTCTAACATTTAAGACCCAAAGCAAGGCAGCGCCCATTCTCACATGAAGGAGGCTCTGTCCCCCTCAGACATGTGGCAGGTGGCTGGGTGGCACTGACAGGGGCCGGAGGGTGAAGCAGTGGCCTCTGGAAGCCCCCAGACGCTGGTGCCAAGTCCTCAGGCGGCGAGGCCCCCAGCAGGCACGCAGGGTGCTGATGGTATCCCTGGCGGGGCAGATGTCCCTGAGGGGCTACTAAGGAGGATATTAACAGTATCAGGGAGACAAATGCTTAAGTGTTACTTTGAGTGAAACAGTAATTTGAGTTTTACAGACAGAAACCATTCATTTTGGCAAATTGATATGTGCATAGAGAGGCGGGCCTGCAGCCTGGCAGGTATTGACCCTGGCTGATTTAGGGAGCGGGAGGCAGCCTGACGCGGGGTCCAGTCTGCAGGATTTGGAGAGGAGGCCAGGAAATATTGTCAACACCAGGAGACTTTGCTGGGGTGGGGGCTAGCACACCCATAAACATTCGATGAGGCTCCCAGCCTGCTCTGAGTCGAAGTCGATTTTTAATCATGGTTCTCGTGCTAGCGCACTGTGGACTTTAGAGCAACGGCATCATGAATATTAAAACACATTTTTTTTCTCTTTCTTTTTTTGAGCATGAAAATGAACCAATTTTCAGAAATCCTGGCCAGGGCCGGATCCGAGCCCCCTGTTCTGCCCACGGAGGACACGGTGTCTCCTGGGCGTTGGTGGAAAGCGGAGGTGGGGGGTCAGAGCCGGAGCCACGCCGCTCCCACGCTCTCTGCGCGTTCTCACGGGTGGGCTGACTGGAGAGAGATGCTCCATTCAGCTGAGAGACGGGATTGTGTCTGGTAGACTCCCGGTGTGGGGGAACACAGCTTGAAACACATCACAAACCAGTTTCCAAAAGGCTTCACATGTTCAACACGGAGGCTACCTCTAGGATCAAGTAATAGTCCCCGATTATGTAAGCTTTGATACAAATGGACTGTATCGTGAGGCTCTGAGGAAGACCACTGGTGTACAGTGTGGCTGTGGGGGGGGACTGGCCTCATTGGCATATGCAGTGTAGACCGTTTACATACATGTAGTCATCACACCTGTGCGGTTTCCAGTGGTGATCAAAGGACTGGAGCTGGTGGCAGTTAGCAGGAAGGGACCCTCACACCCACCATGGAGGGCTGGAGAGTGAACCTGCCCCAAGCTCCCACAGGCCAGTGCCCACAGGCAGCGGTCAGCTGGCCGAGGGTTAGGGGTGCGGGCATGGAGGGGCCGGTCTACAGGCTCTGTGTGGTGCGGGTGCAGCATTAGCTCATTGCAGAACTTTTCTTAAAGAGACAAATAGAGCTTCAGAAAGAATTATTTTTTTTTGAGAGAGAGAGAGGTAGAGAGAGAGACAGGAAGGGAGAGACAGGAAGGGAGAGAGGGTGAGCAGCCTCACCTTGTAATTGCTTTCACTTTAGTTGTGTATCGAGTTTCTCGTGTGTGTCCTGACCGGGCTCTGCCTGTGTCCCCTTGCTCAAGCCAGTGACCTTGGCTTTCCTTCCTTCCTCTCTCCCTCCCTCCCTCCCTCCCTTCCTTCTTTCCTCTTTTTTGATCTTGGGTTTTTCATGTCAGTGGCCTTGGGCTCAAGCTGGTGAGCTTTTGGGATCGTGTGGACCATTTCCCTGCTCAAGCCAGTGACCCTGTGCTGACGCGCCCGTGCTCAGAGCTGGCGACCTCAGTGTTCTGGGTCGGTGCTTTATCCACTGCGCCACCGCCAGTCGGCTAAAGAGGGTGGTTTTACTACCAGATACTGCCTTTTGTGGTCCTTCCTCCTGGACCTTTTCCTCACGGTTCTGTTTGTCAAAGACTAAGATGCACACCCAAGTGAGGACGGAGTGTGGATCCGTTTCTGGTGCCCCTTCAGTCTCTGCCAGGCGCCCCCTCCCCCCCCCCTCCCCCCCCGCTGCAGGGACAGCGTGGCATGAAAGAGGAGGGGAGCCGTTGGCTTGGTTACAGAGTGACTCTGTCTCCACTGGCATCCGGTGCTGAGGGAGAGGCCCGTCCAGGGGATGGAGTGGAGACTGTGAATCGAATCAGATGATTTGAATGATAATTTCTAGATGACCACTTGATCACGTTGGGGTTTGAGCTTTTAAAAAGACAATATGTTATTGACGACTCGATCTGATGGGAACTGACAAAGGGAAGCAGGGAGTTTATTATGACGAGATCAATAAGAGTTAGATGACTCCTGTGTTATGACGGCGCATGGGGGAGCCGTTGAGCGGCCAGGCGGTGGCCATGGTCACCCACACACAAGGTCAGTGGGCTCCTGAAGGTTCCTTAAAGCCACATGACCCACCGCGGGCAGCTGACGGGCAGGGGTGCTCCTGGTGGGTGCCCAGTGGGCACCAGCCTGCACTGAGCACTCAGCTGATGCTCCCTTCAGTCGGCAGAACAGGAGGCGTTGGCATAGACGCTTGCGGCGCCCCTGCTCCCGACCTAGTCAGCAGGTGCTTGGAGCGGCGGGAAGCCTCACAACACAGCCCCTCCTGGGACGGTGCCCGTGGACTCCACCTGGCACTGTTAGAGCTGTTTTTCTTCTGGGAATCAGTACATTTTCACTCATTTCCCCCAAACATTGCCAGAGTTTGTTTTCTTAAAGTACAAACATATACAGTATGTTCATCATGTAAAATACCATTTTTTTTAATGGTTGAAAACGTTCTCTAGCTGTTTCTTCTGAGCTGTGAACAATTAGAGAACAACACATTTCATTTCAGAAATAAGCAGCGTTAGTGATCTTCATAAACATCAGATGGTGGGATAATTAAATTAGGGGCAGGCCAGTTTCCCTGCTCATCGCCTACAATCCATAGTGGTGATAATAACCACAATTTGTCACGTTGGTCCTGCTGGTGTGGCCACGGGAATCAGGCGGACGCCAGCTAATGAGCCGCATACCCCTTCCTGTGGCCAGCTGGGGACACTCAGACTTGCCGCTGTGTTGTTGGCTGGGGGCACCCCGGCAGGGACGGGGCAATGGGGAGAGGTCCCCACTCCCACTCGGCGGGTGTGTCTGGTGCCCCTCCTACATGGGATTCCCGAATGCTGTGCCCTGAAGAAGACGGGCCTGGGTGGGGTCGGTGGGGGTGCAGGAGGCCCCAGGAGTCAGCCAAGGTGAGGGCTGGTGGTGATGCTCCCTCCTGCCTCTCCTGAGCCCGTGGCTAAGACCCAGGCCTCTTCCCTGCACCTGTGACCCCTGGGCTCAGGTGCTCAGGTGCCCGGGCAGAGTCTCTGCCCCTCACACAGCGTCTCTTCCATGGGCGTCAGTGGAGGGGCTTCTGGCATAAAAGCATCAAACTAAAAATCAACCCCAGGAAGACAAACAGGACAAATCTCGGAACACGGGGAACCCAACACACTTCTGAATGAACGGTGCCCAGGCCAAGGAAGAGACTTCAAAGGAAACTTAAAAAGAAAAAGAGATGAAGAAAACCAAAATATAGCCAAAGAGGTGAGATGCGCCCAAGTGCTGTGAGTGAGATTTACAGCGTGAAATTCCGCTAGAACAAGAGAGGTCCCCAATTAGTATCCCGAGATCCTCAAACAAGCCACTCGAGAAAGAAAAGGCAAAACAAACCCGAAACAAGCGGGAGGGAGAGCGAATGCAGAGCAGGAATCAGTCATGCTAAAAATAAGAAAACAGTAGAAGCCATGAAACAAAGATCTGGTTCTTTAAAAAAAAAAAAATCAAGAAATGGATAAATCTCTAGCAAGACGGATACAAATAAAGAGAAGACACAAGTCACCAATGCCGGGAGCAAAGGAGCCCCCCCCCCCCCACGGCATCCACAGTCACAACAGTGGTAATGAAGGAAGATTACAAACAACTCCATGGCCATAGATTTGACAGCGTGAAAGAAATGGGCCAAGTCCCTGAAAACCACATGCTGTTGAAATTCAGCCAAGATGAAATAGGCAATCTGAACACCCCATCATCATTATTCAAGAGATTGACTTTATAGTTAATACCCTTCCCCAATAAAAATCTCCAGGCCCTTAATGGATTCACTGGGTAATTCTACCAAATGTCTAAAAAAATTACCACTAATTTTATATGATTCCTTCCAGAACATAAAACAGGAAGGGACTCTTCTCAACTCAATGGGTGAGGCCAATAGTACTTTGATTTCAGACGCGGACAAGGAGAGTACAAAAAAAAAAAAAGGAGAAGACTACAGACCAACATTCCTATCAACGTAGACACAGACATGGTCATCAGAAGATTGGCAAACTGAATCCAACAGTGTATGAAAATAAATGTACGTCTCAACAGAGTGGGATTTGTTCCAGGTACAAGGCTGGGCCAACACGTCAAGTCAATCAGCATAACCCGTCCTATCAACAAACTAAAGAGGCAACACCTACAACCACATCACCTAATGCAGGAAAATCAGTCTAGAAAACCCACGCACATTCACGATAAAAGCTCTCGGGAAGTTAGGGAGAGAGGCAGCCACCTCAACCTGGTAAGGGTTAGCCTGTTTTTAAAAAATTTTTTCTTAAGTGAGAAGTGGGAGGCAGAGAGACATCCACCCAGCAAGCCCCCTACTGGGTGATGCTCTGCCCATCTGGGGCATTGCTCCGTTGCTTGGCAACTGAACTGTTTTAGTGCTTGAGGCAAGGCCATGGAGCCATCCTCCCGTGTCTGGAGTCAACTTGCTCAAACCTTTCAAGCTATGGCTGCAGGAGGAGACGAGAGAGGGAGAGAGAGAAGAGGGGGTGGGGGAAGGGTGAAGAAGTAGATAGTTGTTTCTCCTGCGTGCCCTGAGTGAGAATTGAACCTGGGACGTCCACAGGATGGGACGCGCTGCCACTGAGCCAACCGGCCAGGGCCACGTAAAACCCCTTGCACTAACATCACAGTCAACAGCGAGTCACTGAATGATGCGAGTGTGTGTTGTGTGAAGTGTGTGTGTGGTGCGTGTGTCAACGAGGTCCTGCCCACTCCCGTGCTCTGAGCCCAGGGCAGCTATTTGGAGAGCTGGCCTTGCGTCGGGAGGGATGCTTACCCAGATGGGGTGAGCGAGACTACAAGCAAGTCCCGGCACCGAGCGGAGGTGCGGCGGAGGGCTCCGAGGGAAGACAGATTCTCTTCACTCCTGGCTCTCATCACGGGCAATTACCAGCCTGTCAGTCATGCGGAAAGGAGGTTGGCACGTAGCCCCGGCTTAATGGAGGGGAGGGGCCTGAGCGCCGTGAGAGGTGCCCATGTTCCTCTCCTGAGCCTTCCTCTTTTAGGAGAAGTGTAATTGTATTATTTCTAAAATTGTTGGCATGACTGCGGAAGGCAGGGTGTGCTGCTCCATTCTGCGCTGCATGCCGGGTGTGTCGTTCCCAGTGATAACTTTCAATTTGAAAGGTCACTTACCCGTGATTACCAGCGATGACTTCTACCCACTGGTGTTTGTATTCTGTGCATTGCAGACTGGGCCGAATTTCAGGTGCATTTATGAGGAGCGTTTGGCCCCAGAGGTCTAATCACAGGGAAGATGATGGCTGCGATGAGGCGAGGAGGTTGGGCCTGATCAAGGGGTTGCCACTGCCTCCCCGCTGTGATCACCCGTGATCCCGGGCCAGGACTCAGCGAGTCCTTCTGACTATTTGGCGACTGAGGCGTGACCCCCGGGTGGGACCCAGTGATATGCCCTAGTCCAGGCCTGGGTTGGAACCCATTTATTGCCCGACTCCCATATGCCCCCCTCTAATTTGGGGATCCAGAGCACCAGCCGTGATGGAGAAGTCCGGGGAGCAGAGGACCAGGAGAGGTCTGGAGGGGCTGGGCAGCGGGAGGTCACTGGCGATCTTGGAGAAAGTCCTCTGGGAGCCGAAGGCGGGATGCAGCCTGCAGTGGGCAGGCCGTTAGCGGTGATGGGATGGGAAGTGGGAAGTGAGACTGGTTTCCAGCTTGGCTGCTGTGGGGCAGTCGGTGGTCATGGGCTGCCGGGACCCGTGAAGGATTCTTGCTCACACGGGGGGAGCTTGAGCAGGTTACTTGGTTTGGAAAAGGCTTGGTGAGCAAGCTGGGAAGTTGTATTCACAGGACCCTTTGGGGGTAAGGAGAGGTGTTTGTGGGGCACAGACGGTGTGCATGTTTGCATGTGTGTGCATGTATAGCACGTATGTACATCTGTGTGCCTGTGAGTGCATGCTTGTGTGTGCACATGTTGGTGTGTGCGTGTGCATGCATGTGTACACCTGTGGGTGTGCATTAGTGGCATGCCTGTGTGCATGTATGCATAGGTGTCAGTGGCATGTGCATGCGTGTATGCACATGTGGGTGCACATTAGTGGAGTTTGTATACATATGACATGTGTGCACATCCATGTGCTTGTGTGCGCACACTTGCACATGTGTCGGTGGTGTGTGCATGTGTGTGCATGTGTGTGCCAGCGTGGTGTGGTGACATTTCCCTGGCTTCTCCCTCTCAGACTGGGTCTGAGGAGTCAGACTGCAGATCACCTGCCTGAACTCCAGCCAACGAGCTGGAGCGCTCTGCCCAAGCCCTGACCGTCTGCTCACACTTGTTTTAGCCAGAGCGCCTCATCATTCATCAAACCTGTCCTCGAATTCTATTTTTATCTCTGAAGGGATAAAAAGATCATCTGTGGATAAACAGTCTGAAATCTGCTGAACCTCTTCTTCTTAATCCCAATGAAGTTCAGAGCATCACTTGGATGACATGAGAACCGTCCCTGCACAGAGCACAGCGTCCTGAGTCGGCCAGAGGGCGGGCAGGGCCAGGTGGGCAGAGCCGGGACAGGACCAGTGGCCACTGCGCCGAGAAAAGAGAATTTGAATCAACTGCCCAAGAGGAGGGGGAACAGCAGAGGAGGACCCAGACCCTCCAGGTGATGCACCATTGCTCTTAGTCTTGGGGACCAAGTACAGGGTCATCCAAATGCAGGTTCCTGTCTGCTAAGTGTCGTTAACTTTACTCAAATGTGTGTCTGAGAACAGAAATCTTGACATGCTAATGATGGACAGGCAAGGTCCCAGGATGTCTATCTGCAGGGAAGACCTGTCACCAGACATTGCACTCATGAAGGCTAGGGAGATGCTGGCCTTCTCAAGGTCATTCAGCCAGGCGAGTCCCAGAACCTACACAGGCTGAGGTTGGTGAGACCTCCCCTGACCTCAGGCAGAGAAGGCCCTTGTGCGGCCGGCCCGCTGCTGACGCACGCCGTCCTTGAAGATGCGAACGTGCCCGTCCACCTGGTGTTCAGGGTCCCTGAGCGTGTTGCCCTCATCTCTCATTCCCGTGGGAACACCGGCTTCTAGTGGCAGATCCTTCTAACACCCTGGAGAAGAACGTCAGTCTTCAGGGGGGTTTAATTACACAGACAGACATGGGGGTGAACTTGGGATAATGAAATCCAATCTGTAGACCATCAAAGCTGAGGAGGGTCAGGTCAAGGGCTGGTGTGTCTGCTGAGGTTGGGGTCCTATGACCATCCAACAGTATGGCAGACAACAGAGGTGGCTTTTGGATCTTGAGCTTCTAGTGGACCGTGGGTTTCTGGCTCAGGTGTGAGTCTGGGTGTCAGGTATTTGAAGGTCACGACCGGATGCTTGGAAACTCCTGCAGTGCATGCCCTGTGCCCTGAAAGGCCCTGGGTTCAGATGGAGAATGTCAAGATCCTATAAGAAAACAAGCCAGCCCCATGTGGGCCACCCTTCCCTCTGATCCACATCCTTCCATACAACGCTCTCCGTGGTCTGTGTTCTTCCTGGGACGCTTCCTTCCTGCCATGTTGGACTCTTCCTCTCCACCTCGGGCACCCGCCTATGCTCACCGCTGCCTGGCACTGCCGGTTGGCCCAGCCCAGGGTACCCTGTCATCTCCTAGCAAGCGGAGGGCAGAGCACATTCAGCAGACACACGTGTGAAACTCCGTCTGCTTTGTCTGCGAGGAGAAGAAGCCCCGCCTTCCGCCCAGTGGGATGGATGGCACACGTGTGTAGTGCCCGGCTGGCCCTCCGCCCCGCCCCCTCCCGCCCCCCAGGAGGTGCGGCCGGAGGAGCCAGAGCCGCAGCCGCGGGCTGATGCTCGGCCAGACACCTTCTCCCCGGTCCTGGAAGGAGTTCTGTGCAGTGACCACTCACAGGCGGCGCAGAGACGCTGAGCTACTGTGGGGCTCCGGCGCTGGGCGGTCCCAACACCTTCAGCTTTTGCATTTTTTTCCCTCAATATTTTCTCACTTTATTATTATTTTTTTCTCATGAAATAATTTAACAAAATCTGTACCCTTGACTTTCAGGAGAACATAAAGTAGAATCCTTTGAAACGATGCCCATGCATTTCATTTGTCTGATTGCTTGCTCAACTTCCCTAATAGAAATTCATCAACAGACATTAGCATAATCCCACGTATGCTCCTCCCCCTCCCGTTTCTGCCCGCCTCATCAGCGCCCTCGAGGGCTGATGTCCTCCCCAGCGCTGTGGGAGGCCGGTCCTTGCTTCGGGATGAGACAGCCAAGGTGACCACCCAGTTCTCCGCACAGGTTCGCAGGTGGACTGCTCAGGAGCAGCGCCTCTGGTGGGGGCATCAGGGCGGCTGGGAGGGGCCTCCTGCTGAGGCTGGACTCCTGCCAAGGGCAGGGAAGCCCTCTGGAAGAAAGTGTTTCCCCAACAGACATATCGCTTAAAACGGAGTGACTTAAGTCACGTGTCCTGCAGGTGGAGATGGAAGCCCTTGTTTCTGCCCGTGACCTTGAATTCATGATCTGAACAAGCGTTGTGATGAGACGCTGTCCGTGGGGGGATGTTGCCATGCGGTGAGCTTCAGGGGTGCAGTCACAGACGGCCTCACGGGACACGGCTCTTTCCTACCCTCCTGAAGGCAGATGTCAGTAAGCACCACGGATGAAACACCTCTTCTGTTGGCGCCAACTCTGTAAAGGGCTTTGTGGGGAGCCAGGGAGGTGGGGGCCCCCGCTCAGCCCCCAGGGGATCCCTGGAGCCATGTGCCCGGCAAGCTCTTCTCTACCCCGAGTCCTGCCAGGGGGTCTCCCAGGGACCCCCAGCCCCTGCAGAGCCGCGTTCTCCTGACCCGGCTCACTGGCTGACCCACTCAGCACTCGTCCCCAAGGTCCTGCTCAGCTGAGTCATTAGCGCGTGGCTGGGTGCATGGCTGTCGACCCCGCACAGGCGAGTGAAGGGCATGTAGAGTCCCGCACCTGGTGGTATAGGGGAGGGTGTGGACAGCAGACGTGGTCACGCGTGTGTCCGGGTCCCCCCTGGTATCCTGGACTGAGGTTTGGATGTGACAAGATGAGAGACAGATGTGGAACAGCATCAGGAGCCCCTGTCCCTGTGATGTGCACACTTGGGGACCGTGCTGGGTCTGGGTGAGGTGGGGGGGGGCAGCCCGAGATCCTGTGTTCCTAACAGCTACACCTGTCACCTGTGAGGCTGACCCACGGACCACACTGTGGGTAACAGTCCAGGGAGGACGCCACTAGCAACCTGTGTCATCTATGTTTCTAAGTTACAGTAGACCTGGGCTCCTCTGTGCCCGGACGTGAGCTGCCGTGTTGGCGGAGGGGCTCTCCATGCGTCACTGAGGACTGCGGTGACACCTGGCCGATACCACCTGTGCAGAGTCGCTATGCCAGCTACCACGCCGCCGTGTCATTCAGTCACCATGGGCGAGTCTGGATGGGGCTTGACGAAGAGTCAGATCGTGGAGGTACAGGAGAGAATCCAGACAGCTGTTCATTTGATTGGAGTCCCTATTCTTCGAGAACGGAGGGTCAGTGGGACATGCTAACGACTCTCAGGTCCCACATTGTTCACAGGGGTTGACCGCCTGCTGCGAAGCAGCCATTGGAAGATGGTGCCACCGGCTGGCCGGTGACAGTTAGGTTCCGGGCTTCGGGTTTGGCACCTGCTGGGTGTTTGCAGCCTGTCCACGTTGGGCAGAGCCTCGTCTAAGCCCTGGCGCACACGTGTCGCCTGTGTCTGTGCCGGCCCCGGCTCCAGCCTGGCGGTCCTGACCGCTGTGAGACGCTGTGGCCGCCGGATCCCTCTCCAGCCTGCAGTCCTGACCGCTGTGAGGCGCTGTGGCCGTCGGATCCGACTCCAGCTCCCCCCTGTTCCGTCCATCCTCCTGCAGCTGCTCAAAATTCAGTGTGGTTTTCATCAAACTAACTAACCTTAAAAATGTGCATTATGGCCCGTGCGACCGGGCAGAGCGCAGGAAGAGGAGTCCTGCTGAGCAGGAGGAAGTGAACGTAGCTGCAGACAATGTGACTGAGTACCCGAGAAGACTCAGGAGGAATTTATGAAAATCTTTGAAAAGCCACACACAAGTTCAGCGAGCTGGCCAGACTGTTTTCAACAAGTACCGTTTCCCTGTGACAGCAAGAGCCAATCAGGACATATATCGGGATGTGACGGGTTGCAGGACCTGCCTGGGGCCCAGGACGTGGCCAGGACAGAGGCTGTCCAGCCTCGGCAGGACCGTGTGCAGGCAGGGCTCCTCCATCTCTGGACAGTGCCAGAGCTTACGTGTCCTCAGACCCTTGTCTCGGGGTCCGCTCCTGGGGTCACCCAGCCTGAGGACCGCTCAGAAAGCCCTTCAGCTTCTGACACATGCTGAACAGTGCGGCCAGCTGGATGACCTCGCCACAGACACACCCACCCATCTGTCCATCCTCACGTGACTCTCACTTGTGTCCCAGGGGAGCCATAGGGTAAGGCAGTGCCAGGTCGCATGGCGATGTACTGATGGGCCTGGACCAGAACCCACACGTGACTCAAATACCCTGTGGCCCCAACATTGACCAGTGACGTTGGTAGACAGAGCCCCTCGGAGCTCGGGGATGGTTGGAGATCTGGTTCTGTCACCTCCTCTCGCCGATGGGACACTTAGGGGCCTGATTTCTGACACTCCCTGTCTCCTTGGTGTTTATGGGCAGAAGGGAACCAGGCTAGTCCTATGGGCCGGATGTGTAATAAGACCAGAATCACGCTGGCCGGAAAGAAGACACTGCCTCTCGTGCTGCGTGCCCGGGGGGGTCATGGGGGTGTCCCCTCTGCTTCTCCAGTGCACACAGTCCCTACTCAGGACGACTTCCCTCGAGAAAACCCTGCTGTGTGTTCAGCCAGGCCCTGGTAGGAGCCCCTCAGCGAGGAGGGGGTCAGTGGCCCCGACATGCAGGGGACACGACCCATTTCCCACATTCAACCTTGGAAAAGTGAGACAGGCCAAGTGCACGTGCTGTGGTGACACCCAACGCCGCCATCAGCAGGGCCTCTGTTCCCGTGGAGACGTGCAGAGGAAGGATGCAGAGCCCCCTTGGATAGACAAGCAGCAGCAAGGGGCTCAGGTCCACAGGGCTTGTGACAGGTGCCGGGAGGAGTGACTGCCATGCATGTACCTGTGGAGGGGCCACGGCTCAGACCCCTCCGAGCGTTCGCTTCCGAGCACAGACCTTCCCCGCAGGGCCCGCTGTTGCCACCGGCCCTGAGCCGCGGCCCAGACGTGCTCCTCGGACGCTCCGAGCAGCAGCTGGAAAGTTAAGGAATGTGTGCGCCCCATTGCATCGCTCTGTTTCAAAGCTCTCTGCATTGGGGCTGTTCCGGCTGGCTTCCAGGCGGCGGCGGTGGTGACGGCATCAGCGAGAGCCGGACAGCCCCACAGTTCACGTCCTGTTCCCACACCCTGTGCTGGTGTGCTGGGCGCGGAGGGAGCCCAGGATGCAAAGCCACAGCCCGGCCCCGGTCGGCTGCAGGGCACCCTGTGCTGGCGGTGGGCCGTGGCTGCCGCCGGCTGGGACACACTGTGGTCATTCTTCGTGTGCTTGGAGGCCGCACCCCCAGGCTTGCAGGCGTGTCCCCACAGGGCCATGTGCCTACTGCACCCCAGAAGCACAGCTTCCTACATGAGCACATGTTCTGAAGACGGGGCCCAAGGGGATCTCTCAACAGCTGACCCTTCTGGGGACACTTTCTTTCTTTTTTTTTTGTATTTTTCTGAAGCTGGAAACGGGGAGAGACAGTCAGACAGACTCCCGCATGGGCCCGACCGGGATCCACCCGGTACGCCCACCAGGGGCGATGTTCTGCCCACCAGGGGGCGATGCTCTGCCCCTCCGGGTGTCGCTCTGCCACGACCAGAGCCACTCTAGCACCTGGGGCAGAGGCCAAGGAGCCATCCCCAGCGCCCGGGCCATCTTTGCTCCAATGGAGCCTTGGCTGCGGGAGGGGAAGAGAGAGACAGAGAGGAAGGAGGGGGTAGGGGGTGGAGAAGTAAATGGGCGCTTCTCCTATGTGCCCTGGCTGGGAATCGAACCCGGGTCCCCCGCATGCCAGGCCGACGCTCTACCGCTGAGCCAACCGGCCAGGGCCTGGGACACTTTCACAGTGTCGTTCTGGTGCACCCCGTGACGAGACCTGCAGGTGTTTTGTCTTTTTTGCCTTTAGAAAAAAAATACTATCACCAACCATTTTCAGGTGAAGGATTTTAAAAAGAATCTGCAAAACTGCAGCCGTTTCTATCAGAACTCGCAGAGACTGGGCTGTGTGAGCGGCCGTGACTGTGTGTCTGGGACCCCCCCCCCCCCCCGCCTTCCCGGGAGAGCACAGGCCTTCCATCCAGCTGTCCTGGCCACTGGGTCCCCGCCCTCTCATGCGTCCACTCTGGTCCATTTTGAAATGTCAAGGAGTGAGTAAAGCACAGAATATTTATAGGTGTGGGGACCTGCTTCCCGGAGGGGCCGCAGGCGGGAGAACGCAGGGCTCCCTCCAGGGTCACAGTTATCTGCTGCCTGCTGTTCAGTATTTGAATTCAGAACCTCATACACGTCGTTGCATTTTCTGCTTGTTTTCTGCAAGGATGCCTGTTCCCAAGGCGGCTCCCTGTTCTCGGTGTGGAAGGAGCCAGCAGGTCTCAGGTGAGGGTTACTTCTTTTTTTTTTTGAAAATTGCTCTCTGCAGGCCCACCTTCTCTCTCCATCGCTCTTCCAGAAGCACAGAGAACGCCGCCCCCGGGCAGCTCCCGGCTCGGGGCTCGGTGCTTAGTGCCCACCCCACAGCACGGGGAGCCGGGCATCTGTCTGTTGGATTCCCGTGTTGATGGTGGCGCTCTCGGAGGGTGGAGACCAGGACTGCTCATCGTGGCCCAGGTTAGCGGGCCAGGTCCTGGCAGAAGCCTGCGAGAAAGACATGGGCGCTTGTTCAAGACAAGCTTTGGGCCGAAGCAGAACAGGTTCTCCAAGTCCAAGGACGCCCAGCCCCAGCCCCAGTCCCAGCCCCAGGAGTGCTCTGCAGCTCACCTGTGCATGGGAACTTGCTGGCCCCCCTCTTCTCAGCAATCGAGGACTCTCTGAGGAGATTGGAGCCCCCGAGCTCAGCACTCACTGGAGGGTGGGACTGGCCTCGTAAGGAAGACTGAAGGTGAGGGGAGTGACTTACACAGGAGGGAGGCTCGCGGGCTCCGCTGCTGGGATTGTCCTGCCCGTGGGCTGGGAGAACCAACAGTTAGAGGCACGACCTTGACTGGCAGTGCCCCCGCCCCGCCCTCATCGTGGGTTTGCAGACCCGCGCCAGCGGCCCTTACGCAGGCCTGGTCAGCTCAGAAGCCCGCTGTGTCCTCTCAGGGCACTTGCAGGCTTCCCGGGTGAGAGCACATAGCTGGGCGGCCGGGCTCAGGCAGGAGGGTGCCAATCACAGCCCCACCAGGAGGCACTTCAAAGGCACGTCCTTAATGCGGGTCAGGAGGAGTCAGCAGCCGTTTGCTCCTCTCAAAGCCAAGCAGCTGTCAAGTGCCCGGGGGTGAGCTTTAGCCAGCGAGGAGATAGCGCCCGCTGTAAGGGAGACGGGTCTGCGCCCCCCCCCCCCTGCCGGGGAGCAGCTTGCAACGCAGATGGCGAACAGGGGGCCTGGGGCGCTCTGGGAAGCCACCAGCATCGACACCGGGCTCACAGGGAGCAGTGGCTTCTGTGGCCAGAGACAGGGCAGAGACTGAAGCCCGAAAAGGGACACAGTTTGCTCAGGGCCTTTAGGGGAAACACCAGTCAGGCCCAGGATTCTTGGCTGAAGGGCAAGGTGAGAATTTCAAGGAGCTACTGGGGCCTGTTGTCTGGCCCTTAGACTCCTATTGAGAATTAAAATGGACATAAGAACCTTCATCCATCCATCCTCCAAACATTTATCCACCCGTCTGTCCATCCACCCGTCCATCCATCCATTCATCCATCCATCCATCCACTTTCCCTCACAATACTTACTGAACAGCTGTCTCTCAGGTGCTGCCCACTAGGAAATAAACACCTCAGACAAGTTCCTGCCCCACAAAGCTTCCCGTGAATTCCGCCCTCCGATAGGACAGACGGACAAAACAATGACCCCCCCTTTCATGGACTAAACATGCCCCCCGCCCCTGCAATTCATAGGTCGAAGCCCTGCTCCTCAGTGAGACGGCATTTGGAGAGGGTGGTCTTGGGAGGTCCCTGGGGTTATAGGTGAGGTCCTGAGGGTGGGGCCCCATGATGGAGACAGAGTGGTGTCCATGGAAGAGGAGACCTCCAGGTGATCTTGGGTCTGTGTACAGCTCAGCGACTGCAGCCAGTGATACTGCTGTTGCAATACAAGGTGCTGAGAGAGTGGACTGTCAGTGTAACTGCCACACTCAGAACAGCAGTTACCTGACGTGGTGAGGGGTTGCCCGATGCCGTGCTGGTCATTGTTGGGCAATATGTGTGCGATGGACAGGAGGAGACACAACAACGGTGACCGCTTTCTCTGCCGTGTGAGGACAGAGCAGGGAGGCCCCTCCACACCCAGGAGGACCGACAGGCCCTGCCAGGCTCTGGCCAGGTGGCACCCCGACACCGGACTCCCAGGCCCCGGAACTGTGAGAGAATGAGCCTGGTCTGTGGTCTGTTGAGCGTGGCAGCCGGAGTGGACCGAGGCGGCCACTGCCAGTGGACAGGACAGAGGAGGACGTCCATCTCCTAGGGCAGAAGAGGGTGTCGGCCAGGCACACATCCTCTGCTGGCACGGCTGAGGATGCATATGAGTTTTGTCAGGTTTCGAAAGGCATCATCAAAAGACAGCCATAGCTTTTATCTCGTTAGCGAGCTGTTTTAAAAGGGATTTGCTTACATAAAAGCCAGGCCTGTGGCTCCCACTGAAGAGCCCTCACGCCAGCGGTGACAGCGTCGTGTCAGAGACCCCGTGGAGAGGGTCCCTGCGCCGTTCCAGAGCCCGCCCCTCACACAGGGCACGCTTCCGTGCCTAATGCGTCACAGAGTGGTTTCCAGATGGGGGGGGGCTGAGTTCTGACACCTCGTTGGTCAAGTAAACTCTAGAGCTGAGAGTGGGGACCCACCGGACATCATGGGGATGTGTCTGGACAGAACTCAGCAGACCTGGACCCTGGGGCTGGGAGGGGCACCGAGGTCACTGGGTTCAATATCTCATTGGAGCCACCAGGACAGCGAGGTTTGGGGGTTGAGACGCGCTTTCCAAGGGTCTCAGGTGTGCCGTCCTTGCCGGGAGCCGCACTGTGGGACAGGTGCCGGGCAGAGGGGAGAGCTGCCCGGGTGTGTGTGTCCGCCCACAGGAAGGAGCGTCCCGCACGACCCAGGAAGCACAGGCCACTCGTCCACTGCCCTTTGCTGTGATCTTTTCTGAGAACCACCTCGCACCCTGTCCAGTCTCTCCCCCCGTGACGCCTGGGGGTCTTGCTGCTGATGGGCAAACACCGGCCCGAAGATGACATGTTGCCACGGAGCCCCGTGGACAGTGTGGTGACCAAAGGCAGACCGTGGATGGACCCTGGATGGAGGGAGTGACGTGTGAGACTTCCTGAGCAGTTCTGCATTTCAAGCTCAAAACGAGCATCTCCCGGACAGCTTCCCAGTTCAGAGCTGACGGTGCTGAAGGAGGAGACGAAGAGGGGTGTCTCGGCCGACTGGCTCCCTGGCCCTGGGGCCGAGGCCCAGCTGGACGTGAGGTGCTCAGAGGAGACGGGCTGCCCGGACCACGGCGAGAGCAGGAGAGCCGTGTGCTCGCCTGAGCCCACACTCCTGTGCTGGGGGGGGGTCCCGCCTGCACCCGTTGGCGGGACCTCCCCTCCCACCTCTGCAGCCCCCGTGCTTGTTTCCCGCCCAGAGGCTGGGTGTCCCGCTGTGCGCCGTGGGGAGAACAGGGCAGGCGCGTCTCCGTGTTCCTGGAGATCGGAGTCCGTCCACGCTGAGTCGCTGAGAGGGTGGTGCTTCCATTTCTAGCCATGGGCACCTGATGGATGGAGAGGTATTTCCGATGTGTTTTGTTCCTTGATGTTGATTGTATTGGGAACTGGAAAGCGGCAACAATGGCCATGTGACGTCTTTTTGAAAAGTGGCATCTTCTGAGAAAGACGTGGTTATCTAGGTAAAAAAAAAAAAAAAAAGGGCAACCACGCGTTTAGATTTAGTGGACAGCGTTACTTTTAAGAGAGTTCACGTTCAGCCGGGCGTCAGATAAACCTCGGCCGCGTGCTTTCAAAGAGTAAACTGGAGGGGGGGGCGCACGCTCCTCCCAACGCGATCGGGTGGCGCCCTGGCTCGGGAGAGGGCGGGGCGGGGCGGGGCAATGTGGAGCTCAGCGTGCGGGCAGCGCCCGTGGCAGAGGAGGTCACGGGGCGGAGGAGGGGTCCGGGGCACGGAAGGGCAGAGTGCTGACAGGAGGACCGCCCTGCCCTTGTCCGTGCAGAGAGCATGACGTTTGAAGCTGCGCTGGGGCCCGACCAGCTGTGCCCCTCACCAGCCGGGGGAGCCTGCCCCAGGCTGCCTCTGGAAGCTCCCGGGAGGCTTCCCCAGTGGAAGTTCCACCTGCAAATATCTCCTCCCCGTGGGGCTGGCTGCCATTTCGTTCTGTCAGTGGTTTCCTCGCAGGGCGGGGCCTTGGTCATCTGATGCGGCCCCACTTGTCTGTCTGTGTCCTTACGTTGGAGTCAAATCGCCAGGGAACGCCGTGCACCTTGTTAGGTCGGGGCGGCTTGAACAGTGGAGCCCGGGGCTCTGGCACGTTGGGTGGGAGTCAAATCAACTACAGTTTGAGGCTGTGATTTCCACATTTTTTTGGCTTCCCCATGACGGAGACCTCAGAGTTTCACCCCCAGCATCCCTGGACCAGTGATCCTCAACAAGCTTCTTGGAGCTCGTGCAGGCCAGGCCATGGGGCGGGCGTGGGACGGTACGGGCGTCCTCACCCTCACCCAGAGGAGGCCAGTGGCCTGTGGCCTGTGGTCCCCAGTGGGGAGGGGCCAGGAGAGGTGTGAGCAGAGCCCCGCGGTGCTCAGGGGATGAGAACAGAGGGACACAGATTGGAGAAGCCGTGTGAAGTGGAGGCAGAGATGGGAGTGACCCAGGAGCAGGACCCTCCCCTGGAGGCTTGAGGGAGCACCGCTCTGCTGACCCCTGGGTTTTAGGCCTCTGGCCTCCAGAGCTGGAGCCCCCAGCTTCTGTCACGACTGTCTCAGGACACTCACACTCACCCCTGTGCCTGGCCCACCCGCCGGCTTGGTCTCCGTGGAGACGGGGGAGGCCAAGCGTCAGCACCTGAGCGTCCCCAACACTCACTAGTTCACTTGCCTGTTTGTTAGCTTGGGGCGGCTACAGACAGCTGTCCAGCGTGGCAGCTGGCCGGGCGGGCGGGCAGGCAGGCGGGCAGGCAGGGGAGGGGCAGGGGAGATGAGAAGCAGACGTAGTGCCATGGCCCGGGCGAGGCCGCTTGCCAGGGAGGGAGGACAGAGCAGAAGGCGGACCGGACACCCCCAGGGCCTCCCAGTTTGGCTCAGGGACTGTGGGGCTCTGGGGTGTCAGGATGGGTGTCCTGGGCTTCACTCCAAGGTCACCAGCACGGCGGCCTGGGTTCTTTTCAGTGCCGGTCCCTCTGTGTCCTGCTCGGCCAGCGGTCAGCACCCGGCCCCCTCCTCTGCACTCCCTCCCGGTCACATCTTTCTTCAAAGGCCGATTCCTCTTCTTCTTCCTGTGTTGTTCGCAGCAAACGGCAGCGCCACACGTGTCTGAAGAGTCTCCCTCTTTTGTGTTTCTTCCGATCCAGAGGGATTTAGGGGCCTTTTCATCTCCAGTGAAGAATAACCCTCCGGAGCAGCGGCGGCAGACAGCGCGCGCCTCGCCTCATTAGGCAGCTGGGGCCGCGGCTCTGGGGTGACTTAATTGCAAGCCCCCCCCCCGTTCTTTTGGAAAACGTCAAGTCACTCTCATCTTGCAATTCAAAAATATTAATTTAGCAGAAACCCTTAAACACGCTTTGCTGTTTTGTGGGGACACCATAAGCTGCAAATTCCAGAACCTTCTCTTCATTCCGGGAGCAGCAGGCGTCTCTGGCTCAGAGTCCAGCCTCACAGCCGTGGTGATGAAGGGTCCAGGCCCGGCCCCTCTCTGACATCGCTCTGAGGAGCCCCTGACTCAGTGAGATGCCCAGAGCGGGGCTCAACTGGGAGGGGAGTCCGCTCTCCTTCTGAGAGTCCTCCGCTGTCTTGCCTGTGTGATGGGAAGGCTTGAGCGGTGCTCCCTCAAGCCTCCAGGGGAGGGTCCTGCTCCTGGGTCACTCCCATCTCTGCCTCCCTTCCTTCTGCTTCCTTGAGCTCCCTCTTCACTCTCTCTCGGTCCAGATCTCCTCCCGGGCCTCTCCAGTTGCTCTGGGTAAACTCATCGCCCTCAGCTGTGCCTGGTTCCTGTGCTCCTCACGCTGCTTCTAGACGTTGCTTCCTTGTCTGCCCCAGGGCCTTTGCACACGGTGTTCCTGTCACCCAGAGAGCTTTCCTGTCCTCCTGCATCTGGCCAACTCCTTCACCCTCAGAGTGTGGCTGAGGTGTGGTCGCAAACCCTCTGCTCCTCCCCGCTGACCAGCTGCCTCTTTCCTGCGGGCCCTATGCTCGCTTTGGTTCTGCTGTTGGATGTTCAGGCCACACAGGGCAGTGGGCACTCCCGGTCCCCCCGGACCCCCACCTGGGAGCAGTGTGGTTCCCGCAGAGCCCCAGCATGCAGTTTGCGGGGAGGACCAGGGATTTGCAAGCGGACCCATTGCGTTCACAGCACGGACTCTCGCTGTCCCTCAATGACAGGTGTGGGCCATTTTTCCTTCTTCCTGTCAAGAGAAAGGGCAGTATCATCCTGATAAAATTATCGAGGATGAAACATCTGAGTTTCGGGGACACTAGAAAGAAAAATTATATATTCAACAAATGGAAGTACCTTTTCCTGAGAAACCGCCACCACAGGGGAGAGCACATTCTCTTAAGAGACCGGGAAGTAATTGAGCAGCAAATGACGCCGTCCAGATGGGGTGCCCGTCGGGCACGTTCAGAGTGCCGCCAACAGTCCCATCGAAGGGAGGGTCGGTGGGAACGTGATCGTCCCCGTGACTGTGGACAGGGCGGTGGTGGCGGCCAGCAGGTTTCTCTGCGCTGAGGACGGTCCAGACGGACGCGGTATTTTCTCAGTCGTGTAAGCCGATTCCAGGGCCGTGCCGCTCCCACTGTCGCGGGAGTTGGGGGGGGGGGTTCTGTGTCCAGCCCGGATCCCTCTGCTCCTGGACATTTGGGGCCTCCCAAAGCCACCCTCCCTGGGAAGGGAGCCTGGTGACCCCAGGTTCACCTCCTGGTTCCTCACCTGTAATACGGGGACAACCAAGGTGCCCCACACCTGAGCCTGTCGTGAGGACTCCATGAGAGGTAGGACAGGGGCGAGACCGAGCCTGTGGGCTCAGGGAGCGCTCACTGTCCTCGGACTGAGCAGCAGCCCTCCCAAACCCGCCCTTGGTGTCCCGGTGGGTTCAGGGCTCTGGGCCATCCCCTGACGCTGTCCCCAAGGCAGGTGTGGCCCCCACGGGGTGACTCTGCCGTGTCCGGGTTCTGCCCTGCTTCCTCCTTTTCGTGTCCAGTGCTGGTTAAGCCGCAGGTGGGGGGCTGGCCCCAGGGCCCTCACATTACCATCCTGTCCCTGGAGTGCATGTGACCAGGAGCCATCTGCACGGGGGACAGTTCAGAGAATGGCTCCTGGGGGACCCAGAGCTGTGACCTCTCAGCGCTGGAGGTCTGAGTCACGGCCTCGAGAACCTTGCGTCTGGGACCATGAGCCCACGCCTGCTGTCCGGGCCTCCGTGCATCGGCCTTCGGAGAAAGCGTGTTGTGTACGGGAGGCGGGGGGTGACGGCACTTGAAGGACACAGCTGACTGTTAGGAAAATACTCTAAAACTTAAAGGAAACTGAAGCAGTTTCCATCGTCCTCCTTGCTGCTCCCAGAGGCGGGTCCATTCCCTAGGTGGCAGGGCTGCCCTCCGGATGACCAGTCCCACTTTCTGTCTCCTGCATCGGAACTCACTCAGGGGGGAGGCCCTGCCCTGGCGGGGCTCTGGGTGACGGATTGCCCGCCCCTGGGAACCTCATGGGAGCTCCTGGGCCCGAGGGAAGGAGACGGGTCCTAGGGGACCGCCTCAGCCCAGCTGGAAGGAGGGGCCTGTTTCCTTGTTCTTTCTCAGCCTTCATGGGGCCCCTCCCCTGGGATTTATCGACTTCTTCTGTGAATTAACCTTTGGATAAGACAACATTTAAATAACCATCCCGAGTTTGCAACGACACCGGTAAAAGCTGATCACGGGCAATCAGGGAGCCCTCTGTTACCCATACGGTCATCAGGAAAGTGACGAAAGATCCATGTGACCTGTAGGCAGAACTCAGGTGACGGCATGAATCAACAGGGACGCACTGCTCAGCGGACCGTCCTCACCAGGAAGGCAAATTCATCTCCGTGCCAGTAACGGGCAACGGGACGCGTGAGGAAACGGACCGCCCGCCTCGACGGACTTCGGGAAGCACTTCCACGAGCCACGGTGGTTGCAGCCCCGACCCTGGGGTCTCCGGAACGCCCTTGCCCTGCAGGATACTTTTAGGATGAACAGCCAGCTGATAAACTTGGGGCGTGGTCTGCTACCCTGTGTTACGTTAGTGCCAACAAGACACCTAACGGAGCAGAGAGAACCACCATCTAAAACTGATGTCCACCGTGTAGCTGTGCTGCTTGGGAACCAAGGGTGGAATGGAGGAGGAGCAGAATCAGTCGAAAGTTCCCACCAGGAGTCCGCAGGAAGAGGCTTCTTCACCGCCCTCAACCCCGCTCCTCAGTGGAGGGTCACCCTGTCCCCACCATCCTTAGGGTCAGACCGCCTGTCCCCAGGCAAATGCAGGTGCCGCTGCTGGGCCTCTGAGGCCCCCGCCGACGCTAGTCGGGTGCAAGGTGAGAATGAGTTCTGTCTCCCGGCTGAGGACCTGGCTCAGCTCACGCAGGCCTGCACGGCCGCCATCAACAGCGCGGGGAGGAGCGAGGGGGCAGTTGCAGGAGCCCCCGGATCTGAGCTCGGGACAGTGAATGTCCTGTGATTATCCCCCCCCCCCCAAACAAACCTGCCGGAGGGGCAGTGGTGGCTGTCACCAAACGTAGCAGGAAATTCACATCTCACAGAGAAGCAGAGAGGCAGCTGGTCTGAAGGCGGACGTGAGACGCTGGTGCTGTTGGGGGGGGGGGCGGCGGCCAGGAGGTTCTGTGGCCGTGAGCTGCCAGGGAGGCTGGCGTGACTGTGACTCTGTGCTCAGGCTCTCTGCCACCAGACAAGAGGCCCAGGTCACCTGGGGTCAGAACAGAAAGGCAGAGGGCCCCACTGGCCTGTCCTGGTCAGCCGAGGCTCCAGGGACCCGCAGGCCACGGGCCTGAGAGTGAAGCCTCCAACACCAGAGACGTGCACTGTTGGCCTTGCCATGGCGCCCACTGGCTGGGTCAGGGTCCCGAAGAAGGTTCTGCTTTGGTTACAGCCGGTGTTCATAGGAGAAGTTGCTGCTCGTGGCCACATAGGTTCCGTCTGTGTTCACCCCTGTGTGTGCTTCTGGAAGGGTGGGCGGCCGTGTTCTCCTCCAGGGGCACGATTTCTATTTGCTTTTCATGCTTCCCTGTGTGTAAAAACATAGAGTTTGCACACAGATTCTTCCTGAAGAATACATGTATTTTCTTTTGTTCTGTTGTTGAGAAACGCTTGGTCTCTCTTCCAGCTCTTTAAATAGCTTTCACGAAGGTCTCTAGTGAGGGGTAGAGGCCTCTCTCCCCTGACGCTGCACGCAGAGATCTTCAGTGAATGCTTGCTGAATCGAATCTAAGGGCATTCATTCACACGCTTAATACAATTTTAAAATGACCCCACGGATAGACTTTTTTAATGTAACATTGACCTATCGGGTTAGCCCTTTGCAATTCCAAAATGTATAGACTTTTTTAATGTATAGACTTTTAAAATGTAACATTGACCTATTGGATTAGCCCTTTGCAATTCCAAAATGGCTCCACGCGCCTCCGCTCACCGACTCTCTCAGGCGTGGGGTGCAGGGGTGGAAGCAGCTCCCTTCTCTACTGTTTCTTCTCAGTGACAGCCGATCCAAAGGTGGGCGGCCACATGCCCAGCCGCTTTTGGAAGCCCCCATCCTGGTTGGGAGGCCCGTGTGCACCCAGGTGTGTGTGGGATGGAGGGAGCTGGCACTTGTGGCCACGCCCCAGGGCGTGCTCAGCCCGCCTCCCTGCTCTACCCTTGCGCCCATCCCCACGTCCCCACGGCGGGTCTGCTGTTCTCCTGGATTTAATTCTCCAAAGATAATCCTGGTTATTCATGAACGGTGGTGGGAGTTCGGATACTGCCGGGAGTTCGGATACCGCCTCTGTCTCCGTATTCCTGTGCAAATCTGCATTTTTTTGTCTGTTCGGTTTTGGAGAGTGTATTTTTCTTTGAGGTGGACGGCATTTGTGGAAGTTTATGGCTCTCGCCTGGACGGGGGCTGCAAGCCCAGCAGCCTATGTAAATAGGGTTAGCTCTTTGGAGAAAACCTAGGACAACAGTCAGACGCACCCTCTCCAGGGCTGGAAGCAGGTCTTAATGATTTCAGCAGCAGCGGCAGGCGGACCTGTGTCTCCACGAAGAGCTGGTCCTCGTCTGCAGGTCAGCAGCCCCTGGAGTGCCCGAGGCTCCTGCTGGCTCTGACTGCGTGCCAGGCAGGGAGGTTGCCACTTGAATTGCTCGTAGCTTTTTCTGAAAACCGACATTTCGGCCCATTCTGATTTGACCTGGATGGATCCTGAGCAGCTGTGTGGGGCCAAGGACCAGGTCCGGCTTTGGGTAAAGAGGCAAGTCTGTGTCCATAGGGTCAGCAGAGGGAGACTGTCTCTCTGCGTGCCATGCACACACGGTGCCAGGACGCAGACGGGAGGATGAGGACGAGGTTGTAGAGCGTGAATGCCGTGAGCATCACTCCCTTGGTCACCCAGCCATGTATCAGTGTCCAACCCCTTGCAGAGCTTATTGGAGTTGATGTCGGCAGGTACTTGCTAAAACCATGTTCTTTTCTTTTCTTTTCTTTTCTTTTCTTTTCTTTTCTTTTCTTTTCTCTTTTCTTTTCTTTCTTTCTCTTTCTCTCTCTCTTTCTTTCTTTCTTTCTTTCTTTCTTTCTTTCTTTCTTTCTTTCTTGTTATAAGGACATCATCCCCCACCCCCCCACAAAGTACGCCTTTGGGTCCTGTCATGGGTCAGCACTGTGGTGTTGGCCATGGGACCTCACTGGTGGCCTCTAAGGCGCTCTGCACCTGGAAGTAGCCATAGATTGAAAAGCCTCACTGAACTAATTATTTGGTTGATCTCACCCAGGTTGTGACTTAGTCTCAAGTTATTAAATAGCTTATTGGAAACCTGTTGACCTATTGTTCAGTGTCCTTTGAATGATCAAGCAGTGTTATCAGCTTCTGTGCCTTCGCTGGGTTCAGAGTCCCAGTCGCTCGGTCAGTACAATGACCCACATGCTCCAGTGGCAGCAGGGGGTGGTCAGGTCGGGGGCCGTGTGTAGATGTGGCCTCTTTTCCACAGGCCAGTGGAAGGATCGATTCAACTGGCTCCACTTTAGACAGTGATCCAGAGTCCCCCACGCCCAGCGTGTCCACTCACAGTGGCCAAGTTCATGAGACGGCTGCCCACGGGTCTCCACAGCCACGTTCCAGGGGAGGGCGCGGCACCCCCATCACCGTGTGCCGAGGGCTCAGACACACAGGGCCGAGCTTCCTGGCCGCCTTCCGGAGGCCGAGGGCACGGCACCCCCATCACCGTGTGCCGAGGGCTCAGACACACAGGGCCGAGCTTCCTGGCCGCCTTCCGGAGGCCGAGGGCGCGGCACCCTTCGGTGAGCATTTATCTTCTCTGCTTGGAAAGTGAGTTGAGAACTTGGTGTCTGCTCGCTGCCGGCTGTGCCCCTGTCCTCCTCAGACTGGACACTGAGACCACTCAGCGTGGGGTGGAGTCATCTGTCATCGAGGTCGCCAACGCCAACAATGCCAGGCTGCTGACACGGAGCCCCAGCCGGCCAGTGTGTGGGGCCAGGAGAATGAACAGATAGGACTCGGCCCTGGGCGGTGCCTGGGTCACAAGGGGCGGTGCTGGAGCTCAGCCACAGGGCCCGCACTCTGGGGACAGAGGCAGGGTCTGCGTACACGGTCAGGCCGAGGATCACGGAGTCTGACAGCTCCCCCGGCCGCTGCTCAGCAGCTGTGCTGGCATGGCACCGGGTGCGGCATTGGGCATGGCTCTGGTTCGTCGTGTTTATCTGGTGCCTGCATCTTGAAGGAACATTGCAACTTCGGGAAGTCACAGCAAGCCGCCCGCCAGTCCCTTGTCCATCACAACCCTGCGCTGCCCTGTGACGGAGACTCTGTCCTGCGGGGGCCCTGGGGCCGTGATGCTGTGATTCTACTTGTAGAAAACTCTGGGGTGCACCTTGGTTTCCAGTGGCAGAGAGCAGGTCGGCCTGGGCTGGGGGCAGACTGGAACCTCGTCCCTGCCCGCGACGGTGGGAGCCATGGCACGGATGTAGACATTTTTTTTGAAAAACTGACCAAACTGTATGCTTTAAATTTATCAAATATCAGTTATACCTCAAAACTATTAAAAGTGAGAATTTGTGAGAGCCACTTGTTAATGTACCCAAATATTGACCAATGATTAATTCCTTCTGATACTCACCTCTCCACCCCACAACCTGGCCTCATGTCTAGGGGTGGACAGGCAGGGGCTTGTCGCTTCGTGTCCCAGCCCGGGGAGCCGGGGAAGAGGAGAGGGTTAGGGAGCCACGTGGCCCAGGCCCGTGAGCCACTGGCGCCCGGTTGGTGACAGAGACGCTGCTTTGCAATTGATTAAGTGTGAACATCACTCTTACCCCCCTGTCCCCTGCAGGTTATCACCAAAGCAGAAGGAAAACCACGAGACATTAGACAGGAATTGCTGCCCGTGATTTATGGTTTTAATTAAGAGCTTTTAAAGCTTTAATTAAAAAGGTACAAGAGCATTTAGTATTTAAGAAAAATGCCTTTGTGTTTGGGTCAATTGAATAACATAAAATAAAATGAGATACATATTTCCAGTCAGAGGCGTCGCACAGGAAGGCAAGGTACATCGTTAAAAAGCAGATTTAAACCGGGTTGGGTTCGGAGGCTCTGTCACGGGGGAGGGGCAGAGGGAGTGGGGACCTCCTCTGTTGCAGTGGAGCGGGCATCACAGTCACACAGTTGTGAGGCAGCTGCCCGGCGGGCACAAGGGCGGGCACAGGATCTCACGGGCGAGGGTGTCATTGCACCCGAGGCCCCGGAGTGGGCAGGGGTTCTCCTGTGACACGATTGATCTGCTTGGTCTTGTCCTCTGCCGGGGTCCAGCCCCGGGGGGAATCCAGGGGTCCCACAGGAAGAGACGGCGTCGGCGCAAGTCGAGTGAGAGAGCCGAATTCTTCATTTTCTCTTTATTCTCTCATTAGCATTTACTGCCAGGCATCTCTGCCAAATGCTGGTCTAGCTTTCTTTTTATGCACACACACTAAGTTACAATCACATGATATATTGTTTCACTATGGTTACATATTTCCAGATAACAGTTAATTTATATCTATAAGCTACAAATCAGTTGGTAAGTCATTCAAAGTACAGATATACAATAACTTGAATAGCAATAACAATATCAGTACAAACTTCTAAAAGATTAGTACTAATTAATAATTCTACTTTACTGTTGTTTGAGTCAAGGGCGCAGAGAGAGATTAGCAGACAAAATCATCAAGGACTAGCAAAGGACCACCGCTTGCTCAGGCAAATGGCTTTGAGTTCATGCAGTGTCCTAATTTTTCTCACAAGACTTCAAAAGGCTTGCTTATGAAGAAATTGGCATAACATTAAGAGTAACTTTTGCTTAAAGATACATAGAGTGCACCTGCAAGATAGCTTAGTAGCAACATAATATCAGAAGGCATTAATTGCTATGGCTGCTATGGATCCCACCACATTCCTCTCCTTATTTTTGGAAAATACAAAAATCTCATGAGAATATTTTACTGAGAAAAGCCCAGCAACTGCCTTCAATCACAAAACAAGTCTCTTAACAAAACATTCTTTTCTTGTTGGCTGTGTTCCCATCCAAGGCCATGCAATGGGTTATTCCACTACACCTTACCTAAGATTTTATTGTCTAGTCAAATTTTATTTATTTACTATATTCATACACTAGTTAAGTTCTAACTTTATTCTTTCTAACATAATTAATAAGAAGAAATTCTCCTACAAACTTAACCCTTTACGAGGGATATCATAGCCAGCCTTTTATGTTTATGAGCCCAGTTCAAGGGGCTTACAGGCTTTTCTGTGGAACTTACACCTTCTGTCTCATTTCCAAAGAAATTACTATGAATCTACGGGGAAAGCATGGTACTATTAACCCTGTGCCATAAATAATAGCACACACCCAGAAAAGGGGGGATATAAGGCCAGATTAATTCAAAAGGTCAAAGGGGAAAGTATTGTTGTGCCATTCTTTTGTGGTGACTTTGTCACCCCGCAGCTATTGGTCTTCATTGCGGTGACTTTGTCAATCAGTAGTTTTTGATCTTCTTCTGCTGTGACCTTGTCAGCCAGCATTAGTGGATTGGCTCCCGACAGTCCTCGGCATTTTTCTTTACTTCTCAGATGTGGGGACTTCCGTGAGCTAGGTCCCTGTCCTATGAAGGAGACACGCGTCTGCCATGTCCACGAGCTCAGGGACGTGGGGCCCGGAAGGAGGAACAGAAGTCCCGAGGACAGTCACTCATCACGCCCTTGGACATGCCACCACTTTGCTCCCAGGTGGGGACAGCGGCCCCTGTGTGTTTGGGCTGCAGACCCCCACGAGTGTGAGAGCGTGTGACCAGGAAAGGCAACTGACCCCAAGACACAGGCTGGCTCTGAACTCTGCATGCAGACCCGCAGGCTGGTGGCAAAGGAGGGGACGGAAGTCAGGACTGTGAGCAGGGCTCCTTAGCTCAGGATGGCCACTGCAAGTCACTGCACCTCCAAGGACCGGGGAGCCTGGAGGTGCCAGCTGTGTACCTTGCAAGTGACCAGTGCACGGGCTGTGCTCGCTGGACCCCTGCACTCACAACGTCCTCCCAGCCATGCCTGTGGGTAAGACCTGGGATGTCCCTGCAACGTCCCAGCCCCCACCATCCCGCCTGCTGGGTTGTTACCTCGGTAACGTGCAGACCTGGGCCTTCCCAGGCCAGGTGCTGGACCAGCTCTGATAAGCAGGCTTCCCCACACGCTGGACCTCAGATTCCTCAGGAGTGCCTGCAGTGTCTTTTCTGTCTGGACGCTCCCCAGGGTTGCTGGTGTTCCCTCCACTCCTGACGTCTCTCAGGAACTAGGTCCCCGCCTGGCTCCATGTCCAGCCCTTGGCTGGACTGGACTTTCGGTCTTGGGTCTCCTGCAGTTGCCCGTCAGGGGGCACGGACCCACGGTGCCTGCCTGACAAGCCCACCTGGTGCCTCTGCTGTAAGGAACCCTGTGATTAGAAAGGTGGCTTCACACGTGAGCAAGAGAGCACACCCGGCGAGCAGCCTTCAAGAAAGGGCCCCGACCTCCTTGGAGGGGACGTCCCCCCTGGGAGAGCTCTGTGCCCTTCCTGGAGCCGCACTGCACCAGGTGCCACGGAGGAGACCCCACACAGGAAGGGTTCTCCTCTCCAAATCCTTATTTTTCTTTCTTTCTTTTTTTTTTGGTATTTTTCTGAAGCTGGAAACGGGGAGGCAGTCAGACTCCCGCATGCGCCCGACCGGGATCCACCTGGCACGCCCACCAGGGGGCGATGGTCTGCCCATCCGGGGCATCGCTCTGTCGTGACCAGAGCCATTCTAGCGCCTGGGGCAGAGGCCAAGGAGCCATCCCCAGCGCCCGGGCCAACTTTGCTCCAATGGAGCCTTGGCTGCGGGAGGGGAAGAGAGAGACAGAGAGGAAGGGGGGGGGTGGAGAAGCAGATGGACGCTTCTCCTGTGTGCCCTGGCCGGGAATCAAACCCGGGACTCCCACACGCCAGGCCGACGCTCTACCACTGAGCCAACCAGCCAGGGCCTCTTTCTTTTTTCTTTTTTTGTATGTTTCTGAAGTGAGAAGCGGGGATGCAGAGAGACAGACTCCTGCATGCACCCGACCGGGATCCACCCAGCTTGCCCACCAGGGGGTGATGCTCTGCCCATCTGGGGCGTCACTCTGTTGCAACTGGAACCATTCTAGTGCCTGGGGCAGAGCCCACGGAGCCATCCTCAGCACCCAGGCCATCTTTGCTCCAATGGAGCCTTGGCTGTGGGAAGGGAAGAGAGAGACAGAGAGGAAGGAGAGGGGGAGGGGTGGAGAAGCAGATGGGCGCTTCTCCTGTGTGCCCTGGCCGGGAATTGAACCCGGGACTTCTATACGCTAGGCTGATGTTCTACCACTGAGCCAACCGGCCAGGGCCCCCAAGTCCTTTTCAATCTGCAACTCTGACCGCTTATCGTGTGCAGGTCACGCCTGGGATAGAACACGACTCGTTGTAGGAATGTGAGCTCTCAGATGCGAGGCTCTGGCTCAAGTGACGTAGGAAGAGTGGACACCTGACTAATGTAAATGACGGTGTCCAGCCCCCCCCCCAGACATCGGCGGGCAGGTGTCTTGTCTGAGGCTGTGTTGGACATCGGCCCGCTTGGTACCGTGAGAGGACACGTGCGTCAGACTCCTCCTCCTGGACCACGAATCCAAGACGAGGCCACGAATCCTCAAACATTTGACTCACCAGGCAGCTGGAAAAGGGGCCTGCTTTTCAAATCACCCTCGTAGTGAGAGGTACAAGGTAAACACCAGCTGTCGGGTCTCTTAAGAGAAACTGTTTTCATACTAAAGGGAAAAAAATAAAACTGCAAGGAATTGACTTATCAACTTTCAAAAGTGGTCTGTGCTGGATGTTGGGGACTCAGCCTCCCCCATCCCCAGGACCTGGGCCCTCCTCCTGTGACCTCGGATGGCAGAGTGGGCCAGTCTGCACCCCCAGAGGCCCCACGGGGGGAGCTCAATGTGGAGGGCCGCAGCCAGTGGCCGAGGTCCCCACCTTGTGCCTGAATTTTGGTGGCGGCAGCGGCACTGGTCACTCCCGAGGGGCAGCAAGCTCACGTTGCTGACCAGAGGGGGTTGCTGGTGCTGGCAGCAGTCCTGGGTGGCAGAGCCAGTCCCTGGCGCCCGGGTCCAGCGGTGGCCACGGCTGGGTCTCCTCATCTGCAAGGACTTCACAGGGAAGACTTGTGCTGGCTGTCTCCTGACGCTCTGCACCCAGCCCGGGGCCACGCTCTCCTGTGTCCTCCCTCCCTCCCTCTCCCTCCCTCTCTCTCTCCCTCTCTCTCTCTCTCCATCATTGGGGACGTCTCTGGCTGGAGCTCATCCCATCCCGTCCTGACCAAACTCAACTCACTTCTTCCCCGGCTCCCGTCTCTTGATCTCTCTGGCTGCCACCCTTGTGATGTCCTTAGCCGTGTCTGCCCAAATCCCTTCTTCTTCCTGCAGCGGTGTGGAGTTTAAGACGGGACGCCTCTAGAGACTGTCTTCATTCAATGTGCAGAATTCCCTCCAGTCTAGGGCCTTTCTCAGACTTGTCTGGCGCATAGATATTCATTTGGACTTCTCTTGCTGTACGGAACCTCTTCTCTGAACATTTTAAAATATGAAAGAAGTAAAAAGGCCAGGATGATTTTGAAGAGCCGCATGCATTATCTTGCCTGATTAGATATCAAGGTTTATTCTGAAGCTAAAATGATTAAACCGACTGAGAACAAATATACAGACACCCAGACCAGTGAGGCAAACTCCATTGTCCAGAAATGGGCTTGCGTTACACAAGAACCAGATACTTAGAAATCAGCGTGGGAGAGAAGGGTGTTTGTAAGTGGCACTGGGAAAATTGGTTGGCCACCCCCTCCTCCTGCCCCTTGTAGCAAAACCTACTCCTGATTTCAGTCACTACAGAAGAAAAATTTGATTGACATCTAAATGTGTAAAGTGAAATCCTGGGAAGTTTCCAATGAACTTAGGTCGAATGTGTTGCTGACATTCTGGTGAGAAAGGGAGGAACACTCAGGGGCAGAGGGAGGCTTATCCCTGCATTTCTCACCTGCCCCTCCCCCCAACACCAAACAGAACAATGGAGAGGAAAAACCCTGCAAAGGAAGGGGGGGGGGGGAAGCACCTTAATCATAGTTAATAACCCAGTTGCAGAGTGGAGAGGATGTTTGCAACATATGTAACAGGCAGAGTTGAGACTGAAATAGACAATGACCTTTCCCAAGTTAGTAAGAAAAAGATAAGCAGCCCAGTATGTAAGCCAGCAGAGATGCAAACAGGAAATTCCGAGCAGGAGAAATAGGAAGGACGAGGGATAGGGGCAGATGAGATAAATGTTTCCTGACACCGGCAGCGGGCAGCGCAGGACAGCGGGTGAGCAGAGGAGCAAATGAGGTGAGCCCTGGGCAGCATGCAGCCCGGAGAGTCTGGAGCGTGTCCCAGCTGGTGGGGCGCCCACAGGGAACCAGTGCCCTGGGTTGGGGAACCAGCGACTGGAGCTGGAGGAGGTGCAGGCAGCTTAAAACCATGACCGGAGTGCTGGAGAGGAAGGACCTGCGAGGGAAAGAGAGCTTCCGGGATCTGCACAGGACCCCAGAGCCTCTGCCTGGTCCCTGATCTGCCCCCTGGACCCAGCCCCAAGGTCTGAAGACGGAGCTCCAGGAGGCAGCAGCTGAGTCACGGGACAAAAGTCCGGCTGTGGACACGTGGTATTTTCACCAGCCAGCATGGGGACACCTTGTCGTCCCCGGGCATCAGGGCAACTCCTGTGGGTGCCCCACACTGATTTTAAAACTCATATGGGGACCCAAAGGAGCCGAAACAATGTTAAAGAACAAATTTGAGGAGTTACACCTGCTGGAATAAAACCTTGCTCTCTGGCTCTGGTAATTAGTGTGCTCCAGGATTAGCATAAGAATGGACGTGCAGTAAGTAGGGCAAGACAGGGCTGAAGGTGAGCCACACGCGTGTGCCTACACGATTTTCTTTTTTTTTTTTTTTTTTTTTTTTTTAATTTTTCTGAAGCTGGAAACAGGGAGAGACAGTCAGACAGACTCCCGCATGTGCCCGACCGGGATCCACCCGGCACGCCCACCAGGGGCGACGCTCTGCCCACCAGGGGGCGATGCTCTGCCCATCCTGGGCGTCGCCATATTGCGACCAGAGCCACTCTAGCGCCTGGGGCAGAGGCCACAGAGCCATCCCCAGCGCCCGGGCCATCTTTGCTCCAATGGAGCCTTGGCTGCGGGAGGGGAAGAGAGAGACAGAGAGGGAAAGCGCGGCGGAGGGGTGGAGAAGCAAATGGGCGCTTCTCCTGTGTGCCCTGGCCGGGAATCGAACCCGGGTCCTCCGCACGCTAGGCCGACGCTCTACCGCTGAGCCAACCGGCCAGGGCCCCTACACGATTTTCAACAGCAGTGCCAGGTAATTCAATCGGAAAAGCACATTCTGCTCAAGAAATGCTTTTGAAAAATTGAATCTCTACATAAGAAGATTGAATTTCAGTGCTTGCCTTAGACCTCGTGCAAAATTTAACTCAAAATGGATCCTTAGACTTAAAACTTCTTAAAGAAACAATGGGGGGGGGAATTTGCGACTTTGGGGTTGGACAGAGATTTCTTATGTCAGACACAGAAAGCCTGTCCGTGTCCAGAAACGCCGAAGACATCGATACACTGGACTTCATCCAAATGAAAACGTCTGCTGTTTAAACTGCTCTGCGTGGAACCAGGAGAAGGCAAGCCGTGGATCAGTAGGAGAGACTTCAAAACTCGCCTGGGAAAGGTCTGGTGCATGAACCTGCAAACAACGTATGACCCAATGGTGAGCAGACGAAACCAGATGAGCCCAGTTCATAGGACACCCACACTGAAGGCAGGGACCCGTCCCAAGTCACCCTTGAGTGCAGTGTGATGGCTGCGTTCCCTCAGGCTAAGGGATAAAACCCACAGTGGTGCTTGTCACCGGTTCTGGGAGGGCTGAGTGTGTTTTGGACAAAGAAGTCAATACGCTGTGGGTGACGGTCATGAGGGCTTCTTCCTCATGTGGCAGGAAGGAGGAACTCGCCCCACGGTCTGGGATTGGAGTAGGAGGTGTCGGTGTGAATTCATGGTGACAGAGGGCACACAGGTGGGAGCAGCTACAGAGGCGTTGTGTGTGTGTTCACGCGCAGTTCCCCACCAGAGGGGGCGAGACAGTTATTTCTGGAGAACTGTCTTAATTAGACCTGGGCTGGGCAAGAACATGGTCCTGGAATGTCTTTCCCTGAAAGAAGCAAGACTGTATACAGTCCAAGGACAGGACACGTCAAAAGGGCACAAGATGTAGCTCAAAGGGACGCCTGCTGGCCAAATATGAGACAGTTTCAGCATCAAAATACGTAAGGACAGTCACGGATTAGAACACATAGAAAAGATACAGATCATGAAATTATATACAGTGTGTCCGTAAAGTCACAGGAAAGCAACAAAAGACGATAGAAATGTGAAATCTGCACCAAGTAAAAGGAAAACCCTCCCAGTTTCTGTAGGATGATGTGGCAGCATGTGTGCATGCGCAAATGATGATGTAACATGGTGTATACAGTGGAGCAGCCCACGGCCATGCCAGTCGAGATGTGGATGGTACAGAGGAAAGTTCAGTGTGTTCTGTGGCTCATTAAATTCGAATCCATGACCAAAGTGCAACGTGAATATCGGCGCGTTTATAATGAAGCACCACCACATAGGCATAACATTACTGGGTGGGATAAGCAGTTGAAGGAAACCGGCAGTTTGGTGGAGAAACCCCGTTCTGGTAGGCCATCAGTCAGTGACGAGTCTGTAGAGGCTATACGGGATAGCTACCTAAGGAGCCCTAAAAAATCTGTGTGTGAGCCCACATCGAACTGCACTGAATAGGTACGAAACTGGGAGAGTTTTCCTTTTATTTGGTGCAGATTTCACATTTCTATCATCTTTTGTTGCTTTCCTGTGACTGGTCAAAAGTGCACCATGATTTTACGGACACACTGTAGAATACAGACACACACACATACACGTGCACACCCGCATGCACTCACACACGCACGGGGCTTCTGGTACTTACACTGGAGAGTCACAGGGACTCAGGAGGAATCAGTCATTTTGGTCAGAGGGAGGAGGAAGGAGTTCAGTGTCTGTGTCCTCGTCCCCCACCCCCACCCCCACAGGGGCCTGGCTGGCTGTGGGCCGGCACCTGGTGGCCCTCCCCACATTTGTCCTCCTCTGTACCCTGCGCACACCTGCCAACTCTGTGTGAGGCTCCCCCGGACTCCCCAGTGTGTGAGGGCACCTTCGCCCTGCGTCCTGCCCGGAGAGCGTCACACCTCTGCTTCCCTGCGTTCCGGGTTGTTGCTCTGGGCCAGCGCGTCACAGGGCAGGTCCTGCCCGCGACGCTCACACGGCCTCGGTGCGGTGGCCCTCCTGTGCTGGTGGGGCCGGACGACGGGGTGAGCTGCTTGCCGGGTCTCCAGCACCGTCACTCTGGTGGGTGCGACCACCCCTCGCCCCGGCCCCCACCTGCCTGCTCGTAGACAGGGTCTCACCTACTGAGCACACTGTGCAGTTCTCTGTGAGGGAAATGCCTTCACTTCCCCGGATGAGCAGGCGGAAGGCAGTGCGGGGTCCAGATGCCCCCAGATTGCCGGGTGGGAGATGCCAGGAGCTCTGTCAGTGCGGCTGGCTCCTGCTTTTAAGACCATGTGGGCAGCTCTGTCTGTCCCCCTACAGCCCCCCGACAGTGTGAAGAGGCCTCTGGGTGTTGCAGCTCCTTGGAGCTGGGGTGACGCCCTGTCTGCTACCCGCTGTACCGACGACAGTTTCCACGGAGCGCGAGGGGCCCAGGCAGGCCTCACAGGCCCTGTGGCGAGCCCTGGGATGGCGGCGTGGGTGTCTCCGTGAGACTGTCTCATCGATGTGCAGTGAGCATCTCTATTCTGAGCACTCCCTGGGTTTGAGAGCAGCTGCTATTCCCTTATGACCCAGGGAGCCCGTATTTCTGTTTTTATCCGGTTTAATAGGTCGTACACAAAGAAGAACACGGCTTAACGCTACATAAAATTAGTAGGAATGAGCCAAACAGGTGCATAATTGGCATCTGAATGACTCTGAACTATGAACTTTTGCATCCAGTCAACAAACGTCGGCTCTTTCTCTGTGGGGTGAGCGGCAGGGAATACGGATGAATTTGCTCAGAAGACATCCAGTTAACGGTGTCATCTCTGTAATTAGGGGTGGCAGCTAGAAACCCATTTTCAGATAATGACATATGGGAGGGGGGTTCAAATAAATTTCATTAAAACACCTGTGGTTTCTCTGGCCCGACAGAGGCCTGCAGGAAAGAAGAGGGCGCGATGTCATCACGGGGTCGCAGAAGACGTTTGAAGGGCACAGACTTTGTTTTCCAAAGTCACAGTTTGGACAGGCATGTGATGCTGATCTCCTTACATGAACAAATATGTGGATGAACATGCGCTCACCTGCTATTATGCAACCTTGTCACGGCGTGCCAGGCTCTCGAGTTAGGAGACACTCACTCTGAGGGAACGAGGGAACCGGAGACTCGGAGAAGAACGGGGTCGTCTACTCAGTCTGGGGAACGAGCAGCAATGAGGCTGGGGTGCGTGGGTGTCGCTCTGAGCTGGCGGCGTCCTGGTGCCCCAGACGCTTCTGTGTTCACCCCCGATCTGACTCGCGGCCCCTTCCTCCCCGCCCCCGCGCTGGACCGTCCCTCAGACCCTCCTGGCCTGTCCCTGCTCTCTGGATGTTCCCGTTGTGTCCCTGCTCTTGCTGACGCCAGGCTGGCCTCATGGCTATTGCGTCCCCTGCTTACGCTGGCTCATGACCTTTGGGATTCTCAGAGGCCCTTCTGGACTGTTCTTCTTTCTGCTCGAACCAGTGCTCCTTCAAATCGGGCCTGCCTTCCATGGGCCAAATGCAGACAGGCTTTGGGTGCAGCGGCCCCACAGGCAGGAGGTGACCTTCCCCGTTGGCAGCTCACCCAGCAGAGGACAAGGTCAGGCTCTGCGGGGCCGTGACGTGTGCCGAGGGATGCGTGCATCCAATCCACCGCAGAGAGAGAGGCCCAGCCATTCTGCACGGAGCCCCCCCCCCCCCCCGTTCCTATGACAGCGTGCAGAGGGGGCTGCTGTACCGGCTGTGGGCAAACAGAGCTGGCCCTGTGCCCGGGAAAGGATTGTTGGTGGGAGCCATGGCCGGTGACAGGGGAACGGATGGCCCTGCTCAACTCTGAGGCCCTGTCCAAGAGCCCGCTGCCGGTGGACAGGGCCAGGAGCCACCTCCGGGTCTGAGCAGGCTGGGGAGGCAGTGTTGCCTCTGTGACCACAGAACTGGACGAAGCAGACATTGACTCGGTGGGACCTGGGGCACGGCAGAGAGGTCTGCTGTAACAAGCGTCCCGCGTGTCATTTAAGGAAGTCGGAAGCAGCAATTCGCAGGGCTGTTTCCAGAACACTCAGCGTAAAATACCCTCGGCTGCGCAGCAAGAAGGAGAAAATGGGCTTTTACACCCTCCGAGTTCAGTCGCAAAAGTAATTAACTCCACCCGCACCGTCTGAGGGTGCCCGGGCTGCGGGTCCGGCTTTGAAAGCAGTGGTGTTCGGTAGCCGGCAGCTGTCTGCCGGCCACTTGGACGGAGTGCAAGTTAGATTTCCATAAGTGACATAAATGGCTGGACGAGGCTGACAGGGCGGCCCTCGGTGTCCGCAGCCCCTTCGCTGGTGTTGTGCCGAATCTACAGAGGAAGTCACGCCTGGGTCCCGCGTGCGTGCCGCCTGGACAGGCGCTGTCTCCGCCGGTGGTGACCAGGTCAGTGGCCCCCAGTGTCTTCCGAGTCTCTGGGAACTGGGAGCACCTGCATCCTAGGGTGCCGGTCCACACAGGAGCTTCACACGCATGTGTCCACGGTCACAGAGAACGGACAAGATGCCCGCATCCCTGCATGGATGGGCTGGCATGGCACAGACAGCCTAGAGGTGGACGCGGAGGAGCCTGGTGGAGAGGCAGCTGCTCCACCGAGTGTGGCGATCCCTCTGCATGATGCGCCCTCCTGGGCTCCTCCCGGGGGCCGTTGCGAAGTCTGGTGACCCAGCGCAGCGCTGACCCCGGCCAAGCCTCATTCTGACCAGGCCCGCTCTGCCCTCCGCCGGTCTGCTGTGAACCCTGCAAGGTCCGGGTCCTTGTGGGCCAGCACTGCAGCCCGTGACCAAGCGCAGCCCAGGTCCTCAGTCTATGCACCCCAGCGACTCCCTCTGCATTTGAACCCAAAAGAATCAAGTACCCGGAACAACTCTGTTGCAGAAAAATCCAATAACCAGCTATGTTTTTTTTTTTTTTTTTGTATTTTTCTAAAGCTGGAAATAGGGAGGCAGTCAGACAGACTCCCGCATGCGCCCAACCGTGATTCACCCGGCAGGCCCACCAGGGGGCGATGCTCTGCCCATCCGGGGTGTTGCTCTGTTGCGACCAGAGCCACTCTAGTGCCTGAGGCAGAGGCCATGGAGCCATCCCCAGCGCCCGGGCCATCTTTTGCTCCAATGGAGCCTCGGCTGCGGGAGGGGAAGAGAGAGACAGAGAGGAAGGAGAGGGGGAGGGGTGGAGAAGCAGATGGGCGCCTCTCCTGTGTGCCCTGGCTGGGAATCGAACCCGGGACTTCCGCACTTCAGGCCAACGCTCTACCACTGAGCCAACCGGCCAGGGCTAACCAGCTGTGTTTATAAATGACGAGGCTTACATGCAAAAATGAAACTGGACTACAGTTTGTCCCCCTGTATTAAAATTAACTCAAAATGGATCAAAGATCTAAACATAAGACCTGAAACAATAAAGTACATAGAAGAAGACATAGGTACTAAACTCATGGACCTGGGTTTTGAAGAGCATTTTATGAATTTGACTCCAATGGCAAGAGAAGTGAAGGCAAAAATTAATGAATGGGACTACATCAGACTAAGAAGTTTTTGCTCAGCAAGAGAAACTGATAACAAAATAAACAGAAAGCCAATTAAATGGGAAATGATATTTTCAAACAACAGCTCAGATAAGGGCCTAATATCCAAAATATACAAAGAACTCATAAAACTCAACAACAAACAAACAATCCAATAAAAAAATGGGAAGAGGACATGAACAGACACTTCTCCCAGGAGGAAGTACAAATGGCCAACAGATATATGAAAAGATGCTCATCTTCTTTAGTTATTAGAGAAATGCAAATCAAAACTTCAATGAGATACCACCTCACACCTGTTAGATTAGGTATTATCAACAAGACAGGTTAAATAGCGAGTGTTGGAGAGGCTGTGGAGAAAAAGGAACCCTCATACACTGTTGGTGGGAATGTAAAGTAGTACAACCATTATGGAAGAAAGTATGGTGGTTCCTCAAAAAACTGAAAATAGAACTACCTTATGACCCAGCAATCCCTCTACTGGGTATATACCCCCAAAACTCAGAAACATTGATACGTGAAGACACATGCAGCCCCATGTTCATTGCAGCATTGTTCACAGTGGCCAGGACATGGAAACAACCAAAAAGCCCGTCAATAGATGACTGGATAAAGAAGATGTGGCACATATACACTATGGAATACTACTCAGCCATAAGAAATGATGACATCGGATCATTTACAGCAAAATGGTGGGATCTTGATAACATTATATGAAGTGAAATAAGTAAATCAGAAAAAAACAGGAACTGCATTATTCCATACGTAGGTGGGACATAAAAGTGAAACTAAGAGACATTGATAAGAGTGTGGTGGTTACAGGGCGAGGGGGGAAAGGGAGAGGGAAAGGGGGAGGGGGAGGGGCACAAAGAAAACTAGATAAAAGGTGACAGAGGACAATCTGACTTTGGGTGATGGATATGCAACATAATTGAAAGACAAGATAACCTGGACTTGTTGATCTTTGAATATATGTATCCTGATTTATTGATGTCGCCCCATTAAAAAAATAAAATTATAAAAAAAATAAATAAATGACGAGGCTTGACAGGAAACAAGGTTGAACTTCCTGGTTGATAAAGCCTTTTTTTTTTTTTATTAGTGTGAACTTTCCCCTTCGGGACTTCGTGGAGGATAGAGGACCACATGGAGACAGCTGGACGCTGCAGGGGCACAGACACCCCCCCAGATGCTGGGAGTGGCAGGGCCTCCGGGAAGGACTCCTCAGCTTCTGGGGGGAGGCAACATCACTAGCACTAGCCATTGGACTTCCAGCCTCTAGAACTGAGTCTACAGATTTCTGTTGACCACCCAGTTTGTGCCAATTGTTGTAAGAATTCTAGAAAATTAATACGCACATCAAACCAGCATTTTTAAATAAGATAACTATGCTATGCACAAGCTTGGCTTATGTTAGGAATAAAAAGATGGTTTAGCAGGAATAAGTGTATTAGTAGAATTTATCACATGCATTGTCCTGAGAAGGATGCTTATGAAATCACCTTGTCTACTACACACAAGACAGTCAGTGTTTGTCCACCTGAAGAGTCTCCAAGAATCATCTGAAAAAAAGCGATGAGAGTGAATTCAAGAACGGGAGAACGGCCAATAAAGGAAAGCACCCAGGTCACCGCGTCTGCAAACGCCAGACATTAGAAACGGTCAGAAAGCGTAAGGAACAGCGTGACGTCATGATAACAACCAAACACGAACCCCTGGGGGTCGGCTCTCGCCACACACAGCCTCACCTGACGCAATCTGCCATGTTTTACGGAAAGATACACAAACTAAGGTAAACACCAGGAGGGCTTATTAACTCGATTTTCCAAAGATGCGGTTTCTCTCCTGATTAAGCCAAGAATGGACAACCAGTCAAAATCCCCAGACGGATCCAACAGTGGTCCCAGAGGCGTGAGGGACATCGGCAGTGCCGGAATTTTGGTGGCGTCCAGGGGAAGTGGCTCTAGTGGACGGGAGGTGTTTTCTGGAGTGAAGTTAGAGAGGGTGTCACCCGGGCAGGCAGAGGACGGAGAACCCCGAGACGGCAGACGATGATGTCACCGCGACAGGTGGCTCTCGCTCTGGAGATGGAAAGGCAGGGAGGCTGCTGGTGGGGCCCTGACTTCATTTGTGGAGGAAAAGGTAAATTGGATTCTCAAACTGTGCACAGCCGCTCCACAGTCAGTGGCGGGCGTCTCGGCTGGGGGCACATTGCTCTGTGCCTCCAGTGTTCTCAGCGCTGACATGGGAGCGACAAGGCCCTTACTTTCCTGTGGGGTTAGCCCAAAGGTGACGTGAAGTGACACGCAACTTGCTAAGGACAGAGCGTTGGAGAACGGTTAGCTGTGGCACCATGTGCACAAGTAAAGGTTGTCGTGGCAACAGTGAACTACCTGGAGACCAGATGACGTGCTCCGAGGGGCCGAGGGGAGGCCCCAGCCCCAGCCGTCAGATCCATGGACTGAGGCCTCGTCCGCTGCCTTACTCAGATATTCATTACCCAGAACAAATAACTCAAGGAAGCAGACAGCAGAAGCTTTCGGGGGCGGGGGGTAGAGGGAAGGACAAGGGACATGCTGACTTCTAATCTCTGTCCTGGGAGCCTGAACATGTCTGTGTTGCTGAGTCTTATCCTGCTGTTGTGCTGTTTCCAGGGCCGGTCATAGAGGCCCCTCTCTGTCTCTAATTTTCATCCTAACTCTGCATATTTTGATAGCACGTTCCTACAAAAGGGGATGCCATGAGCAGACACCAGAGGGCCATGTCATTGCATGCAACGGGTGATGCCTGGGGACTTGCGGTATGAGCGATGATGTCTTTTATTTTCCTGTGTGGAGGCCATCCCTCTTGTCTCCTTATACCCACGCACGGCCATGCAGCAGTTGGCCATAACCCAAGCCCCAGGGGGACAGCTGGACTTCCTGGGCTGGAACCAGCCTCTGGTCCCACCAGCTCGGGTGGTCTGTGTGAAGAATCAGAACACAGGGACTAGAAGAAAATTTGACACCAAACCCTCATCAATGTCGTATCTTTAATGGGAAAGTTGAAACTTGGGAAGGTCAGACCCACTCCCTGCCATGATCATCTCTAGAGAGCGGGGTCTAGGGTCATGTATTTTGTTGATTTAATCATTTTCTGATTTTTTTTTTTTTCCCCTCCAGAGGGGGAGAGGAGGAAGGGGACAATATCTTTGAATTACTTGTGCTGTGAAACATTGTTAATATAAGTAACAAACAACAACGAGATAAGCGGTCTGACATGGGAGGTGGGGGCTGAGCAGTAGGTAGGAGAGACAGTTAATTTGTTGCCAGTGAGGGGGGCTCCCTGCAGGAAGGAATGTCTTGTTTCCATTTGGGCAGGTCTCTCCCTCCCCCCCCCCTCTCTGCAGAAAACATATCTACATTTGGGAACACCCCATCGGCTACTTTGTAAGTTTTCCACATTGGTCTAATGCCGCCCAACCCCTCTGACTTTCTGCGTGCACCTTGCTGGCTCTGGGGACGGTCCTGTCTTTGAGGCTGAGGCCATGAGTCAGCCTCTGGGAGGGGGCCGTAGGGACGTTCTCCCGGTGGGGTTCGCCCCTGTGACGCTGACTGCCTCAGTCCGACGGCCCAGGCCATTCTAAGAAGGGATGCACCGCAGTATATAAATACACTTCTCCTTTCACTGTCCAGAAACTTGGTTTTGCAACACGGGGACTTTTCCAAAAACTTTTCATGAATAATTCATTCTCGAACACAAAGTTTTGGGACTTCTCCGATGACATGGAACATGTCCCCCTTTTATTAGTTCTGGTAGCTGATCCGGTGTCATTGCATTTCGCTGTCCCGAGGGGGCGTTTCAGGAAACCTGCCTGCAATTATCTCTCCAGTGAAGTTGAATATGAGCCGCCAACAGAGAGGGCCAGTGGCGACGTTGTATTAAGAGATCATTTGCTCCGTACGTTTGCAGGGGGAAAGTTATCTGTGAAGTCTCAATTTTGTCTCCGTCTGCAATTCAGATGAGCCCCTTTTTATTGAATCATAGCCTGTTTTGCTGCCATGCACCTCAGCGGCTGCTTAGAAGAAGAAGACAATGCCTTTTATTTTTTTTTCTCCTCTTTTGAATGAAGTTTCCTCTCCCCTCCCAATTCCAGATGTAAGCTAAAGAATTCTGCATAATTTATGTCTATTGGAACATTGTCTTCCTTCAAAATTCAAAACGAGTCTGTTTTGAAGACAGTCAACACCGGGGAAGGATCACTCGCTTCCACAAGTTAATTACAAACACGCCGCGACCTCCGAAGTGCCGGCAAAGCAAATAAACGCCTCATGTTGGCAGAGGAACGGCGTCTTCGTGGTAAAATACCCCGTGCCAGCAAAGCCGTCAGAGCAAAGCATTTGTCTCCATTGATACGAAGGATCCGGATTGCGCCTTAGAAGCATTGAAGTTCCTTGATGTGTCGGGGGCAGGTGAGGCTATGAGAAGGAGGGAAGTAACCCCTCCCCCCAACATCCGCCGGGGCTGGCCTGTTCCAGCACACCCACAGGAGACAAGGACCCTCGGTGACAAGACCCTTCACAGCCCCACCCAAATACAGACAAATCGTGGACAGTATCCAGGCCCCAGTGACCAACTTCCCTGTGGGCAGCCGTCTACAGAGAGGTCTCCGCATAAACCCTGGGGCTCTGTCATCTCTGTGTCCGGCTTCTAGTGCATGTGCCTCCAAATCTTTGTTGAATACGTGACGGAGTCAACACATACACATCACAGGCCCTGTTCCGTGAAGCACAGGCCAGTGATCTTAGAGGGAATGGATTTTAAAATGCCATTTGCAAAAAAAACAACAAAAAAACCCACACCAAAAAACGAAACAACAACAAAACCCATGCAGCTTGGTTCCATCAGCATGCACTTAACCCTTGACGGGGGACTTCCTGCCCTCTAGGAGCTGGAGAGACAGATGGGCACGAGACAAGAGAGGCTCTGCAGCCAGATGCCCGCACGATTCTTGGAGGCAGGTGTGAGCAGCGCCCTGGGAGAGGCCCCGGCGTCTGGTCCGGCGTAAGAGCCCGGGGTGGCTGTAGCGGCTGTGGACTGGGGTGGGCTTCCTGCTAACGCACTGCTGGCTGTTTCTCCTGGGGACACGGCTCCCAGGTCGGCGGCTGCCGGGCCGTGGCATTGCCCTTCTGAGATGGTCAGCCAGCATGTCCTCTGAGGAGTGTCTACTGGGGTTTGAACCTGGTGCCGGCAGCTCAGAGCCCTGGTCTGACCCGAGTCTGGGCATCCCTGAGTCTCTGAGCTCCTGCTCTTGCTGGAGTGTTTCTGGCGTCTCAGCTTCACCTGGGGGAAATGACCACAGAGCTGCATCAGAGCCCACCCTCAGAGGGGTCAGCCGAGCCCTGCCCGCTGAGCAAGCACAAGCACCCACGGGTCCCAGGATCTCTGCCCAGCTGCTGCGGCCATCAGTCAGACGTCACCGGAACGTGCGCCCTCCTCTCCTGGGCCCGGCGTCCTCGGACCCGTTCCCGCTAGCACGCTGGGGGCCCGCTTCCTTCCTGATGCCAGTGAGTGGATCTGGGGATCCTCTCCGTGAATCTGCCTTCGCTTGGTTGGGTTTGATGTTAGCTTCCTGGTCACGAGGAGACTCCGCTCCTGAGCCCAGCTGTGGAGGGAGTGAGGGGTTCACCTGAGGACGAGGGCCTCCTGTGCAGGAGAACAGCCTCTGCTGGGCTGGTCCACGTTTCCATGGCGAGGGGAGCGGCTGCTGCTTCAGGCAAAGGAGGCCCCACGGGCTGGCGGTTTGTGAGGGGCACACAAACCTGGCCCCATCGCGATCCCCTCAACGCCTCTATTCTAACGCCGCGCCCTCTTCCGTCCCATCCACGTCCTGCCTTTCACTTACGCGCTCTGCAGGGGTCATGGACATAACAGCCGACATAGGTTATGACCCGATGACCCAGGCACCACACCTGGCCCCTGACTTCCAGCCGGGAGACACGAGAGACTCTAGCAAGGTCACCAACCACTGCTCCTCCTCCCTGGATTGTATTGGTGGTCGAACGGTTTTCGCTCTGAACTTGTTGTATTTTTAAGTTTCTCATGGTGATTAGCAGCCACCCACCTGTGCACCAGACTTCTTCCCTGCAAACGCTTCTGGTAAGAATTCTACTGAGGCGGGATTCTCGGCTGCAGATGATGGCGTGCAGTCCAGCCAGTTCCAGCACTTGTTGATTACTTATCAGTTGTTCTGAGAGTATTGATTGCTCACAGAACTTATGGGCGGGCAGAGCACCAGGCAGAATGATTCACAGTCAGGCGTGGCAGCCGGGACCTGTGAGTTTTGGTGCAGGAAGGCGGGTGTGGGTGTCACAGGATGAGCCATTCTGCAGTTGGGGCCACCCTTCCAGTCCCTTCTTCCTTGGGTTGTGTCTGTCAGCACAAGCTCCTGCTGGTTTCTGCAAAAACAGGCAGACACCTCGGGCCTCCCGCGAGGCTGGCTGCACACCGTGGGCGTTTCTGGGGAGGTAGATGCCCCATGGTCCTCCCCGCGGGCTGGGTTCTGGGGAAGTAGATGCCACGTGGTCCTCCCCGCGGGCTGGGTTCTGGGGAGGTAGATGCTAAGTGGTCCTCCCCGTGGGCTGAGTTCTGGGGGGATGGATGCCATGTGGTCCTCCCCATGGGCTGGGTTCTGGGGGGATGGATGCCGTGTGGTCCTCCCCATGGGCTGGGTTCTGGGGGGATGGATGCCGTGTAGTCCTCCCCACAGGCTGGGTTCTGGGGCGATGGATGCTGCGTGGTCCTCCCCGTGGGCTGGGTTCTGGGAGGATGGATGCTGCGTGGTCCTCCCCATGGGCTGGGTTCTGGGAGGATGGATGCTGTGTGGTCCTCCCTGCGGGCTGGATTCTGGGGGGATGGATGCCGTGTGGTCCTCCCCATGGGCTGGGTTCTGGGGGGATGGATGCCGTGTAGTCCTCCCCACAGGCTGGGTTCTGGGGCGATGGATGCTGCGTGGTCCTCCCCACGGGCTGGGTTCTGGGGGGATGGATGCCGTGTGTTCCTCCCCACGGGCTGGGTTCTGGGGGGATGGATGCCGTGTGTTCCTCCCCACGGGCTGGGTTCTGGGGGGATGGATGCCGTGTGTTCCTCCCCACGGGCTGGGTTCTGGGGGGATGGATGCCGTGTGTTCCTCCCCACGGGCTGGGTTCTGGGGGGATGGATGCCGTGTGGTCCTCCCCACGGGCTGGGTTCCGGGGAGGTAGATGCCGCATAGTCCTCCCCGCAGGCTGGATTCTGGGGGAATGGACGCTGTGTGGTCCTCCCCGTGGGCTGGGTTCTGGGGAGGTAGATGCTGTGTGGTCCTCCCCACGGGCTGAGTTCTGGGGAGGTAGATGCCGTGTGGTCCTCCCCGCAGGCTGGATTCTGGGGGAATGGACGCTGTGTGGTCCTCCCCGTGGGCTGGGTTCTGGGGAGGTAGATGCTGTGTGGTCCTCCCCACGGGCTGAGTTCTGGGGAGGTAGATGCCGTGTGGTCCTCCCCACGGGCTGAGTTCTGGGGAGGTAGATGCTGTGTGGTCCTCCCCGCAGGCTGGATTCTGGGGGAATGGACGCTGTGTGGTCCTCCCCGTGGGCTGAGTTCTGGGGGGATGGATGCCGTGTGGTCCTCCCCGTGGGCTGGGTTCTGGGGAGGTAGATGCCGTGTGGTCCTCCCCACGGGCTGGGTTCTGGGGGGATGGATGCCGTGTGGTCCTCCCCATGGGCTGATGGAGAAGCTGCGTCCCAGAGCTTTGTTCATGATCAGTAAGAGTTCTGCAAATGTGAGCTCTGTCCACATGACTCAATTCCATACCTCCTTTTCCTCTGGACCTTTGAATTATAAGATAAAAGATTTATGAGACGCTGGAGAAATTGGATGTATAAATAAGCCCAGTAATGCTGCTGCAGTCACTCTGCTTAAGTGAGTGACACCCCCTCATGAAAAATTCTATGTCTCTTTGTTCGAGCACAGAAGTGTGTGTGCCGGCCCCAGGCATAAGCAGATAAGCCCTGTTTCCTGGCCCGTGTTCTAGAACGATGACGCAGTGGAGTTGCGATCATTCGACGACGCTGCTTTATCTGGTCTAACACTAAAAGACCAATTTAATGAACGATGACTTTTAAAGTTTAAGTTACTTACACAGGACCCAAGAGATGAACTCTCCAGGGTGTTTAAACCTTTGGCTGTCTCTGAATCGAAAGTCTGGAGACACAGAATAGAGATGTGGGAGATTTGAATTAAAAAAGAATCTGAGCCGTCGTCGGCGTCCTTGCGTACAGTGTCACTCGTGTTGCTGACTCTCCTCTGAGCAGCGTGAGGGACTTGGGGTCCTGAGGTGGGTCTTCTCTGAGCAGGGAAGGCGGCTCTCAGGCTGCTGCTGCGGACCTGGGGGTCCTAACGGCGCTGCAACAGAGAGACGCTGGCAGAGAGCCCCGTGACCCAGGTAGAGCGGAAGCTTCTTTCCCTCCCAGCCACACGTGTGCGTCTCTCAGGCACCTGTCCGCCGTGAATGAGGGAGGTGGTGTCTCAGAAACTGGAGGGGCTCTGAGCATCCCCTTGCTTGGGCGTGGGCGGGGGCCGGGTTGGTGTGAGAAGACACACAGGGACCACTATTTCTGGGAGGGGCAGGAGAAGAGTGTGACCCGAGGTGGCCAGAACCCACAGGAACGACTTGCTGTGGATGCCCAGGGGGACGTGGTCATCCAGGCTGGGAACAGGTTAAGGCCTTGGGAGGCAGAGAGGTTCTGGGTGTGTGAGGGGGTGTCTGGGCTCCTCTGGTGGGTGGGGAGATGAGTTTCCTTCTCACGTATTGAGGTGGAAATCCCTGTGGCCTTTGGGGGATGGTTTCCGAAGATGGTGGGGTGTCCACGATCAAGGCCAGAACTTGGATGTTCATTATGACATATATTTAGAGTAATAGAGGTTCCTGGTGACTTTGGTTGACTTTGATTTTTTTTTTTTTTACCCCCACAGAAAAAAGAGAGATTTTTATCCTGAAGACTGTCAGGCTCTAGGTCATGATTGACGCTGGCGTTTAAAAAAAAAAAAAAAAAAGCATTGTGTTTTATGGGAACTGTCAGCTCCGGGCTCGGGAGGAGACAGTTTATGCTTTGTGGCACCTTCATGTCATTTCTGTCGGCTCCAGGATTATTAGTTCCAAGTGCATGACTCACACTTTGCATTTTGAGTGTGAGGCTCTGCAAGTTTTTAAGTTTCCGGCTTTTGTTTCTCCTGGGAATTCCTTGCCAGGCAGACACGAGGCCAGGAGGCAGCGTTCCTTATGCGTGGCCAGCTCCTCTCAGGTGATTAATGGGAGGAAGCCGGCAAACTTGATCACTGTCCAGTTGATCCCCAGTGAGCTCTGCACTCTTGGGGGCGGGGGTGTCCATGGCCACAGCAGGGGACGCAACCCCGGGCTGCTTGCTGTGTCCCCTGACCGCCCGTCTGTCTGTCCCTTTCTTATCTACCTGTGACTACAGGTGAATAAGTAAATGGGCTGTTGTCCATCAGCAAACCAAACTTCCAGGCCCTGGTGCAATACATATTGGCCTCAACCCCCCGGGCCCATGGGCCAGGCCGGGCTGCCGTGTGACTCAGGTCCCGAGTTAGCGTGCCTCGATGCTCCCCCAGGAGAACGGCTGTGTCCCCTGTCTCCCGGGCACCTTGCAGACTGACTCTCAACAGAAAGGGTGACGAGGGAAGGCTTACCTTCTCAGTCCTGTCCCATGTGTGTACAGCGTGGCCAACAGGGACAACCCCCACAGGGTCTGCGTAAGCCCCCGGGACACTCCAGTGTCGTGATGACCTTCCGCTCAGGCTGTGCCTCCTCCCTTCCACCCTTCTTGTCCTGAGCAGCTTATTGCCAAGGCGCTCCCCAGCAGAGGACGGGCCGACCAGGCTGAGTGGCAGCTGGGAGCTCTGCCCCTCCCCATCCTCGGAGACTTGCAGAGTGGACGTTTCTGGGGCATGTGCGCCCAGGCAGCTCTGGATGACACGTCTCCTCTCCCTTCCCTCCCGCCCGCCACGCGGCTCCCACTTGCAGGATTCTTCGGTTTCCAGCATCCTTTCACGGGCTGCGTTCAGCGGTCCCGACTCTATTCCTGTTTGCCGCAGGGACTGACAAGATCAATTTTTTCTTTTTTTTTAAGCAGTGAAGCTTCTAAAATCATTCTTGTGAGGGTTTTTAAGGCACACATCTCGGAAGTCAAGTGTCATCCCCTGAGGTTCCGGAACGGTTCCCACTGTGTGCTCCGTAGCACCCACGGCCACCCTGGTACGCACACTCTTCTGCACATCAAGGCAGAGTTCAAGCACCGTTAATGCTGAGAAATTTTGAGTAAGTTCTGCCTCCCTTCTGCTACACATACTTGTATGTCTGTGAGACGTACAAGGCATTTCTCTGAGCGAAACCATCCGATTCGAGATCGCCCGGTCACCAACAGTCGTGTTTCTGTGTGAACAATAGGCACCGTAGTGGTCAACAGCAACAGGAAACTGGCCCAGCTGGTCCTTGAAGAATGTCGTTGCTGTGTTCAACATCGGTGAGTGGTCACGTGGACGAGATGAGTACAGTGGAAACTTGACACACGTGTTTAATTCGTTTCATGGCTGAGCTTGTGACTCAATTTGCTTATGTGTCAAATCGAATTTCCCCATTTAGATGAACGGGAATGCAATTAACTCGTTCCGGCCCCCAAAAACCACATGAATTTTTTGTTTTATATGCTTTTAAATAAGAAAGTGTACTTTATAAATAACAAAGACATACACACACACAATAAGAGAGAATGTAAAGAAATAAACTGGTTTATTATGAAGTGTAGTTACTTCAAGGTCAGGCGAAGGTGCTGGTGGAGGGGGAGGAGCTTTTCATTTCATGCGCTATCGCTTAGCATAATCTACTCTCTGCACACTTCATGCTACATTTAATTGCAAAATGTAAGATGTATGATATGTAACTTTATCACTAAACTTAATTGCTATTTTCTTACTTTGCTGAATCATCATCACTTTCTTCCCTGACTTGGCTTTTTTGCCACACTTTCCTCACTTTCACTCAGAGGCCGTTTCCACACAAACCTTTCCATGGAAGTTTGTTTCTTCCTCCCTTTCAGAACAGGCCACCTAGTGGAGGGTGGCGGAAGCTCCTGATTCAAATATCGGCTCATGACTTGAAGCAAAAAATCCCTCCAGGGGACTGCTCGTCTCTCAAATGGCTCGTGATTTAAAGCGCTTGGATGCCAAGGTCCCAGTGCAGGGGTTCAGGTCTAGTTTGTGTGGCCCAGCCCACAGCCAAAGTGGGGTCCTGCTGCCTGTCCCCTGGCCCTAGTTCCCGGAGCTGACTGACGATGATGCTGTGTGAGGACTTCCTTCAGCATGCCCGGTCCTGGTGACCCTGTGTCCAGTTGATTCTCTGTCCTCCGGTCCCTTGATTTGTCTCCAGTGCTTCCTGTTCCCTTCACTGACCTTTTCTGGGAGTCTGACCTCCTCACAGACGGTGCCCGTGTGGACGGCCACCTCTCTCCTCTCCTGCAGAGGGAGGGCTTGGCGTCCCTCGTGTGCGTGTGAACTGAAGGCTGTGGTAGGGCTGGGTGGTTGGGAATAATTGCTAAGGACCATCGCCGAGCAGTCAGGGCGAGCAAAACTGCTTCATCGTTGTAACAATGGGAGAAAAACCACATCCGTGGGTTTCACTTAGGATACTCGGCCATGTTCGCACCTGGATGCCTGTGAGGCAACATGTGTGTATTTCTATCTCTGGGCCAACATGGCTCGTTTGATTTAATGAGCTTATCATGTGGCTGTGTATCATTTTAAAACTTAGTTGAGGGTACGTTGGAATATTAATCACCGAAAGCTCGTTTCTAAGGAGATCCATTTAGTGGTTTATGGCTGCCCGGGGTGTTTGTCCCCCAAGGGGATAAAATCATGCACTCAAACTCAGTTTGGTTTCATGGGGTGGGGGTGGGGGACGAATTGCAGTTCAGCTCCGGACACCTGGTGGACGCTGACACCCTCATTGAATAAATGAACAGACGTGCTTGCTGGCCTTTTCCATCTCGTTGTGACCATGACTCAGCAGTTTTTAACATAAGCTCTTCGCCCGAGCACTCAATTCATGACAGCCACCGGGGAGCACTCCCCGTTCCCAGAAGTGGAGGCTGTTATTATCTCAGTTTTCTGCTTCTGTGGAACGACCTTCTGACACCTGGCCCCTCCCTTCCCACGCGGCGCCCAGGGAAGCAAAGTCCTTCTCACCTGGCTCTTCAGAGTCCATGCTGGGCATTAGGAAAGACATTACCTTGACCAGATTTCTGCCCTCTCCTGAGTCAGGCCGGAGACAGAATGACCGTGACCCAGGTAGGGGCGCCGGTCATGCAGCGAATGGGGCGTCTTCGCTCCCTGGTCCCGGGGAATGGATTTCCCACATCCTGACCCACTTTGCTGGAAACCAAGATTGCTCTCCCTGGTCTCTTGGAGGGGCTGCAGGAGGAGGCGGCGTGCTGAGCTGGAGACCCTGCTCGAGCACCTCAGAGTCACAAAGCCCGAAGCATCACATGGGGCAGCTCTGGAGTGCAGACCTGCACCCGGTCCTTGACAAAACACTGACCGGAAGCCACCTGCGTGGTTCTGAGTAACGGTCCCAGCCCCCAGGGAAAGTGCTGTGGGCTCCGGCAGCAGCCAGACGGTTTCTGATGGTGACTTGGGGTGGGGGGATGATTGTGCAGAAGCTGCATGTGACTTTGACGCCCTGAAATCTTAGTTGCCCCTCCGTGTCCACAGGGGTTGTTGAGCATCATACAGAGCAGCTGATGGGGCCAACATGGGGCAGCCCCGGGGCAGGTCTGCATGGAGATGGGGGAGGGGTTGGGGGCTCACATGGGGGAGCATCTTATGTCACTGGTGTTTCCTAGCAACCTGGCAGCCGGCCAGGTGCTACGGCAGCTCCGTGTAGATGGCAGAACCAGCCCCCCCTCCGAGAGGCTGTGGGACCAGCCACAAGGCAGATCACTAATGAGCAGTAGAAGCCGGGCCCTGACTGGATGGCCCCCCTGAGCCCCGTGCCGTCCACTCATCGAGGCAGGAGTGGGGACTTCCTGGGTATCCCCTGCCCTCTCTCTCTTGCTTGTGGACCACACTGCCCCATGGGCATTCCTGCTGACACCCCCAGGACCCCTTGGCTGAACCTCTGCCAGGAAGCGAGGCTTGTTCTAAAGGTAGAAAAGCAAAGGGCTGCCCAGCTGCCCGGCGAGGCCAGGGATGGGCCAGCTCACTGAGGTTGGTTGGTGTGTGTGTGGCGGGTTGCATTTCTTCTTCTTCTTCTTCTTCTTCTTTTTTTTTTTTTTTTTTTGTATTTTTCCATACTTAGAAGCAGGAGGCAGAGAGACAGACTCCCACATGCACCCGACCGGGATCCACCAGGGGGTGATGCTCTGCCCATCTGGGGTGTTGCTCTGTTGTTACAGGAGCCATTCTAGCACCTGAAGCAGAGGCCATGGCGCCATCTCAGCGCCTGGGCCATCTTTGCTCCAATGGAGCCTCGGCTGCGGGAGGGGAAGAGAGAGACAGAGAGGAAGGAGAGGGGGAGGGGTGGAGAAGCAGATGGGCGCCTCTCCTGTGTGCCATGGTAGGGAATTGAACCCGGGACTCCTGCACGTCAGGCCGACGCTCTACCACTGAGCCAATCGGCCAGGGCCACATTTTGCATTTCTGACCCAGGTTATAGGTGGTGCAAGAGCCCGCTGGGGAGCAGGGAAGAAGACGCCACCGGTGCCGGCTTTAGATGGAAACAAAGTCTGGCAGAATCTGGCTGATTTCATCCGGCAAACGAATGTGTACGTCCGTGAGTGCGCCCAGCCGCTGCCTCCCCCAACGTTAACAAGTGTTTTATCAGATTATTTAAAAGACAACTTGTTGGTCATGAACTTCTTCATAAATCATTGGAATCGTGTGTGGTTACCGAGCTGACATTCAACCTTAAACCGTGCTGTGATGTATTTTTGCAATAAAAATATCAAGTTCATTTAAACAATCACTTTTTACAACGCTGTCTGTCTCCCGGGGGGTTTCCGGTGATCAGATGATCAAAAGGCTATGGCTGTCCCCCTGGTCACCACAGGTTTCCCACAGGAGGCGGATGGACTGTTGAGTCCATAGACTCACTGGCCAGCCTCAAACGTGTGCCTACCCTGGGCGGGACGGTGCACCTCTGAGACAGAGGGCTGCAGTGTCAGCTGGAGTGACAGACACAGAGGCTCTGTTTCGAGGGAGGTGAACTTAACGTTATTCTCTGAGAGGGGGTGTCTGGGGTGCTTCTGATGTCTTGGTGATATAGCAATGCAGGTTCTCTTGGGACATCCACTTCGGCTGGGGCATCCCCTCTGTCGCCCGCTACGGGCACCGATCTGGCGAGCACGTCCATCGCTGTGGCCGGGATCCAGGAGGGGATTGTCTTTACCCGACTCTCAGCCATGGCCACCATGTGATGGCGGGGGCTTCCTCTCTGGTCCTCTTGGTTGTGAGACGTGGGCTGGAAGACGTCCCCCACACTGAGGTCCTCTGGTGGGGAACCCTCAGCCGGGCTGGTCGCGTGGGACCTTCCGGATGGGGAGCACGTCAGCCCATGTTTCTGAGCTCGGCTGCCGGTGCTGAGGGCATGAGTGAGTGGGTCCAGGAAGGAGGTGGCTCAGCTGGAATGTAGTGGACAAAGCCTGGCTCTCCCGTCGGCTCTCAGTGCCAGTTGGGAGCTGACGTTCGGCCTGTTGGATGACTTTGTCCAATGTGGAGGGTGAACAGATACAAGTCCAGGTGCCAGACGGGAGGGAGTTTCAGTAATGTCACGAGTGTGCCTCACGGGACACACGGGGGCGTGTTCCCCGGGGACTGAGGGAGAAGATGGAGAGCAGGCTGGGAAGGGAGAGGTCACTGGGATGACCGAGGAGCCTCTGAGAGTGGTCAGTGGAGGACGCGGCCGACGGGCAGCCTGGGGCTGGTGGGCGAGTTGTAGGAGGAAGATTGTCGGGTCATCCTAAGGAGAGAGGCCGTGGTCAGGGGGTCAACGCTGTGACCAGAGGAGAGGCGGAGAGATGGGTCTGAGGTGGGGAATGGAGGGGAACAGGAGTCAGCAGCTCTGGGAGAGGGAGCCTCGCATAGGACAGCCAAGTGTGGTCACTGGGGAAATGGTGGGAACACAGGCAAGACAGGCTGGCAGGGGCTGGCAGGCTAGGTGGGTGCTGAGGACATGCAGGAGTCTGTTTTGGACCATCTGAGTTTGAGATGTGAGTAGCTGTGAGACCAGGGAACTTGGGGAGTTTAGATGGCCCGCTGGGAGGAGTTTAGCTCACAGACACAGAGGTGGAGGCTGCATTTCAGACCACCAGGATGGTCAGCCCCCCATCCAGCAAGAAGCTTGCAGTGGAAGTGGGGGAGGTCCTAGTTAGGAGGGGGGGCAGTGCCAGGGGAGAGAGGGGACTGCTGGTTCTGATCGGTGGGCTTCCTGCCATAGGGTGGTCATAGTTCCCACATCCCAGCCGAATGGGCCTGGTGGGTGTGGGCCAGACCACGGTGTCGGGGGGGAGGTTGTGGAGAAGAGCTGGTGAGGGGGGAGGCTCAGCTGTTCCTACAGTCACTGGATGGGGACAGCTGGTCCCAAGTGTCATGCCCTTGGGAGTGGAACAGTCCCCACTGAAGTGACCACCTTGGTAAGTCTGGCACCCACCTGGAGGTCCTCTCTTTGTTAATATTAAAGCTCATTTGATTTAAAAAATATTCCAGCATGCCGTTCAAGCTGAGACCTTTCCTCCACTTTAACGTCTTTGAAATCAAGAAGCATTGACAATCAATGGCATCTAACCATCACTGTGGCCTGTGGCCGTCACAGGTTTCGATGACCACCCTGACTTTGCAAAACGGGTGTGTCAGAAGCTTGAAAGCAAATCTCGGGGATGGAGACACTTGATTTTTTTAATCCCCAAGGAGGGAGGGATGTTTCTTGGGAAGGGATGAGTCCCTGAGCAGAAGCCAAAATTAGGCTGCTGGGCAGAAGTGACCACTGGTCCTGGACCCACGGCTGGTCATTTCTCTGATTGACTGCTTTTATAAGAAGTCCTGCATTGCCAGGACTCCTGACATCGCGGGAGTGATATTGTCCGGGAAACTGTGGAGATGGCGACTCGGTTCAAAAGAGGTTCAGAAAAGTCAGACCCGGCATGTGAAGTTCTAGAAAATCGCGCCCAGTTCTTTACACTGTATTGTGTTACATCATAGCAATAACCAGGGTCTGTTACATATTGGAATTTACATACAGTTAAATGCGTGGACTTCAAGTGCACATCTCATCAGCTTTGATGAGCACATACGCCCAAGCAGTAACCCGGAGCGCAGTCACAGCGGGGACTGTCTCTGTCACCCGGAGGAGTCTTTTGCTTCTGCTCCGTCAGCCCCTCCCCCCAGCCCCTGGAGGCGAACTGGAGTTTTATCTCTGTAGAGCAGTCTCTGGTGTGTTTTAAACATCGCACATGCAGGCTGCAGTGTGTCATACGGAATGTATGGTGTGACTGTCACGCGTGTGCCGAAAGTAAGTCAGTGAGGTGAGACAGGTAATAGCGTTGGACAAACCTTTTATATCCTTAATAATAATAATAATAATTTTTTTTTTTTACTTGTCTGTCATTTGTGAGTTGTCTATTTTCATCTTCAATTTTGCCAATTTTTGCCTTTCGCATTCTGGAGTTCGGTTAAACAGTATATGCCTTAGGATTATTGTACCTCCTTGATGAACGAGCCGTTTTATTGTTTAGGAAGCGGCCTCTGTATGGCTGGTGACACCTCTGGCCCAGGAGCCGGCCTCTCTCTTGCTGAAGTATCGTGAGGGGGTCCTGGGCTGGGCAGGTGCGGGACACCTTTTCCGTCCACGCGGCGTCGGAATTGGCTTCCTAAGTCAGTGGTGGACAGCTGGATTCTGTTGTTGTTTACATCAGCAGACTCTAAACCCGCTCTCTGTTGTTATCACCTGGCAAACGGCCACTTGTCTTCAGAGTAATTAAGAAAGAATCGGGAGTTTTCACCGTTTTCCTATCTGTGTTCTTCGGTCTGTCTGCAGGCTGCGTTCTGCCGGTTCTGCCCAGGCCAAGGGCCGCCTTCGGAGCGTCTTGTCCTGCGGGTCTGCGGACTACAGATTCTCGCCATGTCCATCCCTGGGGAAGTGTCTGTAACCCTAGCCCTTCACTGTTATTATTTTTGCTGAGTGTGGACTTCTACCTCAGCGGGTCCACACTTCCGCTCCCCGGTGCCCTGTCTCGTGGTCCTCGGCCCGCGTGGCTTTGGTGCGACGTCAACAGTTATTCTTGCCCAGGCCCTCCTGCGAGGGACATCAATTTTTCACTCGCTGCTTCTTAGAGTTTTTTTTTTTATCTACGTTTCCATCACTTTGGCTGTGATATGCCTAGTAGTGTTTTTCTTTGAATTGATCATATCTGGTATTTATTAAGCTTCTTAAATGTGTGGTTTTTTAAATTTTTTATTTTTTCACCAAATTTGGAACATTTCCAGCCTGTCTACTTCACATCTTTGCTGCCTGCCCCACCTGCCTCTGCTCCTCCTTCTGGGAACCTGATTACACACAACGTGGACGTCTGATCTGAGCATGGCTGCCCCTTCCCTCAGGTTTACCAGCCCCGTTCGGGATTTCTTTTTTGAAAACAAACTTTTAACTGTAGAATAGTGTCGGATTTGCAGAACCACTGCAAAGGCAGCACGGACGTTCCTGTTTTACGACACGCTCCTTCCACTGTATCTCACACGGGGGTGGCACAGGCAATCCACGGACGCACGGTACTTTCCACGTTTTGTTTTTATTTGCTCAGTTTTCCCCTCACGCTTCTGTTTCTGTCCCAGGGTCCTGTCAAGGATACAACACGACGTTTATTCTCCTGTTCCCTTAGGCTCCTCTCGGCTGTGATAGAAAGACATTCCTTGTCTTTGATGACCTTGATGGTTTTGAAAAATGCTGCTCAGGTTTTGTTTTGTTTTTTAATTTATTTACTGATTTCAGTAAGAGAGGAAAGGAGAAAGAGAGAGAGAGAGAGAAAGAAAGAGAACAGGAACAGTAAGCTGTTCCTGTTTGTGCCCTGACCAGGGATCAAACCGGCAACCTCTATGCTTTGGGATGACGCTCCCACCAACTGAGCTACCCAGCCAGGGCAATGCTCAGGCATTTTGCAGAATGTCCCTTGATTGAGAAATACTTTCTGATGCCTAGACTGGGGAGGAAGACCGTAAGGGTAGGTAAAGTGTTCTCATCACATTGTCCCAGGGGCTCTATTACCCATCAGCCTTGGTCATCGGGCAAGAGGTGGTGTCTGTGGGTTCTGCTGTGATTTCTCCTGGTTGTTGTTCACTGCTCAGCATTCCATCAGCTATTACAGCCCCATAATGAATTGTGGTGTTCAGATATTGTATTTTTCAGGCCAATGTGTCTAAGTTATTTTTAGAATGCCATTTTCCCCCTGAAATACCCCACTTCTCCACCCATTATACCCAGCGATTCCTTGAAGTTCTGTAGCCGGTTCTGGCTGATGGTTCAGAGTCTTGTGTGCTCCCCCAGCGATGGGGCCGCCCGAGGCTCTGCTCCTCTTCCTTGTGTCTGACTTAGTTCTGGGTGATGTCTTTTTGCTTCCTCGCCTATCTTGTGATTTTTTTTGTTAGATTCTGGGCATTGTTTCTGAAATAAGCATGGAGCCAGAGCGGAACTTCATTTTGTTACCTTCATTCCCCGGACAGTGCTGGCCTAAGTGATGAGCTTTTGCGTGTCTAGTGAGCTGGTGCTGGGTCCCCGCTTTAAGGAAGGCAAGGCCACTTGTGACTGACCTAGTGGCCACACTCCTTTTAGATCTTGTCCGTGTTTGATCTGGGAGGAATTTGGCTGTGGTTTCAGATATTTTTGGCTCAGCTTTGAATTCAACTCTAGGAGGATCACAGAATTATCTTCTCCTCTGTGGCTGGATTTTGGCAAAACTTAAGGAGGAGGTGACAAGGGCTGAATGAACTGTCCTCGCCTTGTGCATTCTTGTAGACCTCAACCCATCCCACCAACCCCCACAACCCTTCCCTTGAGAAGCCCTCATCCCTGCACCAAGCTCCTTTTTTTTAATTTTTGTATTTTTTGAAGTGAGAAGCAGGGAGGCAGACAGACAGACTCCTGCATGAGCCCAACCAGGATACACCTGGCATGCCCACCAGGGGGTGATGCTCTGCCCATCTGGAGCGTTGCTCTGTTGCAACTGGAGCCATTCTAGCGCCTGAGGCAGAGGCCGTGGAGCCATCCTCAGCGCCTGGGCCAACTTTGCTTCAATGGAGCCTTGGCTGCGGGAGGGGAAGAGAGAGACAGAGAGAAAGGAGAGGGGGAGGGGTGGAGAAGCAGATGGGCGCTTCTTCTGTGTGCCCTGGCCAGGAATCAAACCCGGGACTTCCACATGCTGGGCCGATGCTCTACCGCTGAGCCAACCTGCCAGGGCCAGTGCTCCTGTCCTTTGACGAGCTCCAGAATTTCTGGCATTCAGGTCCTCAAGCCTCCTTGCACCTGCTGCTCTTTCTGTGCTCTGTGAAAAAGCATGATTTTTATTTTGTCTTATTTTAATGACTTGTTTTTATGATTTATTAATGAAAAACTATCAGACTACATATTTTCAAACTACACTGGGGATGAGCCTTCGTGTCACCTACTTAGTCATCAAAACAGGCGTGAAGAGAAAATACTTAGGAACGAGGTAACCTAAAGCTTTCCTCGACGAAACTCAAGTTGATCCCACAAGGAACCCGTGTCCACCAGGAATCCCCAGGTGGCGCTAAATGAAAGAACGAGCAACCCTTTCTTACAAATCGAATGTAATCTGTACATTTAATTTTTAATTTAAATATCAATATTACTACACTGCGGATTTTGTTTCCAGATTTTCCAGATACCATTTTTTTTTGTGTGTGTGTGTGTGATGGGACTTGAATGCTGAGAACAATCTGTTGTATTTGTCCTTAACATGCTGGTTTTCTAAAGTACAGTTACGTGGCCCCTCAGATCAGTGAACACTGTGGGGAAATCAGTGGGAGCAGAGTGTCGGGGGATTCTGCACCTTATGCTAAAGTTGAATAAGATGTTGAGGGGGGTTTTGAACAGAGACTGAAGGGTATCTCAAACGATGGCCATCTCTGAGTAGCCTGGCATGTTCAGAGAAGACTAGAGGCCGGAAGTATTGTCCACATGCCCTTTACGAATGTGAAATACACAACGAATTCTATTTTTCCACGGAACTGAAAAATAATTAAATAACTCTTGCATGCCTGGCGGTGGTCAATGTGGTGCCTACAACATATCTTCCAGCTCACGGTGGTTAAGAGCCAGAGGACAAGGGGTCGTCTTGACACAGCTATTTTTTACGTCACCTGTGTCGTCATCGGTGCCGGGGACGTGTGTGGCTTCTGTTCGTGCTTATTTGAGGACTTACATGCCAAGTCACAGGAATGGGTTGGTGGTCTGCAGTGGCGCGTTGATTGGCGGGGAGGGGGGCTCACACACGCGGCTTTGAGCTGGGAGGGAACACCTGAGCAAGTGTCCCTGCTTCTCTCTGACCTGCTCCCAGGAGTTAGGGACGAGAGAGGAGATGCTCGTGTGCACGTGTGGCCGGAGGCGGTGGCCGCATGTGTGGAACCTGGGGCCCCCTGACCCCACTGGACCCTGTGTCCTGGGCTGTGATACGGGGGAGCGGACAGCCCCTCCTGAATGGCGCACAAACTCCATCATAAACGCCTTTGGCAGGTGGGAGCTTTATTCACCCCTTGAAAAGGCAGTGAGCGTGATGTATTTTGAAGCTGATTTAAAAATTATGCACAAGAGCTGCTGCAAATCATGAAGAGAAAGAATGGGATTAAACATGAATGGGGTTCTGCGGGGGACCCATCCGTCTCTGCTTTCCACACGGAAAATTCCACCCTCTGGGGACAAACGCCCAGCTGAGAAGAGGCCCTGTCACCTCCCTCTGTGTCTCCTCCAGTGCCCAGCGCCTGGGGACGGGGTGCCCGGCACCAGCTGTGACGTGGTGTGTCGGTGAAAAGAAGAATTTGTTCTTTGCTTATTTTAAAAATAGGTGACTGTTTTGGCCCTGGCCGGTTGGCTCAGTGGTGGAGCGTCGGCCTGGCGTGTAGAAGTCCCGGGTTCGATTCCTAGCCAGGGCACACAGGAGAAGTGCCCATCTGCTTCTCCACCCCTCCCCCTCTCCTTCCTCTCTGTCTCTCTCTTCCCCTCCCACAGCCCAGGCTCCATTGGAGCAAAGATGGCCTGGGCGCTGGGGATGGCTCCTTGGCCTCTGCCCCAGGCGCTAGAGTGGCTCTGGTCGCAACAGAGCGACGCCCTGGAGGGGCAGAGCATCGCCCCCTGGTGGGCAGAGCTTCGCCCCTGGTGGGCGTGCCGGGTAGATCCTGGTCGGGCGCATGCGGGAGTCTGTCTGACTGTCTCTCCCCATTTCCAGCTTCAGAAAAATACAAAAAAATAAAAATAAAAAATAAATAAAAATAGGTGACTGTTTTTAATTTTAAAGAATTTTACCAGATCTTTGAAAACTTGTCTAGACTAACGAGCCACGTCTACTCTGCAGGATGTGGAAGACAAAGTGGGGGGGGGGGGTTGAGGGATGCTGTCGTCAGAGGCACCCTAACGCTCCTGGGGGGTGGCTCCATCTCAGGGGCGGGAGTGACAGAAGCCACCGGCACCCAGATGGCCGTGTGTCGGGTGCAGAGCTCAGGGTGGTGCTTGCCGTTTCCAGCCAGCTCCAGCTCTCCCCTCCCAGGGCGCTCGCATGCTAATGCAGTACCTGTTTCCCCAGGATTTACAGGCGGGACCACCTCACGGCTTTACTATACAGTGGGGTGGCCCACACAGAACCGTTCTGCATTTGAGTGCAATCCCGATCAACCAAAGTTGCCTCAACAAACAAAAATCTTCAGCCAGCCTATCTAATGAAATGAATGATCGTATACAGAGAAATCTGAAATAATTCAATTTACCATATTTGGATCTTAGAAAATCCGTGGTTGTTTCTCTCATTAAAACAACAACAACAAGAACAACAACAGAACTCTGGCAATTTATGAACTTTGGACAAAATACACTGTTGCTTGGAAACTAACCAGACTATAATAATCAGGAACAGAAAAGTGATTGTCACTGGTCCCATACGACAGAATTTTCGAATTACTGTGAAATGATGATATTTCTTTCTTACATATTCATACTTGTAACTCTAAATGAGGTATCATTTCTGAGTAGCTCACAGTCACAGACACAGACAGCTTACTCCGCGCCGCAATTGATCTTGGCTCTAGAACAACGCTGGAGCGTAGGAGAGCAAGTCCTCGCTCTGTGCGCACAAGAATGTCCCTCTTCCCTTCTCTGTGGGGGACCCTCTTCCACCTTGCATTGTCCTGGGCTGAAGCTCTCGCCCTCACGGAGCCCACAGACCAGAGGGGACATCCTCCTAAAAGAAACGGAAACTGTGGTCCTGTGCTGGGTAGAGACGTCCAGGAAGTGGGAGGCTGGGAGCAGCCCCGAGCAGTGAGGCTGGAGCTGAAGGCCGGGGGGGGGAGGGGCTGGCCTGTGAGGGGATGCGGGGCCCTGACTGCCCAGAGAGCGCCCCCTGGAGCCTCCGCAGCGGGGCCATTGCCTCGCTCGCAAAGGACCTCTGGGGACTCCTGAGGGGGCGAGGTGTCCCCTCTAGACACCTCCACAGATGCCTTCCAGGTGAGCCTGGCTCCCTCCTGACTCTGGACTTCAAGCTCCTTCTACTTGAGTTTGTCCCCAGACTTTCCAGGGACCTTCCGGATGGCAGAGCCTGGGTCTGGCCACACTGGTGCTGAGCACCCCCAGCATCCAGGCGCTCAGGACTCAGCCGTCCTGGCCCCTGTGAGTCCTCCTGTGCAGGGTCCCACACGGTGGTCTCTTTCTCCACCCTGAGGAAATCGGGTGCTGCGTGCACTCCGGGGCCAGCCAGCACACATATCCTCCTGTCACTGACCATCTTCCTGTTTATCTACCACCCCATTGCCATGGCAGTTCTGCCTGCAACCACCGGCTGTGTGTGGAGCCCCACTGTGCGCAGGGCTGCGTGCAGCTCCCAGCACCCGCACCCTCCCTACATGTTCTTTTCCTTCCTTCCTTCCTTCCTTCCTTCCTTCCTTCCTTCCTTCCTTCCTTCCTTCCTCCCTCCCTCCCTCCCTCCTTCCCTCCCTTCCTTCCAGTGAGAGAAGGGGAGATAGACTCATGCATGTGTTCCAACCGGGATCCACTTGGATACCCCTTTCTGGGGCTGATGCTTGAATCAACCAAACTATTTTTAGCACCTGAGGCTGACGCTTGGACCGACTGAGCCATCCTCAATGCCTGGGATGATGCTTGAACCAATCAAACCTGCAGGTGGGGAAGAGAGAGAGAAAAGGGAGAGGGGCGGGGAGAAAAGCAGATGGTCACTTCTCCTATGTGCCTTGACCGGGACTCAAACCCGGGACGTACATATGCCTGGTTGACACTATCCTCTTAGCCAACCGGCCTGGGCCTGCATTTTCTTACAAACATACTCAGTGCAGCTCCAGCAGAATTTCTCTTTTATTTTATTTTTTTAAAATTATGATTATGGTAATAGCACCTGAAACAAGACGTACCCTCTTTACAGAGTTTCAGTGCATGGTACAGCGTCATAGCCCCAGTTGTACAGCAGACCGCTAGCGTGTACACACCCACAGAACTGAAGCTTTATCTCATTGACCAGCATCTCCCACCCCTCCCCCACTCCGGGAGACGCGTTGGCTTCCTTCTCTGAGGTCAGTGTTTTCAGATTCCACGTGGAAGGGAAGCCACTCCGCCTCTGTTTCCCTGTGTCTCCTTATTTCACTCCCCACAGTGAGCTCCAAGTTCCTCTGCATCACTGCATAGTGTACACAGGACAGACTTCCTTCTGACACTCCCGGTGCGTCCCTGCCTCGTCTCTGTCCACGCACTGCAGCTGGGCACCGACACTGTTCACTGAACCAGGCTGTCGCGCCAACGCCAGGAGGGACACGGGAGGGTGCAGGTCCCTCCGAGATCCTGGCTTCAGTTATGTTGGATGAACACCCAGAAGCGAAGTCGCTGAACCACAGGGTCGTTTTCTCGTGTTAACTCTCTGAGGACCCTCCACACTGTTCCCATGGCTGCCCCCCCCCGGCACCCCCACCCACAGGGCACAAGTTCCGATCTCTCCACGTCCTCGCAGACACTTCCTTACTGATAGCATCCTGACAGGTGTGAGGCGGTGCCTCCTTGTGGCTTGGATCTGCATTTTCCTGGTGATGAGTGATGCTGAGCATGGTTTCCTGTGCCCGTTGGCCATGGGTGTGTCCTCTTTGGAGAAGTGCCTATTGAAGCCCTTTGGCCCATTTTTTTTTATTTATTTGAGTCAGTTGTCTTTTTGCTACTGAGCCTTTGGAGTTCTTTATATAACTTGGACGCGAACCCCTTGTCCCACGTAAGGCTCACAGCTGTCTCCTTCCGTCTGTCGCTGCCCCTTCACTCTGTTGGTAGTTTTCTTTGCTGTGGAAGCTGTCTGGTGGAGGCGGTCCCACTTGGTATCTTTGCTGTTGTTTTCTGTGCCTCTGGCGTCTTTGCTGTGAAATCTTGGCCAAGACCCGGCATGAGGAAGCTTTTCTTCTACATTTCCGTCCAGGGGCTTAACAGCTTCAGGTCTTAGATTCCAGTCATTCATCCATCTGGGGTTGACTTTGCCTACGGGGCCAGGTAAGGGTCCAGCTTCATTCTCCTGAGTGTGGAGATCTGGTTTCCCCTGCAGTGTTTGCTGGAGACACTATAACCACATGGTCCTGGTAAGAAGACAGACACAGAGACCAAAGGACTCACGTGGGGAGCCCAGAAAGCATCCCATGAATAGGTGGTCAACTAATTCCAGTAAGTGGCCCACGGATGTGCAGTGAGGGAGGCTGATCTCTCTGTGTTCGTTATCAATGGTGCTTGAAATGTAGGCATTTACTTGACTATTTAGAAATAAAATAAATGAAGCTTATGTGAGGTGTCATGGTGGCCTTTTGTCTCTGGGCGGTCCACCTTTGATCTGTAAATGTATTACTCTGCACAAAGTCCAAGATTTCACTAGACGTTTATTACTCCTACAGACGGTTAGAACAAACCAGCAGTGGGAACTGGAGGGAAATAAAGCTCACTCTTCAGGACCCAGTTTGATTGCTAGCCTTTTCCTAGCACGAGGCTCCTGCTGGCTGTAACTCTGTCACTGGTAAAGGTTTTTGTTCACGTGTGTGACGTACCCGGCTATTCCTCTGTCGTCCCTCGCAAAACCCTGAGATTCCCCCACGATCTGGGGCTGCTCCGAGTGCAGGTGGGGACAGGGAGGGCCTGGCAGGACTACCCACTCCAAAGGCAGCGTGATCTGCCCTGCAGTGGCCGCTGGAGCCGTCACTTTGGACAGAGGTGAGATGCTGGGACGCTAATGACCCCACGGAGGAGAGAGGGGAGTCACGGCTGAGGGACAGCGGCTGGACGGTCAGTGGCTGCCGGCGTGCGGGATCCAGGCCAGCCGCAGGGCAGGGTCCTGAATGCAAGGCTGCCACTGTGTGGGTCTCTGCCACACTGCCCAGCCCTGCTCCAAACAAAGAAGCTCCTCAGAGGGCAGGTCCTGGCTGCCTGCTCCTCCTCCAGCCACGGAGGGGCTCCCTTCAGCCTCGTTGGGTTCATGTGGGAAGCGGTCCAGCCTCTTCCCTGCAGAACCCTAAAGCCTGAAGAGCTTGTAACCCCCGAGCTGGGGGGCTGAGAGACCTCTCGGGGAGACTGTAACCCCCGAGCCGAGCTGGGGGGCTGAGAGACCTCTCGGGGAGACTGTAACCCCTGAGCTGAACTGGGGGGCTGAGAGACCTCTCGGGGAGACTATAACCCCTGAGCCAAGCTGGGGGGCTGAGAGACCTCTCGGGGAGACTGTAACCCCCGAGCTGGGGGGCTGAGAGACCTCTCGGGGAGACTATAACCCCTGAGCTGAACTGGGGGGCTGAGAGACCTCTCGGGGAGACTGTAACCCCCGAGCTGAACTGGGGGGCTGGGAGACCTCTCAGGGAGACTGTAACCCCCGAGCTGGGGGGCTGAGAGACCTCTCGGGGAGACTGTAACCCCCGAGCTGAACTGGGGGGCTGAGAGACCTCTCGGGGAGACTGTAACCCCCGAGCTGAACTGGGGGGCTGAGAGACCTCTCGGGGAGACTATAACCCCTGAGCCAAGCTGGGGGGTTGAGAGACCTCTCGGGGAGACTGTAACCCCCGAGCTGGGGGGCTGAGAGACCTCTTGGGGAGACTGTAACCCCCGAGCTGGGGGGCTGAGAGACCTCTCGGGGAGACTGTAACCCCCGAGCTGGGGGGCTGGGAGACCTCTCGGGGAGACTGTAACCCCCGAGCTGGGGGGCTGAGAGACCTCTCGGGGAGACTGTAACCCCCGAGCTGAACTGGGGGGCTGAGAGACCTCTCGGGGAGACTATAACCCCTGAGCCAAGCTGGGGGGTTGAGAGACCTCTCGGGGAGACTGTAACCCCCGAGCTGGGGGGCTGAGAGACCTCTTGGGGAGACTGTAACCCCCGAGCTGGGGGGCTGAGAGACCTCTCGGGGAGACTGTAACCCCCGAGCTGAACTGGGGGGCTGAGAGACCTCTCGGGGAGACTATAACCCCTGAGCCAAGCTGGGGGGCTGAGAGACCTCTCGGGGAGACTGTAACCCCCGAGCTGAACTGGGGGCTGAGAGACCTCTCGGGGAGACTGTAACCCCTGAGCCAAGCTGGGGGGCTGAGAGACCTCTCGGGGAGACTGTAACCCCCGAGCTGAACTGGGGGGCTGAGAGACCTCTCGGGGAGACTGTAACCCCTGAGCCAAGCTGGGGGGCTGAGAGACCTCTCGGGGAGACTGTAACCCCCGAGCTGAACTGGGGGCTGAGAGACCTCTCGGGGAGACTGTAACCCCTGAGCCAAGCTGGGGGGCTGAGAGACCTCTCGGGGAGACTGTAACCCCCGAGCTGAACTGGGGGGCTGGGAGACCTCTCGGGGAGATGGTAACCCCCAAGCTGAGGGGGCTGGGAGACCTCTTGGGGGACGGAGCTTATTTGCATGTTGCACGCTGGCATGTTATAATCAGAGTGGGTCTGGGATTCCAGAAGTAACGCGCCTGGCCTTGACCTCTGGTCCCTGCAGGCCAGACCTCCGAAGGGGCTGTGCTTTCAGACTGGAGCCAACCTCGGAGGGCTGGGCAAGCTGACGTCCGGGTCACACGTTCTGCTCGCTTTGTGCGAGCGTAATTCACAGGCAGTTCTGAGCAGCGAGCCGAGGGCTGCGGACTATTGGGTGTGCATCCTGGGGTATGTGTGTGTATGTGTGTGTGTATGGGGGGGCGGCACATGAAGCATTTTGGGCCCCTTTGTCCTGCACAAGCCAGTCTCCCAGCCCCACGCCGGGAGCCGGCTGCCAAGGGTCAGCATTTCCGCTGTTCTTGGTTCACAGAGCAGGGTCTAGCGTGCTGCTGAGCCCTGCACTGTCCTCCCATCTTCTTCTTCTCTGTATTTTATCTGTTATTGCTACGTTTTGGGAGGACTGGGGAGGCATCAAAGCACAAGCTCACCATGCCGGCCTGTCAGAAATTAAGGTCATTTGATCGCTGCTGCTGAGTGGACTGCGAGGTTCCTCGATCTTCGCAGAGACGTGAGAACAAAACTAAATCGTGTGAAGTCAGCTGTGTGACTCCGACTCGAAGCCGGGTATCCCGCAGGACCCTAGGGAGGCTGGTGCAAACCTGACTTGAGGGCGAGGGAACACAATTGCTCTCTGTGTGGAAACCACACAGAACTTCAGGGAATGCAAGAGAAAAACATGCAGCATGAAGTTCCGTTTCTGTGATCGTTTGAATAAGGACAGGTGATCCTGGTGAAGCTGTAAGGTGGCCATCCCTGCACTTGGGTACGTTCTAAATCCACACAGGTAAGAGAACAGCGCTTAACCCCCCAGAATTAGAGAGTCTTACATTTTGGCAAGAGCCAGCAACAAGGGTTTTGCTGGATTCTCGAATTGTCTCCTCCAGTCGGAGATTTGAATTTCCTTTCTGATTGTTTCCGCATCTGAGACACAGAAGCTCTGAAGAGCATCCTTCTGGGGGTGAGATGGGGTTGACAAGGAACGCAGTTCCCGATGTGAGACTTTGGGGGACCCCTCCTGTCACTGTGGCTCTGTGACACTTGGCGGCGGTGGGGAACGGAGCCCGTCAGCCACGGCTCTGAGGAAGGAGACTGCAGACCTGGACAGGGGAACTGCAGGAAGGTGGAGGCTCTGTCGCCTGGGACCGTAGGAGGGACAGGACACAGAGGGCTGGGAGACCGCCATCCAGGGCGGCTTGAGCGTGTCATCATGGATTAATCAACGAGAAGAAAAGCAGATGTACCCCAATGGCCAGAATCTCTCCGCTGAGGTCAGCTCTGAGGAGGACGAAGGCTGGGAAGGAGAGATGATCATGAGCCTTTCAAAGAGCCTGTGGGGCTGCTGTGGGTTTGGTGGGCGTGTCGGGGAGATGAGAGACCCTGAGGAGCCGTGGCCTGAGGAAATGCGGGAGAAAACCTCGTCCCGGGGGGTCCCAGACAAGAGGACGTCTGAGAGACACTGGGGTCTCTGTGGGGCCGCTGACACATTCCCGCTCGCCCGGAAGAGCTGTCAGAGGACAGCTGGGAGAACCCGTGCTTGGCCCCGGCTCCGCTGGAAACCAGCGTCTGTTACAGAACACGAGTCCTGCCTCTGGAGACCGTGTGCCCCTGGTACCTGCGCCTTTCAAACTGGTGCCCACAGCCCCCCAGGGAAATGACTGTGGACGGCTCCCTTCACACCCGCCGGAGGGTTGGTCACAGTCCTGTGATGACCAACTTTGAGCTTTGGTGGCTCTGACTTTCTAAGAGAAAGGTTAGCCCCAGCTTGGAATGAGATTTAAGAACTGGTCCACGGAAACAAGAAACAGCCATTGCGTCTCGTGTGAAGCTGTCCTCAACTGCGCCCAAACCGATGCAGCTAGGTGGACTTCCTCCCATCGGCCGGGACGTGCCCGCCGCCTGTGCCCTTGCTGGGGGTGGGCATCAGGCAGAGCCTCTGCTGGAGCAGCCCCGAGATGCCAGCTGGAGAGACGGACCTTGAATGTGAGGACACACACATGCATCAGAGTGCTGTGGCGCGGTGTGATCTGTGCTATGAAGGCAAAAGTAATGTGCTGTGGGGGGGCACAGAACTCACCCTGGGGGGCAGAGAGAGCCTCCCTGGAGGGGTCCCCCTGAAGCTGAAAGCTGAAGAAATACCAGGAGTTGGCAAAGTTTGGGATGCTTGGGCGCGAAGGAGCCGTTCAGGACAGAGGGCCCCCCCAATGACCCTGTTCCAGCTTCTGGACCCCACCCCGAGATTCCGACACACAGGTGTGGACAGCGTTCTGCACCTCACACATGGTCCCGGGGTGGGGGAGGGAGCCCTGCTGTCCACTGGACTGGGTCGTGCGTGATTTTTAGCTGGAGAAAATACATTTTAGAACTGTTTCCTTTGCCTTTAATACAGGAATGTTTTATTGACTCGGGGTTAACTCTGTGCATTATGATAAGCAGACATTTCAGGCTGTGAGATCGGACGGCCTCATAAATTTGTAAGGAATCATGATGAATAGGATATGAAGGGGCCAGCGAGGGCTGCCACCCCAGCCAGGGAGCTGGGGACTGCGACAGACGCCACACGCCCCATTCCTTGGGGGTCTGTGCGCTGTAATTCCATCAGCAAGACCAAAGAAAGCCACCCTGCCCCGCATCACATCATTTGCAGAAGCAATAATTTTCTGCAAACAGGGATTTCTGGTTCATTTAAAAAAGCTTCAATACATACAAAAGTGGGGAAATGCTTCTCTGAAGTGTGAACTGAAAATCCTAATTTTGGGAGTATTTAAAAACAAAACAAAACAAAACCGCCACATCACATTATCTTTTGGGGCCAAATGTGAACATGTGGTCCTCAGTGATTGAGGAAAGGACATGGTCCAGATGGTCCATGTCGTTTGGACGCTGAGAGCTCAGAAGCAGCTGCCCAGTTGTGTCTGACGCCTCCTGGGCCACACCAGCACTTTCCCTGTGACCTCGTGTGGAGGATTAGGGCGGGAACAGCGCCCAGCCAGGCTTGGGAGAACGAAGAGGCTGTCATCTACGTGGGTGGACTCAGACCTCAGCCCTGCCCAGTCCAGGCTGCTGGGCTGAGCCGTGGAAACACCACCTCAGCCTGCGATCAGCTCTCTGTGGTCCTGAAACGCTTCTCTACTGTCCCCTGAACCCCCATCCCCTCTGCCCCAGGAGTGCATGCACGCCCTGGGCCCTTCCCGGAACATCTGATTCTGCAGCTGGGAGCCTCTTCCCCGCGGGCACCCTGCTTCTGGGCCTCCGCTGGCGGCTGGTGTCCGCGCGGAGAAGCTGGCTTTGCGGCCAGACCCACCTGTTGTCCAGCCATCAACGCTGTTGAGTAGCTTCTCTCCTGCCCTCTGGGCGTAGTAAGGGCACAGCGGACCCCAGGAGGTTGTGGGCACGGCAGGCAGCCCAGGGCCGGGCCGGGCGCACACTCACACCCCTGTGATTAAACCTGTATTTGGATTGGACGAAGGGCCAGCCCCGCCTGAGCCCGGTCTCAGCTCTGCACTCTCACGTCCCCTAGACCCTGGCGCAGGCCTGCAGCCTCTGTCATCTCTGGTAACAGACTCACCGTGAGCCCTAACTCACAGGGTTGCCGTGGGAACTACAGGAAAGACGCTGCATGCGTGGGTGGGGGGTGTGATCAGTCCCGTCCACCATGCTGTCCCTACCTGTGCACCTTCCTGTGCTCTTCAAAACCTACAGCGAGGGAACCAACCGGACAGACTTCGGTTATAAAGACCCAGGAAATCATGAATAGAACCAATCATAAATATTCAGACTAACAATGCCTTGGATAGGGAAACATGTCCTATTATTATTGCTACATATAAGACGTGACAGCCTGCTTAGGGACAGGCTTGATAAGACAGAAAAAACTAATGTCAGGAAGTATTTCTGCAGAGGTCCTTTGGGTGCAGATAATGACTTTCTGCAGAGAAAATGTGATTTTTTTCTCAGCCAGAATGACCCTGGAGATTACCAGCAGCTGAAGAAAGCTCACCTAAGACTTGCTCGTTCCAGTCCGGTCTCCGGGAGTTCCCTTCCAAGCCCAGTGTCCTGCCCGCTCCTGGTCCTGGACGATCAGATTCTTTATGAAGGGCAGGAATGAGGAAACATTTTAGTTAATGGCTCAGAAACTTCACATATATTCATTCTGAATTAGCGCTAGGAGCGAACACTCCATTACTCCCTCCCCAGACATATTATTAAATGAATCTTTGTTAAGTCCGGTTGGATCAGATGACAGTCCCAATCCTTGTGCGGCCTTCGTAATTAATCCATACAGATCCGAATCCTACCAGACAAGGAGATGAAGTGTTCAAATACAATTTTAAGCATTGCAAAGCCTGGAGGTATTTGCTATTTTTCTCAGTAATCATGATTTTCTTCCTGGTATCCACTTTGTATTTTCTAAGTCAGTAAAACAAAACAAAACAAAAAACTTATTGAATATGACTTGGGGGGTTTGTAGCAAACTAATTGAAATAATGTTTTATGTAATGGCAACATGTTGGAAAAGCAGCAACAATAAAAAATCATAGACAAAGGACTGCGCCTGACACCCCCCCCCCCACATCTGGCCTTCTGTGTTTAAATTGTTCATCAAAGCCGCCAACGTGTTGCTTATGGAGAGACAGTATAAATCTTTATCTCCCAAAAGCTTTTTAAATTATTCACCGTGCTTATGACTTTGCTTCTGAAGGGAAGATTATCCCTGTTAATTGGAAATCTTCTATTATCTGTGTCTGAAATGTTAGAAAGAACCAACCCGGGCTGCCCGGCGACACTCAGGCCTCACGAAGGCCATGCTTGTCGTGAGGTGTGCACACCGGTTGTGCCCCTCCATGGCGCCCCCCCCCCTCCACCTGCATGCCAGAGGCCCGGCTCCTGACTGGAATTGTATCAAGTGCCTCATGATTCCAGCCTCGCTCTTACTTGAGGCAACACTGTTGTTACTTCAGAGAGATTACCCAGAAGATTGGGTTATTATGTTTCCACAGTACTCAGCAGTGGGCGCAGGGAATGCAGGCACCCGCCCTCGGGCACCCTCCTCCTCCACTCCCAGGACGCTTTTTGGTTCTGGAAGTCAAGCCTGACCCGGGGCACCGCCCGACACAGCACCGATGCAGCACCAGGAGCCTGGTGTCCTGCACGAGTGGACATGAAGGAGAGGGAGCCCGGGCTCCTCAGCTGCTGATTCTAGGGCTCAGATGTGCTTTGATGGCACGTCTTGTGGTGATGGCAGCGTCACACCAGCCCCCGAGCAGGCTCTCTTCTCATGGAACTTGACACAACTATGGATCCCAACCATCCGTGTGCATAAAAATGAATTGATGTAAGTCTAGTGTTGTTGTGAGTCGGGGGCGCAGAGAGAGAGATCAGCAGATGGAATCATCAAGGACTAGCAAAGGACCACCGCTCGCTCAGGCAAATGGCCCTGAGTTCGCACTGTGTCCTAATTTTATTCACAAGACTTCAAAAAGCTTGTTTACTGAGAAATTGGCATAACATCAAGTGTAACTTTTACTTAAAGATACATGGAGTGCACCTGCAAGGTAGCTTAGTAACAACATAATATCAGAAGGCATTAATTGCTGTTGCTTCTATGGATCCCATAACATTCCTCTCCTTATATTAAGGGATAATCTTGGAAAGTACAGAAATCTTATGAGAATGTTTTACTGAGAAAAGCCCAGCAACTGCCTTCGGTCACATAGATCTGTTTCAGTGACCCGCCTTCAAGTCACAAAACAATTTTCTTGGCAAAACATTCTTTTCTTGTTGGCTGCAAGGCCATGCAATGGGTTATTCCACTACAGTCTAGGTTTACTTTACTTTTTTTTTTTTATGTTAACCAAAACCAGGGTAGCCACGACGATGCTGACCAAGCGGCTTTCTCAGTCGGGGCTTGGTCCACCCTCTCTCCTCCCCTGAGAATCGGTCGTGAGCTTTTGCCATGAGGGTGTGGTTTAAAGGGAATGGACCCGATATGTCCACGTGAAATCTCTGGGCCGAGGCGGCACCGATGTCCTGGGCTTGTGGGCTTGGGGGCACAGGCATGGTCTCTGCTCCTGAGGGCAGAGGCAGGAGCTCCGGGCCTGCTGGGGTCTGTGTTTGTAGACCAGGGGCGCTCGCCTCCCCCACGTCCTGAGCCCCAGGATCCTGCAGGCATGTTGGCTGAGTGTCTCCCCCACATCGAGGGCTTTTTATCTCAGAATAGCGTTGAGAAACCCATGCACACTGGAAAGAGAGAGGCAGGAGAGAGAAACTGGGGTAGGAGGGGATGCTCACACGTTGACTGCCCTCTCTGTGCGCACTTGAGGGACCACAGATGCGGTCACCTTTGCGTCAGTGTCTGCCGGTCATCGGTACTCTCTGTGCCGGGACGGCGGGGAGGGGGGATGTCCTAGGAGCAGGGAGCCAGCGTTACCGAAACCACAAACATGCAGGGAAGGAAACCAGACCCTCCCCCAATCTGAGAGCCCAGGATTTTCCTTCCCTTTCCTTTCCTTTCTTCCTTCTTCCCCTCCCTCATTTCTTTATTGTTTTCATTCTTCTCTTTCCAAGGGCTCTGAGTCGCTGCCAGCTGCTTACAGCAGGGGCTACATTTGAAGAAATGCAGAGGGCTCTGATCTGGGGGAGAAGGTCACAGGAAGGGGCTGATGGCTGGGCTCCTGCCGTCCCACTTCCAATGCAGGAGCTTTGGGTGAGCCCGGATGCGGGTCTCATGGGCCACCGCGAAGGCTCTCTTTCCTTATGGGGGCCACTTGGCAATCTTAAGCGACCTCTTTGGAGACATCTGAGGCCCCCTTGGCTCTCCTGTGCACGGCGGACAGCTTCCCAGAGGCACAGGGTGTCAAGCAGGGCAGAATCTCTGCATCATTCACCGGCTGCTCGGGGCCCCTTCCAGGGTGGCTGGCTGGGGACGAGAGTTTGCTGAGCTGGGACCCGGAGGTCACACATCGTCAGGGGTCACTTCGCAGGGACCCCTCTGGTTCCTGCCAGCTGCTTGCGGAGGAGGCCGGGGAGGGGGGGCAGGAATGGTGGAAAGCACCCAGAAAATTCCCAGTAAGAAAATGACGCCTGGGTGTGGGCCACATTCCTTGCCTTTTGGGGGCCGTTCTCCTGTGGATCTCAGAGAGAAAGGCAGAGATGCAAATATCTGAGACACGATCAATAGGATGGATCCCCCCACCCACCCTGGCTCACGGTCACGGGGAAGCGTGGACTGGGGTGGGTGAGGTTGCCCAGACGACACAAATCCACAGCCCACGAGGCCATCGAGCTTAGTGAACGGCGTAGATAGCGCTGATTCTAACAAATGCATGGTTTGTGGTAATTGGCGTCATGTAACCGTCGGCACAGCCAGTCTCATTGGTAAGTGTTCAGCCATCATCCGACACGTTTTTCACAGTCACAGATGGACACTCAATAAGACATTCTATTTATTAAGCAGAGTCATTTTTAATCGCCGTGTGAAGCGTGGGCCGACAGGTCCCTTCCTGGTGACGGTGGGGCTGACGGGGGACGGTGGGCAGTGTGACTGGGTTATAAGTGCGCTTGAAAGACAATCTCTCTCTTCCTTTGTGCTCAGACCATTTAGGGGCCCCGATGAGACCATGGGTGACACGCAGCGCTTTAAATGAAGTATGATCCCATGATTTATTTAGGTCGTCGCCGTGCCGTGAATAATGGATGAGGCCGGTCCCGGCTGATGTGATGGGAAGTTCTGAAGGGCTCACTCCGTGACTCAGACACTCGCTCCTCCTGGCAGCCTCTGGATCTCGGTTGGCGTCGCTGACGCTCTCTGCCTTCCCGGGTGCCCGTCGCAGCAGGTGTGAAAGGTGCAGCGGAGGAGGGAAGCTCTGCTGAAGACAAAAGCCAGGCGCACCCACCACGGGGGTGGGGGGGGCGGCACTCGTGACTGTGGCAGCAAACAGCTGTAAACACGCCGCCCAGCCGGGAACCTCGCACGCTTCTCTGGGGAAGGTTGTCTCAGCGGTGGCATCCCCAAGAGCAGCTGTAGAGGTGGATTTAGGAATGGCTGGGTCAAGAGGAGGCAGGCTCAGAGCCTGAGCCCAGGAAGAGCCCATTCACTTCCCAGCCCTGCCGTCAGCGGCCCTGTGACCTTGGACTAGCTGTCTGACCTCTCAGACCCTCATCTGTGAAAATCAGCAACACACAGAAACACCAGCCCCTCCGTCCACTGAGTTAGCCCTTCAGCACATACCCACACCCTGAGGGGGAAACTGAGGCATGGTGAGGTTTGTTTGTTTTTTTTTGTAGCCCCATGACTTGCTCCGGGGACCCTGGAGAGGCCTCCCCCACCCCTCCTCGTGGGGACTGAGAACACAGGGCGCGTGAAGAGAGGCAGAAGCGTCCATCCCGCGCGAGCGAACGGGACCAGATGGGGCTCACTCTGACGTTTGGAAGGCCTGCCCCAGGCTCCTGCCTGCTGCTGGGTCCCTGAGTGTCACGCCTGCCCTCCCCCCACCTATACCGCAGCTCGGGGCAAACTCATTCATCTTGTGTTCAGACAGTTTTTTGTGAGGGAGCCGTTCCTGATGGAAACGTTTACAATGTTGTGTGAGGAGCAAGGAAGCACCCAAGTACATTTCAGGGCCCTGGGCCCCTTGCTGTCAGGAAAGGGGCCAAGCCTAGTGAGGGGCCGGGGGGGCACCTGGCTTCCCAAGGGGCCCACAGGGATGTACATCCTGGGGAGACTGGGTGGGTTCTCAGAGCACCCAGGGTTTCTTGGGGACTCAGAAGCTACTCTGCTCTGACAGGGAGGGGAGCCCCGTCCCCGGTGTGTGGGGTCTCGGGCCGCATTCCCGGTCAGGCTCCTCGTGGAGTCCCCACGTTCTCCGTCACGACAGTGGGTCACCGGTATTCTCGGCTCGTGGCAGAGAAATAAGGTGCTGAACGGCTACCAGCACTTGGAGACACGTTGTGTTTGTATGAAAAATAATAACAACGTCATACATTCTAGGAGGAGTTAGAAGTCCATGGGCCAGAAATGAAGCCAAGGACCGAGCGGGCCTTCCTGCATGGGGCCAGCTCTGCGTCTCCTCTGGCTGGCTTCTTACGTCCAGCGGTCCAGCCCGGGAGCAGATGTCAGCCGTGAACGGTTGACTTCCTCCAAACACACAGGTCCATACCCGGGCAGAACCAAATCCTTGCCAGGCAAATACAACCCACGCCCTTCGGTGTCTGGGAACTCTCCACGGTTCCCGGGCAGGGACACCGGGCAGGGACACCGTGGGAGAAGGCGTTGACCTAGCAGAGGCGTGCTCTTCTTTCACAATTCCGACAGCATGCTTCGTGCCGTCTCCATGTCACACGGCACACGCGCTGAGACAATCCATCCGTGTGCTACTGACGGTGCCCCAGGAAGCGTGCCGAGGGAACTGCCTGCCCAGCGTCTCCAGCTGGCCGACGCAGATGTTGCCGATGGTGTCTGGACAGAAGCAAGCTCCACGGAATCAGGAAGTGAGAACAGACCCAGGAGGGGCCCGGGGAGGATGGCTGAGTCACGCAGCTTGTGCAGAGGTATCGTGGACGCAGGGCATGCTCTGCGTGGGCCTCGACGCGGTGCCTACAGCCTTGCACAGCCAGGACGGCCCCTGGGGGCGGGGTGCCCGCAGAGATGCGTGCTCCTGGGGGCACGGGCAGGCTCCAGCCTTCCAGGCTGGAAGCTGGCGGGGTTTCCCAGGAAGGCTCAGTCCCCCGACTGTGAGAAGGACCTCCTGGGGGAGACGGCCGCTGGCTCAAGCTGCCTCCCACTGGAGAATGAAGCCACAGGGTGTGGCCTCCACCCTGCCGGTTCCTCTTGAACAGGAGACTGCGCTGTGACCCGCCCATGTTTGGGTGAGTTTGTAACTTCATGATTTCTGAGATGTTTGCCTTTACTTCCTGCTGAAGGGACCCCAACCCCAGGATGTTGGTTCCAGCCCCCACCCCCCCTCAGAGAGCCTCTGAGTCAGAACCGGCAACTGCATGTTTGTGGAGGGGGCGTGTGTGTGGTTGGGCTGGGGGACCTGATAGGGCCTTGGAGGTCACAGAGGACCCTCAGCCTGCGAGGCGAGTGAGCTCCCGGCTGCCTGGAGCCGTTGGTGAGCCCCGCGGACTGGCCCCTCCCTCACTGGGCCCAGCACAGGGCATTGTCTGCACATACGCCCTTCGCCATGAGGCCACTCGGGAGTGGACAGAAACAACAATCATCCTTCAGTGGGGGTGGTGATGGAAGTCCTAGAACGGCAGGCAGGCATCGGACAGAATGACCATAACTGCATGGATCTCAGAGACAAACATCAAACCACAAGGTCAAAGACAGTTTCATTTCCTCCTGATGATCTGAAGTTAACCGCGCCACGGCCCACAGTGTCTCCTCTCAATGTTGTGCTGGGAGCGTCTGCTCTCGCCTCCCCAGGGAGTCTCGAAGAAACAAAGAAAGAGGCTGATGTAGGCAATGGTAGGGAGGTTGCCTGCTTTCGAGGGGTGACCTCGGAGCCTGCTGTTGGAGAGGCACCAGCAGAGACCTGGGAGGCCAGGACGCACCCAGCAGGTGGGGTGGGTGGCTGAGAGCCAGGGCTGGGGGTGGGGGAGGGGAGGGCGCTGGCTGTGAGGCTGGGAGGGTGGCTGGGTCACCCCCGTGGGCCCTGGACCCCACGGGAAGGAGCTGGACCTTTATTTCAGGAGAACACAAGCTGTCGATCTGATTTACGGGGAAGCAGGCATAGGTGCGGCAATGCAGAGCGTGGAGGGAGGAGGGGGCGCGGAGGGAGGAGGGGGCGCGGAGGGAGGAGTGGGGCGCGGAGGGAGGAGGGGGGCGGAGGGTGGAGGGGGGCGGACGGAGGAAGGGGCGGGGCGGAGGGAGGAGGAGGGCGGAGGGGGGCAGACGGAGGAAGGGGCACGGAGGGAGGAGGGGGCGTAGAGAGGGGAGGAGGGGGCGGAGGGGGGCAGAGGAGGGGGGAGGAGGGGGCCAGAGGAGGGGGGAGGAGGGAGGAGGGGCGCGGAGGGAGGAGGGGCGCGGAGGGAGGAGGGGCGCGGAGGGAGGAGGGGGGGGCGGAGGGAGGAGGGGGGGCGGAGGGTGGAGGGGCACGGAGGGAGGAGCGGGGCACAGGCCAGGGCGTGGGGGGGGATCTGTCTCAGGGTTCAGGGGCAAGGGGCGCAGACGGGTGGAGATGCCTTTTGCAGGCTGAATTCACAGGTCCTTCGATGGGGTCATCGAGGAAGGCCGTGGAGCAAGACGAGGCCAACCCCCTGACTCGGGGCTGCGGAGACCCCTCCAGGAGCGGCTTTCTGTCCCCCCAAAGCCACGGCATTTTCTGGCACACGGAGGGGCTTTCGTGGAAAACAACGCCGCAGGTACAGAGAGCGTTCGCAACAAGCTGTCAGTCCCTAGATCTCAGAAAGCCTCAGCTCCCAGAGCCTCTCTCTCGTCACGTCCTGGACAAGCTCAGGACGGGGACCCAGCGCTCTGACCCTCCAGGCACGCGGTGCTGTCTGCTTCCGTCCAGTGAGGCCAGGCCAGCTTCACAGCCCCTGGGTTCACGATCCTGAGGAAGAAGGCGGCTCCTGGCTGTGCAGAAGGCAGTTCCCAGGTTGGGAGGGTCCGAGGACAAAGTCGGACCACTGCATGCCACCCTGGGGAGGGGGGGTGCAGAGCCCGGGCTGAATGACAGATGTTCATGTGGGAGGAATATAGTGAGCTTTCCTTGTGATGTATCCCGTGTTAAGAAGTAAAATATTAAGATAACGAACTGAATTTATGGTGGTGCAGTTAGCGAACTGGATTTTTTTGAGGATCTCAATGCTCAATGCCAGTGTTTAAATATAGTTGTTTTTTTTTTTTAAATGCACTTGGTAAAGCGTGGTTGTATGTTGGAGAGTCACGCACTGAATCTGGGGGGGGGAGGGAGGGGGCTATTTCCCTAGGATGTGTTGCTTGTGCTTGGTGACATGACAAAACATCAGGATGGCATTTTGGAAAGGAAGCTGAAGTTGGTGTTCCCCCTGCAGTGCCACGTTTGATTGGCCGTGGAAAGCACTTTGGGCAATTCGTGAAGGGCGCTGCCTCCTTGATCGTGGTGTGAGGTTCACTTCTGTAAGCTGCAAAGGTAGAGGCTAGATGCTCCGGAATGAGAGGTGGGGCTTAGTCCAGTCTCCTCTGATGGGGACACAGCTCAACAGAGCCACCAACAACTTCTCCTTGGAACATAAAAGTCACTAGTCGATTCTAGAAGCTCGATGTAAATAATAGACAAGAACATACCATTATTTATATAGTTAAAGTTACATATATATTTACATTAAAATTGTACACCTATCATTATATATAAAATAATGACATATGAATAGATATAAATTATGCAAAAAAGTACAGTGGTTTATGCCTAAAGATCAGGGATGATTTTCCTTTTGTCTCCCTCACGGACAATTGTGTTCCCAGTGCTAATGTGGTTTCCTGGCACGTGGCTCATGACTCCGCTGTCTGTCTGTCCACCATCAATGGCTTTACATGAACAAACACGTCTGGCCCGAAACCAACACCGGTAATAGACAAAAGCATCACACTCACTAACTCGGCGCCCACTGGTCTGAGTCTCCCTGTAGATTTCGTGGTACGTGACCCACCACGTGGGTTATATTTGAATCTCTGCGTGGAGCTTAGTTGATTATTCTTCTTAGTCGACTTACAACATCACAGAGATGGGGGAGGGGTGGACAAGCTCCGTGGACAGCATTACAGTGTCCTGACGGCCCCTGACAGTTCCCAGCAAAGCCCCAGGTTCAAGGGGACAAACCTGGTCCCCTCCAGATGAGGAAATCCAGGCTCCGGTTTGGGGGTGGGGTGACTGGAACCTGTCAGAGGAATGACAGCCCAGGTCCGGGGTTTCTAACTCCAACAGGGATCTCACCCGTGTGCTCTGTCAGTCCCCGAAGGGGCCAACACCTTCTGGGGGGGGGGGGGGAAGCAATACAAAACACCAAATTTCTAGCCTTTTGTCAAAAACTCGCTTCTTTCTTCTCATCATGTTATCTATCTTGATAATTTTTAGATCTAAGTTACAGGGCCTGAGTCCCCCAAATGTGTTGTGCCAGCTGTACAGGGTTATTGAGCCATACATCATGGCGGTGACAGGGCTGCTCGCTAGCCAGCAGGTACAGATGGCGTGATGCGTTCTCAGAGACCCAGGCCAAGCACATGACATCAAATTCCGTTTTTTTGTTTGTTTGTTTGTTTTTTGTTTTTGGCCTTTCCTTATTTGGTTTTAAAAATGACAGAATATCAAACCACATGGTCAGTAATTCCAAAGACTAATCACGCTGAAAGGGTTTGTTGTCTCATTCGGGATGAATGGCGCTGGCACGTAAATGGATCGCTGCCGATCAGTCCTCCTTGGGGCTGCACTCGGCAGGCCGCCGCCCAGCCGCATCTGTCTAGAGATGGAATTCAGGGGCCGTGAGCCATGCTTCTTAGTCATGGTCGGCCTTGCTGGCTTGGCTGCGGGAAGTCTGTCTGGCACCGGAGCCTCCTCAGGGCAGCTGTGAGGAGCTGGCGGGGGCCAGGGGGCGGGGACGGTCTGCACACCTGGAACGACGCTGCTGTGTGCTGAGTCCTGTCCCAGGAGCTGCTGGCCCGCCCTGTGCTCCCACCAGTTCCTGCTCGGGCTATAACTGTCGCTGTGTCCCCTGATCACTTATTACCCTGACCTGTGTTGACAGCGCGTCTCAGAAGTTAAAGCACCAAAAAGGTGACATTGTACGGTCTCCTTAGAGATGTTTATAGAAAATGTACTGTAACCGGGTTCCAAGAACCAAAACCTATTTTAACTGCTGCCCTTGGGTAACTCCAAGTCTCCACAATAACTCAAGTTGTGCAACCCTGGTCTCCTTCCCACCCAGCCTTTCATCACAGGGGAGCTATGTTAGCCCTGCTATGCCTCTTTGTCCATCTGGTTGAGTGGTCCCCTTGCAGCTATGAGAATAAAGATAATTATACAACATGAAAAGGGAACAGACATCTGGTATACCCACCAGAGACAGCCATTCCAGACTGCTTGACTTGCTTACACAGAATTTCCAACACCCGTCAACCCCACTCCCTCCCCAGTGCTCCCTACCCTCCAGCCGCAAGAAGACTGGAGCTTGGTGCCTCATTCCTCATTTTCTAGCATCTACTGCGTGCTTGGCTCCCGCCTCCTGTTACTCCAAATCCAGGACAGCTCAACTCTGCCCCTGCCTTCCTGGGGTGGAGCCCCCTGCTCCAGAGACAGTCTATAGCTTCTCTGTCTCAACACAGGTCAAGACACTCCTCATGGGGCTCTCAGTTTGGGTCCTTCCAGGAGTGACTTTCTAATCTAAAAGTTCTCAGCCGAGAGATATAATCCACTGTCCCCATGTCTGCTCTCACTGTGGAACTGTTGGAAACCAGCTTCCCGACTTTACTGGCACCAACTCCCAAGTGGTGCCCCCTCATCAGTTCCCTGGTTGGACCCCCTCACTCTCTAACTCCACACAAGTCTGGTGTTCCTCTCTGTGCGCTCCCCAAACGCACATCTCCATCAGGTTCCGCGCGCTCTCCTGGGCACACGTGCGCGTCATGGGCCCGCGCATGGACCTGGCCACACGTGCGCCACCGCCCCCATCTGCTCTCCTGGGCACAGGTGCGCGTCACCGCCTCTGCCCACTCTCCTAGGCACAGGTGCGCGTCACCGCCCCCGCCCGCTCTCCTGGGCGCATGTCTCCATCACTCACTGGTACCCGTGGGGATGAGTATCTCCTGGGCCGAGGCTCCCACAGGGACTTTCCAGGCCTCTTCTGTCACTTCCCTTCTGGCCTCCAGCGCTGGGCCAATGAGATGTTTAACCGGAGTCAGTATTTGTTGGAAATAGGTCACAGCCATTCTGTGGTTTTTGTCATTCACCCCTACTTAGCAGACAGTGAGCTCAGCCAGGTGGACCGGTATCCCTCTGTCTCCGCTGTGCAGTAGCTCAGTGCCCAGGTGTGTGATGGACACTGTGACATTGCCGACTCAGAGCCCCAGATTTTCTCACCGTGCACCCCCCACCTCAGAGCTGCATCCACTTCCGAGGCTGCCCTCAGACTGCGCTAGCCAGGTGGGCCCTACCTGTGTCTCAGGGTCTGGGCCCTCCTGCTCCCCCCACCCCCAAGCACCATCCCAGGAGCTTGTCCTGTGTCCCAGTCTTCTTGTAGCTGCCACCCAAACTAAACATCCCGAAGGGTCACATCTGATTTATTATTTTTGTGTAACAGCATTTTTTTCCATTCCAAAGACGTGAGACAGCTATGGAAATGGTGAACGGGGGTGTGGCCCATGCACAGGGAGCCACAGTGGGTGGGACAGGGGCTCCTCCAAAAATTGGGGGGGGGGAGGAAAGGAAGGAGGGAGGAGGAGACACAGTGAAGACCGGAGGACCACGAAAGGTGATCACCCTGCCTTCCTCCGAGCCCTGGCTGCTCTGTGAACTGAGTGTGTGGGCATTTGGGCCCCAAAGTCCTTCCCCGTACCACCATTCTCCCAGCCCCCGAGGGAAGCTGAATGAGGCGTGGAGGGAATGCAAACTTCAAGTGTCCACGGAATAGATGACTGCCGCCTCCAGTCCACAGGACCATGGACAGAGAGGGTTTAGGCTCCTGGCCTGCCGGAGGGTGAGGAGCCTAGGGCACTGACCTGAATGGTTCTGCCTCTGTCCTCTGCCCTCTGCCCTCTGCCCTCTGTCCTCTGTCTGGGCACTTTCTTTTAGAAATGCAAACAACACAGAATGGTTCCCCAAACTTTCCCCTTTGGGTTTGAAAGTATAATGAGGAGTTCTAACCCATTCTCGTGGGGGCAGGAGTGTCATCAGCACATTGTGAGGCGGCAGCTGGCACCTTGTGTGACAGTGTTCCCCTCCTGCACGGGATCTGACGGACGAGAGGCACGAAACCTTTTCCAATTTCAAGTGGCACTTCAAGCAACAAAACTTCCTACATTTGTTTTCTTTTTTTGTTTTTTGTTTTTTTTATATAAATAAATGTTTTATTAATTTTAATGGGGTGACAACAATAAATCAGGGTACATATATTCAAAGAAAACATGTCCAGATCATCTTGTCATTCAATTATGTTGCATACCCATCACCCAAAGTCAGATTGTCCTCCGTCAACATTTGTTTTCAATGTGAGGAATCAGACCTGGCCCCGGATGAGCAGTCACAGCAGTTACCGGCTCACGGGCAGGTCCAGGAAAAGCAATGCAGAAGAAAGGTATCCCCGGTGGGAGGTGGTTGGGATGGACTAAGGCTGCGAGGGGACACCTCACTCAACCACAGCAGATGAAGGTCAGCGATCACTCAGGAAGGGGGCCTGCGACGGAGGTGGAAGAAAGGGGTCCACGATTCCCACCTGCCCCAGCAGCCTGAGCATCTGTGATGAGACGTGGTCCTGTGAGTGTCACTGGCCTGCACTGGCTCAGGAGGAGGGGCCACACCACCCCAGGGCCCCAAAGACAGGGACAGGGCAGACCCCTTCCTACCCATTGCCCAGGCTGCCCGAGTGCACACTCTCTGCCTGTCTCTCTCTCTCTTTCTCTCTCTCTCTCTCTCTCTCACACACACAGGCACTCACAGCAAAGAAACCAGAGAATCAATAAACCTTAAACAATTTTATATTTCCTTTTGCATTTCTGCTTTCAATCTCTGTACGCAATGGGGAGCCATCAGCGTCCACCTGCACAGCTCACCTGTCGGTGCTGCAACTCCAGTTTCTACCCCGCCCCAGGAGGCCTGTGGACGCACATTGACTCTTTTTTTTTTTTTTTTTTTTTTACACAGACAGAGAGAGTCAGAGAGAGGGATAGACAGGGACAGACAGACAGGAATGGAGAGAGATGAGAAGCATCAATCATCAGTTTTTCGTTGCATGTTGCAACACCTTAGTTGTTCACTGATTGCTTTCTCATATGTGCCTTGACCGTGGGCCTTCATTCAGCAGATGGAGCAACCCCCTGCTCGAGCCAGCAACCTTGGGTCCAAGCTGGTGAGCTCCCTCTCAAACCAGATGAGCCCACATTCAAACTGGCAACCTCGGGGTCTCGAACCTGGGTCTTCCGCATCCCAGTCTGATGCTCTATCCACTGTGCCACCGCCTGGTCAGGCCGCACATTGACTCTTTACAGCGCCATTTGCCTGTCTGCCCTCCAGCCCACGGATGCACCTTGGTGTCCCCACCACTGTGCACGGGGCCGGTCACACGCTGAGCCCTCCTGAGCACTGCCTGAATGACTGCAGCAGCAGATCAACCAGCACACGAGTGCACACAGGCGAATCTTCCAGAGTGAAAGCTCTTCCCTTGTGATGTGAGCTAATTCCTTTAAGCACCATTTTCCTTTGTCCACATCACAACTTCAGAAGGAAACCTTTCTGGTTCCCACGTCTTGCTAGGAGGGTTGCTCAGCTGCTTAGCTGGTCCACCTGCGTGCCAGGCTGAACCCAACTTCAAGATGTGTGAACCCAACTTCAAGACGTCTAGCCCTTGTCTTTTTCCTCCAGAGCCAGCCCCTTGGCCAGGAACCTGGGTGTCATGTGGCCTCCTCTGTGCCTCCACCTCTCACTTGCCGCATGGGGTGCACGCTGCTGTCCTCCTCCAGACAGCGACCCCTGTGGCTTCCAGCGAGTTTAGCCAGGGACAGGTATGAGGAGACAGAGACTGACAGGAGAGCAGTGGGCTTCTCCCCTCTTCCCCTGCCCTCCGCACTCCTCCCCTCCTTTTCCCTCTCACCCTCATTCCTTCCCCCATTCCTTCCCGCTGGGTCAGCATGCATGACTCAGCTCCTCTCCCCAAGGCCTTTATGTGACCTTCTTCTGGACGTGTCTAAGGCAGGATGGACTAGAAATGTCCAGTGACAGACGACATTTTAGTGGATGACATGATGCTGGGTACAGGAGGAAATGGTATTTCTGACACTAGAAACAGGCTGTCCCTGTGAACCCAGCGGCAGGCCTGGTCCAGGGCAGCGGGGTGGGGCCCACTGAGGGTCAGGAATAACCAGCTCCATAATTTGGGGCCCAGAGCAAAATGACAATGTAAGGTCCCTTGTTCCAAAACCATCCAGCCTCTTAAGATGGCAGCAGCGAGGTTCCTGTTGTTCGAGATCGCTCACGCGGAGACGGCTGTCCTGGGCTCATGCGGGTCCCGGGGCGCCCACAGCTCCTGTGGGGAGCTTGAAGGGCTTGAAGGGCTGGCTTCCCAGGGTGAAACCACGTGTGCGCCTCACACATCACTCACACGCAGCTGATGTCTCCGGCACACGCGGAGAACCATTCTCCATGAACTATCCCTTTCCCATTTTGAAACGTATGCATTTTAAGATGCCTTTTGATTAAAGATATCTTGTTTGCATTTCACTCTGGTGAAGCTGTAGATGAAGACAGTTGCAACATATTTTTATTTTTTTATTTTTTCATTTTTCTGAAGCTGGAAAAGGGGAGAGACAGTCAGACAGACTCCCGCATGCGCCTGACCGGGATCCACCCGGCACGCCCACCAGGGGCGACGCTCTGCCCACCAGGGGGCGATGCTCTGCCCATCCTGGGCATCGCCATGTTGCGACCAGAGCCACTCTAGCGCCTGAGGCAGAGGCCACAGAGCCATCCTCAGCGCCCGGGCCATCTTTGCTCCAATGGAGCCTTGGCTGCGGGAGGGGAAGAGAGAGACAGAGAGGAAAGCGCGGAGGAGGGGTGGAGAAGCAAATGGGCGCTTCTCCTGTGTGCCCTGGCTGGGAATCGAACCCGGGGCCTCCGCACGCTAGGCCGACGCTCTACCGCTGAGCCAACCGGCCAGGGCCTGCAACATATTTTTAACATTCTAGGAAAAGTGCTCTTGGGTGACTTCACACCCTAGATGACAGGAGGGTAGGAGGACCTGCTTGCTTCTCCTGCAGAGCGTGAAGACGGTGCCCCTTCCTGCTGCCTGGCGTGATTCTGAAGGGACCGAGGGCCCTGGGCAATGCCTTGTGGTCACACTCTGTGGTTCCCGGCTTGCTCTCTGATGGCCCTGCTGCTGGACATCCATGTGACAAAGGTGAGCACTGGGATCTTTCTCTCAGGTCAGATGTTTCCCACGTGGTGACATTTGCTGTCTCAGGCTGTGGTTTGGGGTTAAGACGTGTAAGGAGAGAGGGTGCACCCGTAGACGGCAGGGTAACTGTGCTCACCTGGAGAGCGTGCTGGGAGCTGCGTTCTGCTGCCCGTTGCACCAGGCACCACGGCCGCTGGTTGGCATCCCTCTGCTGCGTCCAGACTCCACACCAGGTGCGTTCACAGAGTGGCTCCCCTGTGTGGGCGTGTCCCCTTGTGAAGGAGCTCTTTGTCACATGGCCTGAGGGCCCCAAGAGAAGCCACTTTCCCACCTGCAGCCCTCACCACGCTGGCCCTGGAGCGCCCTCCATCTCCACAGAAAAGAGAATTCCCAAGTTAACCAGGAAAGCGTCTGGGCCGGCGAGAGCCACTCAGGCTGACAGCTGCGCGGGCTGACAGCCTGCAGCTCCGGCCTTGCCGGGAAGGGGCTTGTTTATCGAGAGAGGCCATTAAACCCTCTCACACTGAGGACAGGTGAACCCCAGGACACTGCCCACCCACGATTGGCAGTGAGTCCAGGAGGCCTGGGGAGGCGCCCTGAGGACCCACATGGCCGCCCAGCAGGGTCCTGGTTGGGGGGGGGGTGCGCCAGGCCCAGAGCCTGCCAGGTGGTCAGATACGTGCTCAGTTTTGTGTTGATTGAGGAACGACAAGCTGGGTGTTTGATGAATGAAACAGTGGAGAGAGGAGTAGTGAGTGAACACATGAGAGCTGACAGGATCAGTGAATAAACAGAGGAGCAAAGACAGTGAAAGAAGAGGACTAGAGAGAGGGCGAGAAGGGGGGGACACCAGGTGGAGGGGCGGGAAGGAGAGGCAACTGGGAGCAGCTGTGGGCACCTGGGCCCAGGGGTCGTCACGAGACCCTGATAAGATGGACATGTACACGCAGGGGCCTCAGCCTGGACCCTGCATGAGAGTGGCTGTCTGCATTTCCGGGAGACCGTGCCCTGTGCCAGCACTGTCCATACAAGTCCACACACCACCCACAGCAACTGGTTCCAGCTGCCCCAGCAGCCGGCTGTGTTTCCCACAGGCCGGTGGCACAGGCTGAGGCCCCCGCCACATGCCTGACCATGGGTGCCGAGCAGGACTCAGCAGCCTCCGTGGAGCCCATTCCCCAGACTCCTGAGGACACTGCTGCTAGCCTGGAGTGCGGGCGGGCAGAGGGGAAGTGCCCCAGGCCTGTGCCCAGGACAGCAAAGGGGTTCAGGCCCTACTTTCCTCCAGCCTGCGGGGCTGGGGGGAGCTCTGAACCCCACCCTTCTCAGGGTTGCAGAGGGCTGTGAGCAGAGCAAGGTCCCACGGCCATTTGTCCTGGGAGGAAACAGACTTGGGGAGGCACAGGGACGTGTCCAAGGTCACAGAGGAAAGAAGGGGAGAGTCTGAGTTCGAAGGCTGGTTCTTTGTCACCGTGCCTGCAGGTTAGCGCTCAGGGTCACTGGGGTCTCAGGGTTCACAGCGAGAAGGAAGGGCTGCCCGGGGCCCAGGAGGGGCCTGCAGGCAGGGAAGGAGCCCGGATTCCTGCCTGGTGGTGCTGGTCAGGCCGGGGCTGGGAGACTGGCACACGCAGGAGGGGGTCATGGGGGGAGAGTGGGGGTGGGCTTGGACACCCACTTTTCCTTGTTCCCTCTCAGTCACTGGTTTTCCTTCCTCTGAGAGATTTCCAAACTTGCATGTAGTTCTGATGGTGTTTGGATGGAGACAGCTCTAACACTGCCACTTAACAGTGTCGGTTATTTCAGTGTTTTGCAAAATCTCTCTTGACAACGGGAGTAAATCAAAGTGGAGCTGACAGGCTTTATGGAGGGAAGAGGTTTCTTGAAGGATGGGGCTGGTGTGTCCTCTGAGGGCTCCTGTCCCGTCCTGTGCCCCCCAGGGCTCTCTCTCTTCCTCATGTCCACATGCAAGGGCAGCATCCTGTCTGGCTCCAGCGCTGACAACGGAAGCCCCAGTTCCTTTTGCGGGGGGGGGGGGGTTAGTGCAAACACTAATCCCCCTCCCAGGATGGATGGCGCAGACGTGGGGCGGGGCTGATTTCAAAGGCCGCCCTCTGTCTCATGCGCGCACGCGCTTGGTTTCCTAAAACGAAAAGGTCCTGCCAGGCAGGTGCAGTGGAGGAAGATCATTAGAGTCATTATAGCGCAGGCTTTGCTTCAAAGGCTGCTGGGTCCTGGGACTTTGGACACTGCCCCCGCAGCCCCGCCCACCCTGGGAGCCGCCCCTTCGTTTATTCATGAGCCTGTTTCTCATTAGCCTGCACCACGGACTCGGGTGGCATCCTTGCCGCCCGCAGAGGCGCAGACAGAGCCCCGGGCTTTCCTTTTAGCTCTCTGAATAACGTTTCAGTTCACGCACTGCTCCCTCAACAGCTGCTGCCTGGCCCATTTGGAAACCGCGGTTTCAGGAAGAAACCCACACTCGTGACATTGTTGCTGTTGATTCAGACACAGACGCGCCGCAGCCTCCAGGGCGCTTTGCGGGGCGGCTCTGGGCCTTCCCGAGCGGGCACCAGGCTGCGCATGGGCCATGGGCGGCGGGCAGAGGAGCCCACTCTGGCATGGGGTTTGTCTGCCAGGGAGGGTGGGCAGCGTCCCCGCAGCTTCAGAGCCTTGACCTCTGGCCCACACTTGCTTTGCTAACATGAAGAAGGTGGACGTTGGCAACATGGCTGGCGGGTGCACTGGTTCCTGGAGCTGGGATTTCTCCGGGACCTCAAAGTGCATGTCCGTCATCTAGGTAACTGCAGCCCAGGACATGTGTCCTCTTCCCACAGTGTCCCTCAAGGGAAGGATGAAACAACAGCAGCAGCAAGTGAAGCCGTTACCTGTAGAGAAGTTCCCAGATTATGGCAACATTTATTGTTTACCTTATACAGAGATAGACTAAAGAGTTCAACATATTATATACATACATATATATATATATATATATATATACATATATGTGTGTGTTACATCACTGTCGTAGGAATGGAACTGTTTGGCAACTGGAGGACCCCTTGTATACACACACACAAATAATGTACAAGGGGTCCTCCAGTTGCCAAACAGTTCCATTCCTACGACAGTGATGTAACCTGAATTTTGGTGTAAGTCGAAACACACCCTAGCCTAAGTCACTTACCTATCCTAACACAGATGTAAAATCATAATCTAGGACATAAAAACACAATTAAGCCACAGAAAAAGGAAAAGGACATAAATATACTGTACTGTACACTGTACTGTAGGAACAGAAAAAAATGTGTGTAAAAAAAATATTCCTTCCCTTCATTCCTGTGACTGGCTTGCACACTGGAAGGTCATTGCAAGTGGGAGAGAGTGACCCATTGGGAGGAGGAAGCTGGAGAGGCAGGAGAACCTGCAGAAGGTGCTGTGCACACTGGGTCAGGGGAATCAGGGTTGCCTAAGGACCAGGCAGGAGACACTGGGGATGATTCTACCTGTACTAAGTTTTTATGGGAGTGAGCGTCGTAAACTCGAAACATCGTTTGTCGAGACTGTTGTCACCCCAGGACCCCCTGTATTTAGAGAGAAATTTTAGAGTTGCAAAAACAGGACTGCCTGTCCCCTCTTCATAATTCCGTTCTTGGGGGGAAAAGGGCTGATGTTCTGACCTTGCTGACTCATGTCACACGGTACTGATGCCTGGTGGCTGAGTCTACCCCGCCCCCGGGGCTCCAGCCGTTCCAGGGGTGTTGGGGCCTCACGGCTTCTCCCGACTCTCTGGATGCTCTGGCCGAGCTCCACCACCAATCTCGCAGCATTTAATAATTACTCTTCGAGCCGGGTGTGGTCAAGACCCCTTAGTAAGATCCTGATGCTTCCTCTTTTATTCCCGGAAAACCTGCGTTTCACAATCTTGAAATTCCTTGTCCCGTGGGCAGCCGAGGTCAGCAGCTCAGCACACATGTGTGTACGTGGCTGGGATGCTCACTTAGGATTGCGTATTCTCCATTCAGCTGACAGGGTCCCCGTATTGTCTTAAAACATTTGCCGTTCGCCCGGGGGTCTCAAGCCCTTTATTCCTTGGGGGTTAAAGTAGATGCATGTGTATAAACACACTTTTTTATTTTTTAATTTTTTTTACTGTGACCAAAATTAAGTAATCAAGCTGCTATTTCACACAAAGTCTTCAAATAGCCGCTTTTGATCTACATAGAATTATTGGGCTGAGTTGCTCACACTGCCTCCCACATACGTGGGTTTTTATTTCCGGGATCAGCACGTTTCAGGGTCCTGATAGGTCCACCAGGAATCAGGTTGCACTGGACACGCGTGGGCCCTCTCCCAGATGGGCTTTTCCCTCCGCAGGTCAGTCAGCAACCTGGGGCAGGAGCTGTCCCTCGGAGGGAGAGAAGGGCAACTGGGGAAGCTGCTCTGAAGGCTAAGCCGCTGTGCACACAGCTCACGGGGTTCCGGAAAATACTCCCCACCAAGGAGCCAACAGCCCCGTCCTCGAGGGGTCCTCAGCCTGGGGGGTCCCAGAGGATGACGCCCGGTAAGGGTGGGGGGCAGGCTCTGATATTCAGGGAGAGGCTGAGCTTAACAAGCTCACAGCTTGTTCTCACAGATCCGGGTTCTCAGGTAAGGACAGGGGTCCTGCAGGAGGGATAGTAACCTGAACTGGGTGGGCCCTTTGGGTCCTCATTCCATTGGCTGCCAGTAAGGGCATGGCACCCCCGGGTGAGGCTGTGGCTCTGACCATTGTGTTTGACTGGCTTTCAGGGTCAGAGTGCTGACCACCCATTCCCTCAGAATTTCCCATTTCAGGAGTCAGCTTGTGGCAGGTCCCACCGTGCCATGTAGGGTATGGGACTCACGCCTCCCATCAGCTGTGAGGTCACCCAGTCCTGACTCAGCCCCCACAGAGGCTGACACGGTGCTGCCGCATTCCTGGTGTGTGACTGGGAAGGCCCAGCCACTCGGGCCTCAGTTTCCCAGATGTAGGACGTCTCTCCGAGAGCTGGCAATGTGGACGTGGTCGGGCACATGCTGTGAGCCCTCACAAATGAGGAGTCATGCCTTTCACCACGGCAGGCAATGGGGAGTCCTTGAGGACACTGTCCTCCTGCAGGGGCACGGCCTCATCTGCTGTCCCCTCCGCTGTTACCCCTGGAGCACCTACCCCAGCCCAGGGGCGGCGGGAGAGGACCCACAGCCCCCAGTCCTAGAGTCCAGCGCTTGGGGACAAACAGCCCAACCTCCCTGGCCACCTCCCTCCCCCTTCCTCCCCCTCGCCGCCCTAGTCACGCTCCCACCTGAGTGCCCGCCGGCCACTCTCGTTAGTCCCCACCCACTCTGTGTCCTCTTGTTACCGGCTCTGTTCATGCTGAAGGTCCTGGAGCGTCGGTGGAGGGTGACACCTGGGTGACAGCCCTGGGATGTGAGCTGCCTGGCTCCCGGCTCACGGTTCCATCCAGGGTGGTACATCGCCCACCACACAGCGGTGCTGGGACAGGAACAAGGGAGCCAGCGGATTCGGAATAAACAAACACAGACGCAGCCTGCTCTGAGCGCTGGGCCTCCCGTGGCGGCTGCCCCGGCTTTCCTGGGGAAAATGCTTTTCGGAGTCCTGGTTTTATTTTCACATTGGGTTGGGTCATTTCTGATCCTCGATAATGTTAAACTGCCTCCCACACGCACATTCATGTGCCAGCGCCTACGTGAACAACGTCACTCGGGGACAGAGACGGATTCCTTCCCGAAGCACCTTCCACACTTCGATCTTATTTCAGTGTATTTGTCTAGACAAAGGCAGAGCCTGGGCCCAGATCTCACGCCCGTTTTGGATGTGACGAGACCAGAAAACCAAGCAGTCTGGCGGAGGCCATGGGCCTCGTGCCTGGTGCAGGCAGACTCGTGTTGGGACCACATGGTCTCTGGTTCCCATGGCGACAAGCACCTGTGCTGCTCATTTCCTGTCTGGAGGACACTTGACCCGGCTGGTCCCCACAACATTGAGGCCTCCAGCTACAGGACAAACGACCACCTCCTTTTCCTCTGTCGTCGCCCTGCAGCCGGGGTCGTCTCCCTAGCCCAGCTGAGCATCCAGGTGGCAGCCTGTCCCCTCCTCCATGTGCCTGTCTGTCTGAGGGGCATCTGAGCACGTGCCTCCCACATGCTGATGACATGCCTCCCCTCAGAGACCCCCAGCCGCGCACCCCAATGCCTGAGTGTCCCCTCCACTGGGACGTCTCCCACAGACCCCAACTTATCCCGTGCCAACAGGTTCACTCAGGCAGCCTCCTCAAGACCCAGACTGGGAGGCAGCTCCTGGTCCTTCCCTGCCATGCGTCCCCTGAGTGCCAACAAGAGCGATGCTGAGCTGCCCTGCAGACAACATCCCTGTCTCCCTCCTTCGTCACCCTCGCCTGGACCACGGCCGGGCCTCCCGCACCAGCACGGCTCTGCCTCGCTCGCTCCGCGTCCGTCCGGCCTCCACGCCCGAGCCAGAGAGGTTTCCCCAACCCACGAACCGGGAACCTTCCGGCAGCCCCATTGGTGCTGTGGCTGCACACAGGGCCACGTGATGCTGGCACCTGGCCCGCTGCCCTCTGCCCACTCATGGCCCTCCCCTGTCCTGGGCTCTTCACATCCTGGGAGATGCCCTTTTTTTTTTTTTTTTTTTTAAAGGGACAAGTGCAGGGACTGGTAAATGGTACTTGAATGAATACATCTCACTGCATTTTATTTATTTATTTATTTATTTATTTATTTATTTATTTAATTTTACAGAGACAGTGAGTCAGAGAGAGGGATAGACAGGGACAGACAGACAGGAATGGAGAGAGATGAGAAGCATCAATCATTAGTTTTTCATTGCGCATTGCAACACCTTAGTTGTTCATTGATTGCTCTCTCATATGTGCCTTGACCGCGGGCCTTCAGCAGACCGAGTAGCCCCTTGCTGGAGCCAGCGACCTTGGGTTCAAGCTGGTGGGCTTTTTGCTCAAACCAGATGAGCCCGCTCTCAAGCTGGCTACCTCGGGGTCTCGAACCTGGGTCCTCTGCATCCCAGTCCAACACTCTATCCACTGTGCCAACTGCCTGGTCAGGCGGGAAACTCCTTTTCACAGATGGTCATCTCAGCATCTGGGGATCAGCCTTACAGTCACTTCCAGGGCGCGGCCTCTCCTGACAACTCTGGTTAGAGGAAGTCTGCTCACCCGCCCAGGGTATCTGGCTCTGTGTCCTGTCCCATCAACGGACAGTGGATGTGCTTGTCATCTTCCTGGGAGGGGTGTGGGCATCGCCATGACGGGTCTCACTCCGTGTCTGTGTCACCGGCACAGGGCCTGAGGCAGGGTCGGTGCCTGGGCACCAAGTCAGCCCCTTCCCCACGGAGCGGCTGAATCCTCCCGAGCTCGTCGGAGGTGGCGGGGCCGTCGCCCACCAGAAAGAGCTCTCCTGCAGGGAGACCCACTGTGCGCTCCTCTTTTGGTCGGTGACCTGGAGTCCGCCTTCGTCCAAGGCCGTTTCTAAAGTCAGATTCGAGGAGAAGAAACATTCTTCCATCGAACCTCAGGCTGCAGAGCTCCCAGACCTGCCATCAGCAAGCACACGAGAATCGATTCTCGGCTTTTGAGGGAAGGACGTTGCTCTCCGTGTAAGGGCAATGGCATCTGGTTTCAGAGTGTCCTCCCAGCACAGGTGGAGAGCTGGCCACCCCGGGAAGCAGGTCACGCTTTGGAGACCTTCCTCGGTGGAGCCCGGCGCTCCTTGCGGAGGCTGCGGGCACCCGGCCATGTTGCCGGCGGCAGGCGCAGAGGTGAATTTCTTTTTACCGAGAGCTGATGAGCAAGAAGGAGCTGCCGATCCCTCCGGGCTCTGTCGGCCTGTGGGACTGGTCTGAGTGGGGGCCGGCTGGACCTCTCACTGTCCCGCCCGCTCAGTGTTTGCAGGTGCATGGCCGCCCTCAGCGACAGGGCAGAAGGACCACTGTGACATTCTGTTCCTCTTTCTCTGAGGAATTACACCGTGGGCAGCTGCAATATTTTAAAGGCTAGACAGGGTCCTTGACCATGTGTGGATGGTGCAGACCAACCACAACCTGGAAGTTTCCTCTGTACTCTGGGGAGCTGACCAGGTGACAGAAAGGTCACTCACCCTTGACCTTTGAGTGACCTTTGTCTCCGGTTCCCATGGCGACAAGCACCCGTGCTGCTCATTTCCTGTCTGGATGAGAGGGGCGGTGACGTCTCGCCACGGTATGGGGCTGGCGTCGGACACAGCACGGACACAGCACGGCTATCACCAGCGACGTTCCTGCAGACGCCATCTTGGTGGTCTTGCTGCTGTTCTCGCTGATGCTGTCTCTGATGGACGTGCACACATTCCAGGCATGTGGGGAAGTCACAGAAGTGACCTGCCATGTGGGGGACAGGCTCGGGAGTGAGAGCCCTGTGACGTCACCACGAAGCAGGAAGTGCCCTGGGAGAGGCCTTCAGGGGGAGAGTCGCCCCCTGCCACCTACGCGTGTGACACAGATGAGCTCCTGCCAACACGACCAAGTGCTTCTTTACCAAACATCATTCTGCCAGGCGGAGTCCTTCTAACACTTTCCTTCTGCAGAAAAACACGTTCCTTAACTCTCAATAAAAAAGATTAATTTCTTCATGTGAAATCGGAGAAAAAAATAAGAAAGACACATTGAAATACGACGCATTGCCACAGGGAGTGATTCTTCCTAGGCCGGCTAACATTCCAGGGTGAATCAGAGAGCATTCTTTTGGCAGGACGTAAACACAGTGGTTTAAAGATAACAGACGGAGAAGAGAGCTTTGAAGCATCTGACAGTTTGAGCCATTTTGCTTGCTGTCTGCCTATTCGGCCTGTGTGACCCTTTGGGATGGATAATTGGGCAATTCTTTACTTATGCATTTTTCTTCCATTGGTTTAACAGAAAGGGATTTGATTGAGGTGATTCACAAGCACCAGAGTCAAGATCACGCTGACCTCTGAAGAGACGGACAGGGGATCTTTAGATGATGCCTCTGACCCTCTCAGGGGCCCTTGCCGCAGGCTGAGCAGGTGCTGGGCTGAGAGCCACCAGGATGTCTTGGGCCCCATTGGTTCTGCCTTGTTGCAGTCACAGAACTAATGACAGGCATGTGTGGCTTCGGCTGCTGCTGCTCTTACCACAGGGAACAGCAGGGACTCCAACCACCTTGCCCACCACGCGGAGGCCAGAGAGGCAAGAAGTGTGGCCTGGTCCTCCGCCTCTAAACCCTGCCTAGCACATCAGCTGGTGGAAGAGAGCTGTGCTCAGAAGACACGGGCCAGGGCACGTCCCAGCATCGTGGTCACGAAGCACACACGTGGCCAAGCCACCTGTTCACCGCGACCCCTGCTGGGACCATGGCCTCCTTCCCTTCCGCTCCCACCAGCCTCAACTCCCCTGCTGGCCATCTGCTCAGTCTTAGACCACGGTCAAGGGCCTGCTACCGAGCCGGTCAAAGTCTCACAACACAAATGCCCACACCTCTCAACATAGACTAGGGATGTTTACTTCCCCGGAGTTCAATGTCAGAATTACGCATACCCCGCTCAAGTCAGAATCTCTGCCCGGAAGCCCCAGACTTTGGAATGTCGAGACCTCGTGTATCTAGAGCGGGGGTCACGAACCTAGGGCTCGCAAGCCAGATGTGGCTCTTTTGATGGCTACATCTGGCTCACAGACAAATCTTTAATAAAAAAAATAATGTTAAAAATATAAAACATTCTCATGGATTACAATCCATTCATTTCCTACCACTCATATTCATGGTTGCAGGTGGCTGGAGCCAATCACAGCTGTCCTCTGGGACAACACCACATTTTTATTGGATAATGCCTAACGTACACGGGTTGTTGTATGGCTCTCACGGAATTACATTTTAAAATATGTGGCGTTCATGGCTCTCTCAGCTTAAAAGTTTCCCAACCCCTGATCTAGAGGGAGGGAGGCATTGTCCACAGTGTGTGTGTGTGTGTGTGGGGGCAGTCTGTGGGCGGAGCGGATGACAGACCTGGGCAGTGGGACAGACACCCAGAGGGTGGTCCAGTCGTGCCCAGTGAGAGAGGGCGGAATCGGAGAGGAAGCCCATCAGAGGTGGTGAAGTCCAAGGCTTGCCCCTGGTGGAGGCTCAGCTGGAGGGGAATGACCGGAGGTGGAGAGGGGACCAGCGAGTCGAACTTCACCACAGGGACCATAGGTTCTCAACGGCAGGTCACTGGCCCTTGAGCCCAGCCTGCTGAGTGAAACACTGACCCAATCGAACCGTCTAGTCCAGGATGTTTATGTGCCAACCTACTTGGCTCATACAGGCTGACAAGTAACCCGCTTGACGCACCTGGAGATCAGTGGACTGAGCCTGGGGCAGTCAGTGCTGACCCTCCGGTGTTGGTCTTGGGAGGCCCCTCTCCCCTAGGAGCTATGACCACTGCTGTTGGGTGTCCCCTGATGACCTCTTTCTCTGTCCCTTGGTTAATGCCCAGACCTTCAAGTTCTCAGCACATCCAGGAAAATAGGGATAATATGGAAAAAAAAATAGAGTGAATGTCTAAACAAGTTTTAGTCTTTTCTTGAAGATCACGTTCTGGACAGTGTGTCTTTCTCTCTGTCTTTTACAGGAGAAAGTGGTCGTTGGGAGAAGCAGGACCCTGAAGGAGACACTATTGACCCAAACTGACATGTGCTGTGACGTGAGCTGGAGCGCCCCACAGTGCTTAGGGCCCTGGGCATCCCTCCGGAGGCTGACGGGCATCGGCAGAGGAGGAAGTCCACCGTCACCACAGACCCTTTGCTCCTCTGGGTTCCCGTGCTCTTCCTGACCTGCGTGCCCAGGCGGTGATGAAACAAACCCCTGGTGTGCATGTGGCTTACGGTGGCTCCAGTTGGCAATCATTCGCTGTGTCCCCCACACCTGACCGAGGGCTGATGAGGAAGTCTTGTGGCTGACCCCGGTGACAAGGACACGAGCATGTGTGATCCTGGCCCAGCAAGGCAGACCGGCACAGGTGGAGACCCCTTCCTGTTGGCCAGAGCCTCATCAGCACCGCCTCACTGCCTCTACTCCCCTGTGCAGACCGGGGGCCGTCACATTCTGCAGACCTGAGACAAACAGAAGAGGAACCTGCGTGTGCAGAAACAGGGATGGCATTCTGCTGAGGAAACAGCTCAGATCGCTACCTGACGCTCCATCAGGGTGGACCAACCCACAGGTGTCCAAATTGATGTAAATTTGTCACCACGTGTTAATTAAACGAGCTAGTGTCCGGTTTTCAGGCTCTGAAGTGACGGCGTCTACCTGAGGTTTCGCCGAGACAGCCTGAGGTCTCAAAATGACAGATGGAACTTTCTTTCTGTCACTTCCCAGTGTGTTCGGAGAAAACGCCCTTCCACCCACCACCCCACTTCTGCCTTGCACATTTCATTGTTGGGAGAACTGTCTAACTCAATGTTTCCTTACCGATATTGATCATGCATTAGCAATTCCAATAGAAGCCAGGAAATCTGACCACAGTTGAGGTGGTGGCTTAATTAGCCTACTTTTGGCTTTAAAAGTGCCTCCCCCTGCTCTTCGAGATGGAAGGGTGCTGTCTTTCTGAATTTTCACTGTATACTCATCATCGTCATTCAGATGACACAGAGCAGAGCTAACTTCAATGTCGGTTTGGTAGGTTTTCAAGACCTAGACTTGCTCATAAGAAAGTGTCCTGCATTCCAAAAAAAATAGGGTGTTACGTTGTAGGAATTAAAAATGCGACCATCTGCCTGACCAGGCAGTGGCGCAGTGGATAGAGCGTCGAACTGGGATGCAGAGGACCCGGGTTCGAGACCCCGAGGTCACCAGCTTGAGTGCGGGCTCATCTGGTTTGAGGAAAAGCCCACCAGCTTGGACCCAAAGTTGCTGACTCCAGCAGGGGGTTGCTCAGTCTGCTGAAGGCCCGCGGTCAAGGCACATATGAGAAAGCAATCAATGAACAACTAAGGTGTTGCAACACGCAATGAAAAACTAATGATTGATGCTTCTCATCTCTCTCCGTTCCTGTCTGTCTGTCCCTGTCTATCCCTCTCTCTGACTCACTCTCTGTCTCTGTAAAAAAAAAAAAAAAAAAAAAAAGCGACCATCTGCCCCTACCACACCATCTGACCGCCCTCGGCAGACACTGTCCAGCCCCCTTCCCTGGCAGCTCCAGAGAAGAGAGGACCAGGCAGGAGCCCCGCCTCTCCCTGTGACCCAGGTGGACGTGGGGAGAAGGCCGGATGCCCCCGGTGGGCCTGGCTTCTCCAGCGAGAGTGTGTGGACCCAGGTCGTGAAGACGGGAAGGCTTTCTCACTTGGTTGTGATGAACACCAGAGGAAGGGGGCGGAGTACAGGGCCAGAGATGGGGCAGCACAGGAGGGAGGCAGCGTCCCCACCCTGGGGTTCACAGCCGGTGTGTGCGCCCGTGCTCTGTCCTCCTGATGGGCACGGCCAGGCCTCTCTGAGCCCCGTCTCCCTCATCTGTAACTCGGAGTGGTTACAGCCGACATCTGCTGCCTGGTTAAGTGAAGAAAAAAAAAACCCCACAAAGCACGTGCCACACTCAGCGCTTACTGTTTGCCCTTGGGACCGTCCGCGGGAAGGCCACGCCCTGCGGGTTCCCCGTAGAGTTTCGCGAAGTCCGTGCGCATTGGCGTTCAGCCTGGGTGGTCCGGAGGGCGCTGCTGTTTGTCTGAGCAGTGAGGGTTTGTCGCGTCTCAGCGTGCACGCGAACCTCAGGCCCTCCTAGGCTGGCACAGCAGCCAGGCCAGCAGCAGAGATGCTTCTCGTGTCCTTGGTTTTGCTCAATAGCTCCCTTTTCTCAGTCTTTTGGTCCCGACGCCGTGGGTCCCAGCTATAATCTGAGAAAATAGAGTGTCCTAAACTTGAATGATGGGCTCAATAAATAGTAATGGCCCAGAGGTTTGGAAGCGGCTTTGACCCAGTGTTCTGGCCAGCACTTGGGCAGCTGCCCAGACCCTGCTGCTCCACCCCCTGCAAAGCAAGTCCGATCTTGACATCTTTGTACCAATATAAAGGGAGAGTCTTCGTTGTGAGTGTTCTCTTTGGTAGAAGGAACACATTTTCTGGGTGTATGTCGGTCGCAGTTGAAACCCCTGGCTGAGATGAAGACGGAGCTGTCCAGCACACCTGTGTACACTCTGTGTCCCCACCGCGGCTCTTTGGGCACCTCAGGGACAGCATCCCCCGTACATCTGTCTGTCCCAGTCCCACAGAGACAGAGCGGGAAGTGGGTGCGGGGCAGGGGGCCGAGGGTGGACTGGCGTCACCTGCATCCTCGGGGTGGTTTTAGCCCTCGTCCCGGCGGGGCCTGAGGACAGGACGGCGAGGGGTCTTGCCCCGCCCCCCCGCCCCACGCACTGTTCACGTTCCCGGCTGCTCTGACCACCCTCAGAGAAGGCCTTCCGTCTTCCGTCTGACTCACACACAGCCGGGCCACCATGCTGGTTGCTGTTGGAAAATCAACTCCAGGAAACCAGTTCTGCGTGACAGCGAGCAACGTTAGGAAGCAAGGCCTATGGGACGTGAAATCAGGAAGGAAGGTGTGCGTGATTCCGACGTCACAGGGACTGAGGGATCCTGAGGAGATGGCACCCCACGCTCAGGGGACAGAGCCCTGACAGTGAGGAGCCCAGTGGGAGCCCATCTCCCACCCTTTTGTAAGAGCCAAGCACAGTGGGGCGCTCTGGGCACAAAGGTGAACTTGAGACCAGCCCGGCCAGCTGACCACTAGGCAGAGCTCCCTGGACTCTCTCCCGCCACCCGTCTGGGCCCCCCGTCCTCTCTCCAGTCACCCCAGGATGCAACTCCGCAACTCAGAGTTGACCTCAGAGAGTCCAATCTGAGGCCGATGGCCCCAGCAGCTGTCTCAGAAGGAAGGTTGTCCAATGGGATTTGCGAGTTGCATCTTCTGCCCAACGGGTGACAGGATCCTAACGCTGCTGGTGACAGAGGTGCCCCTGTGAAAGCCATCGCCCTCAGGGAGGGGAACAGCACGCACGTTGAAGAGGACGCACTGGCTGGCGTGAGGGAAGTGGCAGCTGTGAGGGCCGTGAGGACCGGGGACAGGGCGGCTGCTTCTGAGGAGCTCTGATTGACGTGAGGGAGGAGCCTGGAACTCGGGGCGATTAGTGTCCCATGCAAGGCAACCGTGTGAAAGCAGAAACCCCGGGCGGCCCTGAGGGAGTCCATGACCAGCTGTACCTGGAGGCTGGACAGAGAAACTGACCACACAGGACGTAAGGGGGAGGTCAGAGGTTCAGAGAGGGTTCGCTTGGAGTCCGTAGGCCCCTGTTAGGGAGAGCATGGGGCCTGAGACGTGGAAGGAGGCTCTCTGGGTGGATGCAGTGGCCTTGAACCTTCAGATCCCACTGTGCCTCCAGCACTTAGGGGCAGACACAGTCCCATTTTTTTTTTTTTTACCACATGGCCAAAGGGAACTCAAAGACCACACAGGAGACGGGTGCTTGACAAGACAATGCTCACTGCGACCCACCCCACCTCCCTTCCTGGGAACAGGACAGGCAACGAAGGGTGAAGGTCCAGCCTGGGACCCGTGCTTCTGGCCACGGTCGGAAGTGGTACCCAACTTGCCCTCTGTAGCGAGCAGCTGGAAAGTTGGACAAGCTACATGAACACCTGCTTTCAGACCCGGGATGACAGGCGGGACTGGATGGTGATCCTCAGAGAAGGGAAGCAGATGAGATGCACCAATGGGTGACAGGATCCTCTACGCCACTGGTGACAGAGGTGCACCTGTGGAGGCCATCGCCCTCGGGGGTGTGGACGGCAGGCACGCCACAGGGGATGCACTGGCTGGCGTGAGGGAAGCGGCACACACGCCCCGATTTCCCGCCTGGCAGGATTTCTCAGGAGGTCATACAGATACTGGAAGACCAGAGAAGAGCATCCTCGCTGAGGTGAAGAAACAGAGGTGAGAATTTGGGGAGGCAGAGGCGGCGACGGTCTCAGAGAAGAGAGTGTTAGGAAAAGAAAGAGCTCCAGAGGTCTGCGTGGGAGGGAGCGAGTGCGGACTGCGCGTGCCCCGAGCCAGTTTGCCCGTGGTCCTGGGAGGACTGAGGCTTAAAACGAACAATTCCCTGGGGCACAAGCGAAACAAGATCGCCGGCCGAGTGAAGGCACTTTGTTGGACAACTCAAGCACTCAGCTGAAATGCCGGAGGGTTCCCGCTTGGAGAGGGAAACGACTATCTTACCCTGGGGTTTCTCCAACAATCTCTAGAAGAGCTTTGACAGCATTGTACGGACCTGGAAATAAAACAACGACTCGCCAAAGCAAAATTCAACACTCTCCTAAAAAATAAATAAATAAATAAAAACAGTATCAGCTGCTTGATAATGTAACTTTCAAAACATCCGGCCTTTCATTAAACATTACCAGAAGCTCAGAGCTGCAGGAAAATGTAACTCATCACCAAGAGAGCATGTAAGTTACGAAAACAGAGCTAAAAAAAAAAGGAGAGAGGTGATAGAATCAGAAAAGGAAACCTTCAGAAAAACTGCCATCGCATGTCCACAAAGAGTTCAAGGAAAGCATGAACGTAACGATAAGAGAAAGGCATTAAAATAGATCAAGCGGAATTCCTAGACCTGGACAATACAATGTCTAAAATAAAACTGGGTAGCCTTCAGAGTGGATGAGACACCATAGCAGAAAGAAGGTAGCAGTGAGTTTGAGGACAGAGAGCAGCGGCTAATCACCCAAAGTGAAGAAGATACAGGAGAAAGTAGGTTAGGGAAGAAAAGCACCATGACCGTCACCCCAATCAAGTCACTGTCCCTGTCCCAGTGTTGGTACCAGAATCAATTCTGAGATCCACACCCACTGCCTGGGGAGAGGTCAAGGTCCTCACGAGAAAGCGCCCTAGAAGATGGAGTCAACTATGCTCAGCGGCTGTTTCCCTCTTCAACCCAGAGTGAAGGGAGGCGGGGGAAGGTGGAGGTGTTTATTCTTCTGCCTGCCCCCACCCCTCAGGGGGGCTGTGCCTTAAGCCTGAAGGTGGTGGCTGTTGCATCTACTGGGTACGAGAACAAACGTCGGAGACTTTCAGGAGTTTAGATCGTACTTTATTGGCCAAGTTTAACCTGCACAGGGGCGAACTCTCAAGATGTCCAGAGACACCGTACTCACAAGGAGCTGCAAACGAGAGTCGCGCCTGGTGCTTACAACTAGGTCCTTATATATCCTAAGTGAGCAAGCATTATACAGAAGCAGATGTGGCAGTTAGCTATTCGCTAGGGAGGTAGCATGTAGCATAGCAACAGGGGCAGGGTTTAGCTTAGTGGCGAATTTCAAACATAAACTTTTGATAAGGGTTTCTGACCAATAGAACGCAGGATGTTTGTCTTCCTTTGTGCTAATCTTCTTAGTTCTCAGCCTCACAGGGGCCCTATCAGCACCTCCCTGTTCCTGCTCCTTCAATAGTTACACTCTGGCAGCCACAGCACACTTCCCCGAATCTAACAGTGGCACCCCATCATTGCTGGATCCTGAATGCGTCATCACCTCTTGATGGCCCCTTAGCTCTGTCCACACCGGGAAGTGCCCCTCATTTATTCATTCACTTCTCTCCAGCTATAAACCCTGCGGAGAGTGCTCTCTTCTGCCGGGGCCCCCATGGGCCCCATCGTGACACACATGCTCTTACTTACCAGCCCCACTCCTGCCTTTCTGTGTTCTTACAAGGTGCGGCCCAGGAGTGGGCGTCCGGAGGAGAGTGCAGATCAGAGGAGTCTCTGTTTGAGGTAAACTGTGACCTCAGCCTGGGCATAGATGCCTACGTGCTTAAAGGTTAAGCCTGCATCCCAGGCAGAGAGAGAGAATTTTGAAGAATTCTCAAGCAATCTCACTTGGTTCTGGATTTTCTTTTCAATTGGCCGTACACATTTATCACATGAGCCATGAATGCTTTGCATGGGTAGCTAGCTGAAAGGCTTACACTGTTGAGGTTCAGGGTGGAATTTGCTAATTTTAATGTCAAGTGCACTGTTATCTACCCAGTGTCTTAATGGAAAAATAATGCACAATAACCTTTAAAAGTGAATACAAGAGGAGAGGAAATAGCTGCAAAGATGCATTTATTTCTTGAGTTTCCATGTGTCACTCTTTGCCTTGAGCTCGGGGGTTCCCTGTAGAAGTAATTTTCTGGTATATTTTGGAGTGACAGGTGACTGATGCACTGTATTTTTCTTTGTTTTTCCACGGGCTGACTCTTTAGGGAGGTGTTTCACCCTCCACGTCGACACTAAGACCGAGTGGGTGAGTACCCAGTAACCAGAACGGGACCCTTAACAAGTCCTCCTTTTAAAAATTCCATTGTATCTTTATTATGCTTCCCAATTATAAGAGATGGTAAGATAACAAATGTGCATTTTAAAATCCAAATATTATAAACATGGTGAACATGGACATAAAAGTCAGAGATAATCGCTGCGAAAATATTGGGTGTGTTCTTTCTGATAGCTTTCTGCACACGAACCGTTATTCCTTTTTGTGTGCATTTATATAACAACGGACGTCATCTGTTTATCATTTTTATGTGGCTGGCTTTTTTTCTGAGTGTTTTATTTTTTTTTAATTAAAATTTTTTTATTGAGTGTATTGGGGTGACATTGGTTAATGAAATTATACAGGTTTGAGGTGCACAACTCCATAATGCGTTGACACTGCCCTGCGTTCACCACCCTGAGTCCAGTCCCCCTCTGTCACCATCTAACCCCTTCCACCCCCACTTTCCCCCTCCACCTCCACTTTCCCCACTCCACTCCTCTCCCCCTCCCCCCCAGCCCCCTTTCCCTCCTGTGATTGCTTAATCACTTTTCCCCAACCCCCACCCCCTCTGACAGCTGTCAGTCTGTTTCTTCTATTTTGTTAGTGTGTTTTGTTACTTTGTTCATTATATGGGTTAATTCATGAGACACAGGGAGGTTATGAAAGGTACCCAACATTTCCCCGGTTTGATGCAGGTGGTGGGTGGTGATATGATGGAAGAGTCCCACCTGCCACCCCCCACCATGTGCTGTTATTATGACCCACACTGTCAGGAGGTGAGATGTTCCGTAATGTGCTCACACTTCTGAAACCCACCACACCACTTGGGCATCTTGGTAGGACAGGTTTGTATGTTATGTTTTTTTAAAAATTATTATTATTAATTGAGAGGTGGGAGGGCAGAGAGACAGACTCTCCCACATGTGCCCTGGCCTGGATCCATCTGGAAAACCCCCTACTGGGGGATACTCTGCCCATCTGGGGCCACTGGTCCATTGCTTGGCAACCAAGCTATTTTAAAGACTGATGCGAGACCATAGAGCCATCCTCAGTACTTGGGACCAACTCGCTCCAATTGAGCCATGGCTACAGGAAGAGAAGAGAGAGAGAGAAGGGGAGTGGGAGAGGTGGAGAAGCAGATGGGCGCTTCTCCTGCATGCCCTGATCGGGAATTCAACCCAGGGCTTCCACATGCTGGGCCAACGCTCTACCGCTGAGCCAACTGGCCAGCGCTGTAGGTTACACAGTATGTCCGTAAAGTCATGGTGCACTTTTGACCAGTCACAGGAAAGCAACAAAAGGTGATAGAAATGTGAAATCTGCACCAAATAAAAGGAAAACCCTCCCAGTTTCTGTAGGATGATGTGGCAGCATGTGCGCATGCGCAGATGATGACATAACACCGTGTATACAGGAGCAGCCCACGGCCATGCCAGTCGAGATGTGGACGGTACAGAGGAAAGTTCAGTATGTTCTGTGGCTCACTAAATTCGAATCCGTGACCAAAGTGCAAAGTGAATATCGGTGCGTTTATAATGAAGCGCCACAACATAGGAATAGCACTACTCGGTGGGATAAACAGTTGAAGGAAACCGGCAGTTTGGTGGAGAAACCCCGTTCTGGTAGGCCACCAGTCAGTGACGAGTCTGTAGAGGCTATACGGGATAGCTACCTAAGGAGCCCTAAAACATCTGTGCGTGAGCCCACATCGAACTGCACTGAATAGGTATGAAACTGGGAGAGTTTCCCTTTTATTTGGTGCAGATTTCACATTTCTATCGTCTTTTGTTGCTTTCCTATGACCGGTCAAAAGTGCACCATGACTGTACTGACACACTGTACTTTCATGGCTGCAAACTCTTATCTCTAGTCTGGTTGACCGAGTGTTAGTGTTATGTTAACGGACAGGGGAGGTGTTTGAACCCTTTCTTCTGTTCTGCCCAATGCCACAACGATGACCATGTTACAGGCTTGCTTGCGAGTGTGGGGTGGGGCTTTTGTCTGATAAATAAAAGAAGAAGCTAATTAGCATTAAAGGGAACGCACGCGTGTCACTTGGTCAGATGTTCACAAATTGACTTCTGTCTCCTAACAGCAGACCGTGGAGGTGACGGTTCCCCTCACATCTCACCAAATTTGGGTATCATAGTTTATTTATTTATTTATTTTTTAACCTTTGCCATTTTAATGGAGGCAGTGGTAGCTAAGTTTTGTTTCCACTTGCCATTCTTCGATTATCAGTGAGGTTGAGTGTTTCTCCCTATACCTGCTGACTGTCTGCATGGTTATCTCTGGAAATGTTACGTCCTGATCTCTTTTTTAGTTGGACTTTTTAATTGTATCATTTTGTAAGGTTTCCTTATACGGGAGGGATATTGCTGGATGACTCTGTGCTAATAGAATTAATGAAGTACAGAGGTATGCGTCAATCAACGTAGATAATGGAGTTCAATAAATAAGTAATAAAAAAAAGAGCATAACAATGCTGATGGCTCTCTCTATGTAAATTAAGATTACATACGCGTGTGTGAGTTCCTCTGGAAATGGTGGGCCACTTCGTTTAGATCAACAGCACCACGGAAAACAGTCAGAAAAGCTGGGGAAACCGTGCAGAGGAAGCCGAGGAAGACCCCACTGAAAGGAGGGTGGGTGGCGAACCCAGATGGGAGAATCCAGGACTGGAAAGCCTGCCCCATTCTCACCTGTAGCGGTGAGGCCGGCAGGCGCCAATCAACACACCAACGGGTCTCCTTTGTTTGTTGTTTGGTTATTTTTTTAAAAAAGTAAATTAACAAGCACATTCTAAAATGCAGGTGTAAACGCCAAGGCCCTCCAGAGAATTGAACTTCCCTCGTCTCCATCCATCTTTATTTTCACTGAGAGTTAAGAGCCCTCGGTTATTGGGACCAAGATGGGCCTGCGAGTGCATGTTTGCAGGATGGCGTCCAGACACAGCTCCTGCGCACGGTGGACGTCCACCGCCTGGCAAACAGCAGACACGTCCCCGCCGTACGGACGAGGAAGGACACACTCTCCTCTGAGGTCAAATCCCATCTGCCCGGTTGGAAGGAAACTGGGCTCGAAGTTCCAGTGTGCACGCCGGCCTCCCCTCCCCCGCGCACGCCGGCCTCCCCTCCCCCGCGCACGCCGGCCTCCCCTCCCCTGCGCACGCGGATGCAGCCGGCGCTCCGAGGATGGGTCTGAGTGGAAACATTCTTCACGTTTATGGTTCCCACACGCCTTCTAAGGACGTTTACCCACACTCGTTATTAAGACAACTTCTCCCAGCTGTCAGGTCTGGTCACCGGCTTTGCTTTTCTTTCCCGCAGCCAATGGGAATATTAAAAGATTGGCTCGGTAAACTAATTTTCTAAGTTCCGAGAGAAACAGAAAGAAACCGTGAGCTCACATGGCCTCTTCCCTAATCTTTTTAGCTCAGTGAGAAAATGTACTGTGGTCCTCTCTATGTCCCCTTCACGGACCACTGGCGACACATGGTTGGGGATAATAAGTGAGAAAATGAAATTCTCTCTCCCTCCCGGTGACATCCCTGTACCCTCCTCCCGCCCCCAGTATGGCATCCATCCTTCCTCCCCGGCTTGCCCCGGTGACATGTCTGTGTGTGCGCGTGTGTGAATGTATGCAGCCGTGTCTTTAGAACAGAAAATCGAGGCTGCGTGTGACCACACTGTCCATCTGTTCTGAAATGCTTTCCTAAAATAAAAATTACTCATCATTGCTGGTTCCAGCCTGATGGGTCATCTCCGCTCTGAGTGGTTGGTGTGCGGGCCTCCAGGACAACTTGTGTAGCTGGGCGCCACAAGGAATGAGGTTTTCCTGAAAAGGAGAACAAAGAACATGGTTTTCAAGTTGCAGGAAGATAGTTATGTTATAGAGCCCACTAGGGCTCTGGCTGGTTGGCTCAGTGGTAGAGTGTCAGCCCGGCATGTGGAAGTCCCAGGTTCAATTCCTGGTCAGGGCACACAGGAAAAGTGCCCATCTGCTTCTCCACCCTTCCCCCTCTTCTCTCTTTCTGTCTCTCTTTCCCTCCCACAGCCGTGACTCAGTGGATTCGAGCATATTGGCCCTGGGCGCTGAGGATGGTGCCATGGCCTCTCCTTGGGTGCTAAAATAGCTTGGTTGCTGAGCAACGGAGCAGCAGCCCCAGATGGGCAAAGCATCACCCCACAGGGGGGTTTTTTGGGTGGATCCCTGTCAGGGCACATGTGGGAGTTTGTCTCCCCTCTTTTCACTTAAAAAAAAAAGAGCCCGTGAGAAGAGGAGACCTGCACAAGAGAAGATCTCTGGTTCTCCAGGGCTCTGCAGGCCCCTCTGGTCTCTGCAATGAGGCCCTGCCGGGTCCTGCTGACCAGGGGTCGCTGGACCCCTGCCATCTGTCTTCTCTGTCTACACTTCTGCAACACAGACCACTCCAACATGAGACAAAATCCCAGTGAAGGCCATTTGCTCCTTGCTGAGGGCCGTGGTGAGTCACACGGCACAGGACAGGCTGTAACCACTGGCTACTCTGTCTGGGTTGTAAATTCCCGTCCACGTGGACAGCACCATTTCTCTGTTCCCGGGGGTACTCTGGGGACTCTGTGGCCATCCAGCAGAAGGGCTCTGCCCCCTGCCACCTGACCTGCCCCGCAACTGCCCACTAGCTCAGGTTGTTCTGCACCCTGGCGTGTTTCCTTCCTGACGACACCTGGTGAGGACCAGAGCTCTGCCCACACCTTGTCAATATTCTCTCATCTACCTCGTCCCAGTCAGTTCTCTGAAGGGACGCAGGGATCTTTCTAAGTCACCTGATTAAAGCCGGTGGATCTCCAATGTCTCAGGTCAAGTGCTTGGCTCCCAAGGCTCCCAAGGTCCCCAGTGACCTGGCTCCCCCTGCCCTGCACTTTGTCACCCACACTGGGTGCCCGCCATACCAGCTGAATGGGTCCTCCCTCCGCACACGGTAGTATGAGTGTGAATGTGAGGTGAGTGGTCCAGGCTGGGTCGGCCTCGGCAGGAGATGTGAGAACCAGGTTCCTGCCTGGCTGTTCTGCTGCCTCGGTGCCTGTTGTTGAGGATACCGGGTGTCTGATGCAATTTGAGTGTAATCATGACCTGAATCGCTTAAATTCTTTAATTAATTATCTTCAGCTTCAATCACACTTTCTAATTGATCCCCGTCTGCTGGCTGGCTCTGCACCTGGAGGTCTGGGTGACACCAGGAGCAGAGAGCAGGTGGCCTGAGCCCACTGCCACCTTGCTCACGGTCAGCAGTCAAACGTGGAAAATGTTTTTTTTTTCTTTTCTGGCAGGGCTGCCATGAGTCCGCATGCCACGCACCTGTGGCCGCAGTGCATGTGCGAGTAGGGTTGTGCGGAGTGCGGATGGAGCCAGGACGCGGCCAGAATGACAAGCAGGGGCACAGAAACTGTGGAGCTCTCGTTCCCGAGAGTCAGAGAGGAGCTGAGTGGTGTCACAAGCCTGGAAGGAGCCCAGCCATCGTGGGGAACTGGACCCAAGCCCAATGCCACGAGTGCACACTGGCTGTCTACACCCGCTACATCCGCCTTCTCCAAAGTGAGCCCCGCCTCTCACGTCAGAGCTCGGGAGAACGGGACTCAAGACAGAAACCACAGAAAGCTGCGACTCTGTGTGTGGCCTCACAGCTTCTGGAACATTCGCCAAATCCCCGACCAGGCTGGGCACACGGTCCACAAAACGAATGCTAGAAATTACTGCTGCCAACGAGAAAGTTGGGGTGGGAACCGCGGGAAAATCAGGGCTGTGGGGACGCTGAGGAATGTGATCTGAGCATCTTTCTCAGGAGCGACCCTTGTGCTGGCCGGGCTTTGGCACAGACGCCCATGTGGCAGCGTTGCTTTAGCGCACAGGCCAGGCGAGCACCCCGAGCGCGTGGGGTTGCCACTTTCCTGGTCAGAGTGTGCACCGCCACGTGGGCTGACGGAGGGAGCCCTTCTTGCTGCGCAGACGCTGTCCTTAATGCCAGTCCTGATTCTGGCTGTGCGCATAGGCGCTGCGGGCCTTGGAGCCCACGGCTGGTGGTGGGGGTGGGGGCCCGGGCAGCAGCACCCTCTGCGGGAAGTGGAGGAGGAGGGGCTGAGAAGATGCTGAGAGGGGCGAGGCTGGGAGGGTGGGCAGCTGTCTGGTTCCAGACCTCGGGCTGTTTACTCCGAGTATCTTTTCTCCCCGGAAGACTGGTGCTGGTGGGTAAAAGGGTGTAGGGGGTAGGAGCCCGGGCAGAGGTGGTGTGGGGCTGTGCTGACAGCGTGGGCTCTTCTTGACCAAAACCGTGGGAGACAGCCCGGCCCCAGCGAAGTGCGGCTGAGGACACGGCATCGCGCCCTTGTGTTCGTTCCCACTGGGAAGTGGGCGGGCAGCCGGTGGGGTAACAGAGGAAGTCCAGAGATTGTGATGGACAGTCAGAGAAGATGCCCAGAGGGCAGATCGACTGTTAGGAGCCGCAAGGCCACCTGTGCTGGGCCCTGGCTCGGTGCCCAACTACGTTCAAAGCGGATTCTGACACGTGTTCCGGGTCACAGTTCTGCCTGCTCCTCGGAGGCGCAGAGCAGCAGGGAAACTGTAACAAAGCCAGGGACGAAGCCAGCGGCTCTGGTGGCCACGCAGGACACGTTCTCAGCCCTTACCCCCCACTTGCGCAGTGTCCTGCCGAGGGAACACGCACAGCAGGCCAGTCTCCAGATCTCTTCAGATCACCCAGGAAAGCAATCCTTTAAGATTTCCTTGAGTTTTGTAAAAATCGATCTTCCTTTTATTTTTTTTAAGTTTGGTATACACATAGCAAAGAGAGTCATATACTTACCATCACTGGAAAGAAAAAGACAAGGATAAGATAAGGCTTTATTCTTATTTATGGGCCAAAACCCGTGTTTAAAATCGAGTCATCTGTTTCACTGGGACTTAAATCCTTGGGAATGTGTTGCGTGTGGAAGTGTGTGTACATGTGTGCACACGGACGTCTGTGTGTCTGCATTCCTGCTCTCTCGTGGTCTGCAGAATGGAAGCAGGACACCCAGGGAGGCCGCCTGGTCCCGGGGGTAGGGGGTGGGGAGTGGGCTGTGGCCAGAGCCGGGGACGGGCTGTCTGCCGGCTCACCAGACCACCAGCCCCCGTGGGGTGAGGTTGCCCCACGGAGCGCCAGGCCCAGACACGAGCAGTCAGAGCGCACCATTAGGCAGATTTATTCGATGGAAACTATTTCACGTGCGTTGCCTCTAGCAGGAGTTTGAGCGTTTTCGCTGGTTGGCACGCAGTTGGGGCAGGCCATGACCTTGTAAAGGTTCCTGGCGGAAGGCACGCCAGGGAAACACCTCTGCTCCCCTTTTCCGTGCGGTCCACGAGGTGGGACCCAGGTCCTCCTGCTGCCCGGGCTTGCACAGAGCAGGGACCGGACAGAACACAACAGTAGGTGGACGCCGACAAGGCTTACCTATGAATCACATTAGCCCATGATTCCGGCGGCAGAGTGCATGGGACCCTTCTCGCCCTTCTCTCAGAGAGGTTTAAACAGATAAAACAAAATTTTCAAAACCTTTTAACAGTGACACATTATTCCAAGCTTTCAATTTATGTCCCTGTCTTCTTCTCTTGTGCTTGTTTATGTCTGACGACTGCCCCTCAGGTCCAGTACGCCTTTCACTCCAATTGCTTCTCTCCCAGCAGGGTAGGGCTCGAGCCGTTGGCGGGCAGTAGCTGTAGCAAAGGCCTTGACCTCCCGGGGAGGCCTGATGGACTGCACAAGGACGGGGTGCAGGTGGCTCAGCCCCCTGTCTCCATACCCCAGCTCTGAGTCCAGACGTAAAGAATGCAGGACACAGGCAGCTTTGGGGAGGGAGCAGGCTGCCTTTGTGTTTGGTTGTGAAAGCTTACGGCAGACCGTTCATTATGAAACGTCATAGGTAAAGCTGAGGACAGACAAGGGTTCCTGTGCGTCTAAATGCTCCCACTCCCCTACACCCCCCTACACAGACACACACGTGCACTGTGGTGATTCCATTCAATCAACGACCCTGGTGGTGGGCACAGCCATGGGGGGTTGGTGGATGGAACAGGAGGTCAGCAGCTGACAGCTTTTGAAATGAGCCGTTGGGTGTGGCATGAAGCTGAAGAGCGTGGGCCTTGGGGTCAGGTAGGTGCAAGGTTGGAGCCCTCAGCTCTGTGTGACCCTGAGCTTCAGTTTCCCCATTCCACGGAGTGCGATGGAGTGACTTCATGGATGATCGTGAAACCCGAGGGGATGGGAAGGTGTGTGTGAGAAGCGTTTGGTAAACTTGTGTTTCCAATTCCAGGACCCTCGGACCCTCTCTCCTTCCCTGCTTGCCGATTCTCCGTTTCACGGAGGTGGTCTCATCCCTTTGTCCAGTGTGAGAAATTGTCCCCATGTGCCCGGGGCCTTCCTGGTTTGCAAACTGAAGGCTGGCAGCCCAGGACACCTCAGTGCCAGGCAGACTGGGGTGGTTGGTCATTGTATCTCCCTACCTCCCCCCCACCCCCACTGCTCCTCACTCCTGGGATTTTGGGTTGAAATTTTATTGTGATACTGAGAATGGATGGTTTGAAAACATAGTTTAGTCCACTTCCTTGATTAGCTTAGAACCAGGAGATATAATGGCTCGCTCCTGGTGAGATGTTTACAACTGTTTAAAGTCCTGTAGAGTCTAAGTAAACAGAGAACTTAATGCCACCAAAAGTTCACGACAGGTGATGTCACTCGCCTTAAGGTGAGGTTTTTGTTTATCCTTTTCTACATATAGTAAAAATAAAGAACCCTTGACAATAGTTGTCGAAATATTTCCATTTAGATTATTTTCTTCTGTTCACAATGGTTGCAAAAGAAGTAGTAAGCATTCTATTGTCACATGTTGCTATTCTGTTACTGATTTTCAATGAGTGACAGTCACAGTAGACAGAACAATGTTCCCCCACACCACCAGAGAGCTCCACATCCCCGTCCCCAGACCCTATGAGTGAATCAGGTTTCATGGCAGGAGAATGAGAATGGCAGATGGCCCGCCGACCTAGAAGTGGGGAGGGCACCCCGTGTCATCTGGCACCCGTTATACATGGGTTCAATGTCACCACAGGGGTCCTTAAAAGTCAAAGATGGGGCAGAACAAGAAGGTCAGAGAAAGTGATGTGGTGGGCAGAGCAGGGTCAGAGGGATGGGACACTGTGGCTTTGACAGAGGAAGGGGCCGTGAGCCAAGGAATGCAGGCGCCTTCGTGGCCGGAAAGGCTGGGAAACCGGATTGTCACTCCCCCCCCCCCCCCCCCGTTTCCACCCAGTGAGACCCGTGCTGGGCGTCTGCCCCACAGCCTTGTGGGGAGTGGAGTTGTGTTGGTCAGCTGCTGCGACTGTGATAGTTTGTTACAGACAGAAGTCTGGTCCAACAGTGTGCAGGGTTCATTGTGGACACTTGTTAAGCAGCCATCCTTAGCAAGGGGGCAGAGAGGAAGGAGTTAGCTGTGGCCTTTGTGTCATCATCTCCAGAATGTGTACTGACCAAATGAATAGGTCGACCCTGGGGTCACGGGAGACATCCCTCCAAGTCTGGTGCTGGTTGGATGGCTTCTCTGGGTCCACAGGAACCTTGACCCAGCTGTGCAGAAAGGAGCTGTCATGGGGCCCACTGAGCTGGCTGCTCTGGGGAGTCCCTGGTGTCCCTGCTAACACACTGCTGCCTCTTCCTCATCGATGCACAAACTGCTACACTGCTTCACATCATCATCTCATTTCTGATGTCCAGTGTTGCTAATACGTACGTGTAAGACCCTGTGTTTTGTAAGACAATGTCGCAGGTGCCGACAATTTGTCAGTAATCAGACGACATACATGTAGCAATATTGGTAAATACGGTCAGAACTACAAATGTGGTTTCTCTTCCTCATGATTTTCTTAGTATTTTATTTTCTCTAGCTGACCTTATCACGGGAACACAGTCCACAGTCCACATAACACACAACGATACGTGCTTATCGGCTGCAGGTTATCCGTGAGGCTGCCTCACGTTTTGGGGCAGTTGAAAGTTATACATGGATTTTCAACTGTGATTTGTGTGTGCTACAAGCTGTCGACATTGTTGCTTGCTTAACAATGACATAAGTAACTAAAGATGCCTCCATCTGGCTGGCTGTGAGTGGTCATCCACCTGCACCTGGAACATAGGCCAGGAGGGAAGGCCCTGGGTCCCTCTGGTGACCAGTCACTGGTCTACCTTTCTCCAGGTCCAGAGGTCACAGAATTCCAAAGTCCCTGGTCAGGATAGTCTGGGGCCATGTAATGACACATTCCAAGGAAACTGGCTGGCTCTGAATCACACCGTCCAGGAAGGAGATGAGAGTGGACATCAGGGTTGGGGAAACAGACATGGGCTGCCGTGGCCACTTTGTCCCCATCCATCCTGGGCCTGGACCACACGGCCGCCCCCCGAGAATGGAGCCCACAAGGCAGCTCTCGGGAGGTCTTACAGCCTCGGTTCCCGTGCACGACCTGAAGGGACAAGTATGCCACAGCACTGCCTTGTCAATCAGACTTGGCACAAGCTCCAGGCTCATTAAGTGTCTCTTTGCTAATCACCCATGGAGACTAATCATGCAGCCTGGTAACGGGCTGTTTCCCAGCACTCTTGACCCCGATGTGCACTCTGCCCTTGAGTCTCCCATGGGCTTACTGGGGCCGGGCTGGTCCTTGTGCTGTGTGTTACTGTGGGCAGCTCTGGTCACACTGACCGGGCTGAGAGGAGGAGGGGAGTCAGGGGGAGGGGAGGGCGGGCTGATGGCAGGGCTGATCAGCGCGTGCAGAGTGGCTCGGGAGCCCCCCAGGACTGTGCAGACACGGAGCAGGAAGGGTCCCGTGCGGGCCGGGCGGCCCCTCGCAAGCCCTTCGAGAAGAGCATTCTAGAATCACTGAGATGCCCTCCAAAGGCTGAAGAGAGGAAACAACCTGTCACCAGAGAGAAACATTTTAAATGAAAATCACATCACTGTTCTCTGAGAGCCTGAAGAAACAAGGAGATGCTGCGTGGGCGACGGCCGTAGCGGCTATAAACACCGCCGTTTAGATTTCCAGGGTATGAAGGTGTCTCTCGCTGAAATGTCATCATTCCAGAGACTATTTTCATGAAAACAAGCTCACCGTCAGACTTTCTGAGGGCTGAGGGACTGCTCCTGGTGGGACTAAGGTACTGGCCCCTCCAAAGGCACAGCCTCTGGCCCGGCACCCTGTGGACCACCAGCTGCCAGGTGGGGCACAGCGTGGGGATAAGCCCTCAGTGACAAGGTGTGACGTCTCAGTGTTATTAGTGCCAGGGAGGGAAGGCTGAGGCAGGAGGGGGTGGAGGTGGGCTGGGCTCAGGAAGTCTCCTTTGTGGGAGTGGGGCCTGGGATGAGGTCTCCGTCGTGGGCTGGAGACAGGATGGTTTGTTGGGGAAGCAGCAATGCAGACAGAGCAGTGTGTACAAAGGGCCTGTGGTGAGCAGAGGGTCTGTGGGAGGCCAGTCCCTTGCTTCCCCGAGAACAAGCTGCCGCTGCCGTGAGATGACACTGGGTGGAAAAGATCCCATCTGATTGGTCAGTACCCTCATGTGGGCACGCACAGGGGACAGACGGTGCATGCAGCGAGGAAGGCTACCTGTGGAACAGTGGTCCTCGACGGTGGCCACACAACTACGCCCTCTGGGAAGCTTGAGAAACCCAGTGCTCTTCCCAACTCGAAACAAATGGATCAGAATCTCAGTGAGGGGGGCCCAGGCATCAGCATTTTAGGGCTTCCGGGTGATTCTGACATGCAGCTGAGAGTGAGCCCCTGCTCCCGAGGCTGAGCGAGGTCTCGAGGATGTCACGGGAGCCCAGGCGCTGAACCCTTCGGAGCTGGGCCAGCCTGCTGCGTGCCACCTCTACCAGGCCCCAGGGCCCAGCTCCCCGCTGCAGGCAGCTCCCGGCTCTGGCATTCATGCTGGCATCCAGAGCTTCACCTGCCTCCAGGGAGGGAGTGCTCTCTGCCTGTCACCCCTCTACTCAGTCCCCAAATCCCATTGCAACATCCACTTCCTTCCTCGGAAGCGTTTCCCAGGAAACAGGAAGCTGAGACTGGCTTGCAGGACATAGATACGGGGAGGTTTTGGCCACACTCCTGGGATGGAGGGCTGGCGGGCAGCAGGACCGGCTGAGAGGCCAGCTCTGGTTCTTCAGAACCGCCCCTCAAAGCGGGGGGAAGGGCCTCTGCACCTGCACAGGGTCAGGTGTCGGGGGCTAGCTCTCCCCCCGGGGAGAAGCCAGGCCTTTATCTGAGGGTAGTTCCTGGGGGAGGGGCGAGGCCCTGAGGCTGCGGAAAGGGTTTCTTTGTCCTGGAAGAGAGGACATGGGAGGCCCATTGCTGCGCCCACTGCTGGGACTCGCCGCTATGACCCCGCAGCACCCCCGCACGTGTCCGTGGGAGGGAAACCCAGACCGAGGGGTGCTGACGCAGCAGGCACAGACGTGGGAACTCACAGCAGCTGTTCCTCTCGTGCATCCAGGACGCTGACCCGCTGACCTTCTAGAACAGGGGTCGAGAACTTATGGATCCCGAGCCAGATGTGGCTCTTTTGATGGCTGCATCTGGCTCGCAGACAAATATTTAATAAAAAAAAATGTTAAAAATATAAAACATTCTCATGTATTACAATCCACTCATTTCCTACTGCTCATAATCATGGTTACGGATAGCTGGAGCCAATCACAGCTGTCCTCTGGGACAACACCAGATTTTTATTGGGTAATGCATCACGTACACGGGTTGTTGTGAGGTCAGGAAATATAATAAATTTCCCTCCTTTTAATCAAGTAGTCAGCTAGCTAATTGCAGAAACCCTTTTGACAACGAAGATGGCTAAAAGAAAAAAAGATGAAGAGTATCGTATTTTTCAGCAGGAATGGACAGAGGAATTCACCTTTGTGGAGAGAGCAGGTTCTGCAGTGTGTAATAAGCAATGATAAAATTGCATCGATGAAATGGTCAAATATAAAGCGGCACTTCAACACACGCCATTCTACATTTGCATCAAAATATCCAACGGGGGACAGCAGGAAGAAAGCATGTCAAGAGCTACTGTGCAGAGTGCAAGCTAGTCAGCAGCAACTCTGTGTTTGGACCCAACAAAATGACTGGAATTTGGCTAGCTATGCTGGTGCTTTAGCAATTGTGAGAAACGGAAAGCCATTCACAGATGGGGAGTATGCCAAAACATTCATGCTTGATGTTGCCAATGAACTTTCTGATGACTTTTCAGACAAAGACAAGATAATCAAAGGAATAAAAGACATACCTCTGTCAGCAAGAACTATTCACGATTGTACCATCATGATGACAAATCAAATTGAGGCAACACAAGTGAAGGACATAAATGCAGCACCATTGTTTTCTCTCGCTTTGGATGAGTCAGCAGACGTAAGCCATTTATCCCAGTTCAGCATGATTGCAAAGTATGCTGTCGGTGACACACTACATGAGGAAAGTCTTGCTGTTTTGCCTATGAAGGAGACAATAAGAGGGGAGGATTTATTCAAGTCTTTTTACTGAGTTCGCTAAAGAAAAAAATCTACCAATGGATAAATTTATTTCAGTGTGTACTGATGATGCTCCATGCATGGTGGGGAAAAACAGAGAATTTGTAGCACTTCTTTGTGAACATGAAAAGAGACCCATCCTAAGTTGTCACTGCATCCTACATCAGGAGGCACTTTGTGCTCAGATGTGTGGCGAGCAGCTTGGTGAGGTGATGTCGCTGGTCATTTGGGTGGTCAACTTTATTGTTGCCTGAGCTTTAAATGATCTCCAGTTTAAAACACTGCTGGATGAAGTTGGGAATAATTATCCTGGTCTGCTTCTGCACAGCGATGTGCGTTGGTTGTCAAGAGGGAAGGTGCTCAGCCATTTTGCGGCTTGTCTGAGCGAAATCCAGACTTTTCTTGAAATGAAAAACGTCGAACATCCTGAGTTAGCTAACACTGAGTGGCTCCTGAAGTTCTACTATCTCGTGGACATGACTGAACATCTGAACCAGCTCAATGTGAAAATGCAAGGCGTTGGAAATACAGTCTTATCCCTTCAACAAGCAGTGTTTGCATTTGAAAACAAGCTGGAACTCTTCATCGCTGACATTGAAACAGGTCGTTTACTACACTTGGAAAAACTGGGAGAGTTTAAAGATGCATGCACAGCAAGTGACCTGGCTCAACATCTTGATCTCCAGCAGCTAGCGGGCTTCTCATCTAATATCCTGCAGTCATTCAAAGTGCACTATTGAGAAATTTGTGAGCGCACTCATCTTTTTAAGTTCATCACCCATCCACATGAGTGTGCAGTGGACAGCGCTGACCTGAGTCACATCCCCCGTGTCTCTGTCAGAGATTTTGAGCTACAAGCTGCTGACTTGAAGGCCTCAGACATGTGGGTGAATAAGTTCAAGTCACTGAATGAAGATTTGGAAAGACTCGCACGACAGCAAGCAGAGTTGGTGAGCAAACACAAGTGGATAGAAATAAAAAAGCTTCAACCCGCAGACCAGCTGATTGTCAAAACTTGGAATGGCTTCCCATCACATACCACACACTGCAGCATGTGAGTATTGCTGTACTGACAATGTTTGACTCTACATATGCATGTGAGCAGTCTTTCTCACATCTAAAGAATGTTAAGACCAACCTATTGTACTATCACGTTTAACGGATGGAAGTCTCAACGCCTGCATGAAGCTTAACCTCACCTCGTATCAACCAGACTACAAAGCCATCAGCAAAACCATGCAGCACCAGAAGTCACATAAATGGTAAGAAGTATTCTATTCATCATTGGTTAGCAACAGCATAACAATGTTGTTAAAAAGAGTTCAGAGACTTATTGTACTTTAAAAGTGTTGGTCTTACATAACATGCACACATTTACTTGTATTTAGAGTTAAACATATTGTATGGCTCTCACGGAATTATATTTTTAAATATGTGGTATTCATGGCTCTCTCAGCCAAAAAGGTTCCCGACCCCTGTTCTAGAATGGCATTTAAAGACCTTCAGCGACATGCTCTGAGGCGGTTTCTCGGCAGGTTGGAGTCAAGACTTGGTGTTCCTCACAATGGCTGTTTAAGAATTATCAAAGTGTCAAGGCCACTTCTATCAAAATATTAAAGGTACTTTCTTTTTTTCTCCGAGAAACACACTAAGCGATTCTAACACTTGTCTGGAAACATCGAAAGAAGAACTTGCTCTTCTGAATTCCAAGTGTGTGTTCTAGCAGCAGTGATTCTAGAGGCGTGCAATTAGTGCAGAAGGAGCTACAATGCTGTGACAGGGAGGGGCGGGATCTGGACACAGCGGAGGGGAAACGGGTCTTTCAGCAGCGTCCTGGGGCAGCTTGACATCCTTTTCAGAAGAAAGAGAAGTGACTTTTGCTGGAGGGCTACGCTGCATGTCACACACGGTTTCTACCTGTTCTACACGGGGGAAATATTTAAATGTTAGAAGGACAACAAGGGAGGGCAGCGGAAAGTACAAGGGAGCGAGGACGTGTGTAACCTCGGGTGTGGGAGGTGGCCTGCTGTAGGGGAAAGCCCGGCCCATAGGTAGCCGTGGGCACCGTGGATGGCAGCTGGACGCAGTCACCAGGTGGGCTGAGCTGGTGGAAGCCCAAGTTTCATGCAGAGAGCAATCAAAAAAGCAAAAAATTGAAATCAAGGAGGCTTCTGGCTGCAGGAGCAGGGGAGGGAAGGGGCTGGTTGGAGGGAGACTGCGGTGTGCACCCCAGCGGGGCGTCGGGTGCGTGGTGATGTCGGGAGCGTGGTGACGTTGGGATGAGCCCTCCTTCTGCACGTTCAGATCCAAGTACCCAGTGACCCAACGCAGAGTGAGAAAGATCAGAGGAGGGGTCATCCTAGGTCTTTCCTGTGGTCATCTCCCTTCATCCCGGGACATCCCTGGGGCTCAGGGACCGGAGCCACTTAGTCACGCGATGCTGTTGAGTTGGACACCACCCAGCCGGAGCGCACACATCCTGACTCTGCCTCCCTGCCTCTGACTCATGCTGGGTGTTTTTTTTTTAAAGACTTTTTTTTTTTTTCTCTTCATTTTTTCATTTTTCTGAAGCTGGAAACGGGGAGAGACAGTCAGACAGACTCCCACATGCGCCCGACCGGGATCCACCCGGCACGCCCACCAGGGGCGACGCTCTGCCCACCAGGGGGCGATGCTCTGCCCATCCTGGGCGTCGCCATATTGCGACCAGAGCCACTCTAGCGCCTGAGGCAGAGGCCACAGAGCCATCCCCAGCGCCCGGGCCATCTCTGCTCCAATGGAGCCTTGGCTGCGGGAGGGGAAGAGAGAGACAGAGAGGAAAGCGCGGCGGAGGGGTGGAGAAGCAAATGGGCGCTTCTCCTATGTGCCCTGGCTGGGAATCGAACCCGGGTCCTCCGCACGCTAGGCCGAAGCTCTACCGCTGAGCCAACCGGCCAGGGCCAAGACTTTGGTCATTATTTTTCTTTCCTTTTCTTGTTTTTAATTTTTTCCTTTGACTTGAGAGAGAGAGAGAGAGAGAGGAAGAGAGAGAGAGAGAGAGAGAGAGAAGCATCAACTCATTGTTACCCTTAGCGGGGAGGCCAGGCATCATCCTGATCGGGGCAGGAATTCCAAAGGGAGCAGGTGTCCAGGAGTCTGAGGAGAGAGCGTTGGGCCTGACCAGCTTTTCTGGAGGTCTGGGCTGTGCGGCTGGAAGTCTGTGGAGCCTGGAGTTCGGGGGTGGAGGCCAGACCAGCTATTTTGGGAGCTCTGGCACAAAGAGCGAGGCCACTCGGGGAAAGGGACGTTAAGGGGGGGAGACAGGGAGGCGGGAAGACAATCTGAACATCACTGAGGGTGAAGCACCGGTTGCCAGAGGCCACGCAAGCGGCCTGAGGGTGGAGAGGAAGCGAGAGAACAGAGGGGACCAGGCAGGGTTGCGCCAGCAGCGTGGAGGTGAAGGGAGTGGATGGAGCAATGCCGTCTCCGTCCTCCAGCCCAGGAGGCAGCTCCGCGGGGACCCCGGAGAGGAGGTGACGGTGCCACGGCGTGGAACGTTCTGCTACGCTTTCCCGCCCGGAACCGGCGCCCTGGTGCTGACAATAAATATTGCAAATGAGTGGATACCAGACTGACCCTCTGTTCCCTGGAGGACGGGGCTCTAAGCCACAGAAGCTGTCCAAGTGCTTAAAATGATGCCTGGTTCAGATGTGCACCAATTAAATCTCTAGTTTTAATGAGGCTTCATTGGTTCGTTTGGCAAAAAAAAATTAATCGAGAGCAAATACTGCTGTTAGAACTGTCAACACCACTGCCCCAGGGCACTGATGATTTGGGAGCTAGCAATGCCGAGATGTCCTCCAGGATGGCGCCTCAGCCAGTGAACTGCCAGGGGACACTGACTTCGAGGCTGGGCCCCTGTGACATCACCACTGTCATACTTCCCGGGCCCCAAGGGCTGAGCCGTGCTGTCCAGTGGATGCTACTCTCTCTTTATCCACAGAGATGCTGGGACCCTGCGGGCGGGACAGCTCCTGCTCCCCCGAGAAGGCGGGACACAATGGTGACTGTGGCTGTGGACCCACAGACGTTGCCTCTGATTGCACCGCTGCCTCCTGGTGGACTCCGTGGTTGCAGCCAGGCTTGGGTTTGAGCAGAGGCAGTGCTGAGCAGACAGCCTGCTCCCTCTGTAACCTGCAGAACCTTCAAGATGAGCTAGTGGGGGACCTATGATCTCTGAAACCTCATTTCACATGTGATCACCACCTGACAACAGGACCCTCCTCCAAGCCTTTCTCGCTTCCGGGAGCCACTTTGAAGTTAAACCAAGTGCCTGTGAACTATGTCTTATCCAAATATTATTGAACAGATAAAATGGAGATGGAAGAAGCCAGAATAATTTTTACATAAAATTAGCATTTTCCTCCCTCAAATGCTGGGGAGCCTTCAAGGGTTACCCCTGCCCCCCTTGCCTCCAGAGCTGAGCACCGGTCAGAGCTCACCGGGCACAGTGAGACTGCTCAGGCTGGTCCTGCAGCACCCGTGGGCAGGGACCTTGACGTGGCAGGATGAACCTCATGAATGGCCAAGTCACCCCACCACAGGGCTCTCTGACAACCTCGTGCCCTCTCAGTTCCCGGGCTCTGGGAGGGAGTTCTGTGCCTTTGCGTCTACTGGTAGGCACACCACCCTCCCCAGAAGGCATCCACGCTCTGCACCGAGGAGGCCCAGAAGAGCAGCTCATACCCGCCCAGAGGAGGGGACCAAGGGGCAGCTGGGGGCAGAGTTGTTACGCGCCACTCACCACCAGACCAAGCTTTTGACCATCAATGTGAGACCCTGTAGCAGAGGGAAGAAGCAGACACCCGGTGCCGCAGCGTCTAGGTCTGGCCTTTGCCTCGGATTCCTGAGTCGCCTCATGAAGGACGGTGGCCCTGGGCCACAGGGACTTCGCTTGAGCAAGACATTCAACTTTGTTTGCAAAGTCCAGAGGTGTGGGAGACTTTTGTTACTGCGGCATGACCTCCCCCATGCGGACAGATGCACCTTCCCCGGACACTTATACCTCCCTCTTCTGAGCACTGCCCAACCGGTCTCTCCGGGTGCTCCTTCCTTTCCCCTTACCTTCCCGCTGAGCTCCCCACCTGCTCCCACGGGCTCCTGCTGGCTCTGCAGCCCAGCCCTCCTGAGGCACTGCGTCAGGCTCCGTGACAACAGCTTATTTGCATGTCTGCGCCCCACTTTGTGGCACAGGCTCCCAAGGACGGTCGCTGAGCTGCCTTATTTACAGCCACAGCCTCAGTGCGAGTGCAGGGACATCTGCCGAACAAATGAACGAACAGAAGCTTTGCAAAGGGAAGAAAAACTGCCTCGTGCAGCTAACGACTTGCTGACTTACTGTCGGGTGAATTAAGAATACTTTATGCTGGGTTTCCTTTAAACGGGACACCGATACTCTACTGCCGCTGGAATTATTTTTAATTAAGCAGACACTCGTGCTGAAGTTGCTTTCCGTTTAACCTTTTCATGTTGCACATTGTTCACGAAGAGTTCTGCCTGTGACTTCCTCTCCAGCCGTGGGGGATGCAGAGACAGCCTTCATTGGGAGACCGCTGTGCTCACCTCCGAGTGGAGTCAGCTCCAACCGGAGCTGACACCTGCCTGAACGGTGCATGGGCATCAGGTGGGCCGAGAGGGCGAGGGCTGCCTGCAGGCGAGGGAGAGGTGGCTCTCACCTGAGGGGCTACATGCCAGTGGCTCTGGCTTTGTTACCTGTTCTCTCTGTGTCTTCACTCTCAGCTTCGTCCGGGCCGGCGCTCCAGAGCCATGATGAGCCAAGACACAGCCGGCCATCACGCAGCTTAGAGTCCCTTCTGTGGACCTTATATGCTTAGCCTACCTACCGACAGCCCTAGCCCAGAGAACACACACATATGGACACAGCTACACACACGTGTGCATGTGTACGCACACAAACCCACACAAGCACATATACACAGCTACACACATGCACACACCTATGCATACGTGCACACAGAGGCCCACAGATACACACACACACGCACACAGCCCAGACTCAGAGCTGGGGGGGGGGGGCTGCCATGTGGGTGCCCATGGCTGCGGAGTGGTGGGAAGGCTCAGTGCTGCTCCCGGAGGCTGAGCCTGAAGTTGCTCCCACGATGACCTTCCAAGGAGCCACCTCCAGCCTTCAACTATATTTTTAAGTGGGTGCGGGGCTCTCCGTGTCAGTGCTGTGCTGACAGGTTTCCTGGGCACGGGCACCGCCATCCAACCCAGCGGAAGGACATCCTTTGCTCTGGGGAATTTTGCCGAATGCTTTTCCTTCCCAGCTTCAAAGGGAAACCCAGTCAGCCTGCAGACCGCGTGAGCAGAGCATCAGCTGTCCCGCAGACGTGAAGTGCTGGACACCGCGGTGTGCTGGGAGGGAGGAGGCGGCCGGACCTCCGAGCCAGACCAGACGCCGTCACATCACACTCCTCCCGCCTCCCAGCCGCCCTCACGTTCCCCGGAGGGGTTCAAGATCAGATGAGGCCAATAGGCTTCCTTTTGAAGTTCAGGGCGGTGCCTATCATTTTATTTGTGTATAGAATTTTCTGATGGGAACTGGCTCACACAGCTCTCTTGTGAGACATTAGGTCACAATTCCCACGGTGGAGAATATGGAACAACTGAACAGAGCCTTCTGATTTCGAGCACACGCCTCACAGGCTCTGGGTGCTTGCTCTGTGCCAAAGGGTGACATTCTTTATTCTTCCCCCGAAGCCGCAAACAACCGGTGACAAGGACGGGAAGGGATCACGGGGGCATGGCCGTAGCGGAGGGCGTGGCCGTAGCGGAGGGTGTGGCTGTAGCGGAGGGTGTGGCCATAACGGAGGGCGTGGCCGTAGCAGAGGGCGTGGCTGTAGCAGAGCACATCATCCGGGGCGTGGCCGTAGCGGATGGCGGAGCACATGGTCCGGAGGGCCTGCCGGTGTCGTCCCCCCGACACCCACAGTGGTTGGACCAGTGTTGGGCCGGGATAAGGAGGCTGAGACCCTCAGAATTAAATACCGAACCCCAGGTACAGCGGCCGGAGGGCCCTCCGTTTTCCCTCTTTCGGGGCAAACGATGTCTCCCTAGCCTGGCGTATGTGACAGGAGCTGCGGAGCCAGACAGCCAGCGGGGCGTCTCCATGCACGCGGAGGACGGAGCCCACCACGCTGGGCAGACGCGGTCCCCGGTGCCGAGCCGTGGTATTGATGTTGAAGCTCCTGGCTAAGGTGCGGTCTTTCCTGTCTGTCTGTCTGTCTCTCTGTTGTTAGAATCTAGCTTCACGGGAGCTCAGCTGCCTATATTTCTGTTAGCAGCAACTAATAGTTTTTCACGTTCTTTGGCCTCATATTTCTTCACCTAGTTTGTCTGCACGCACTGGGCCTCCCGCAGCGGAGCTGGAGGGAAGTCGGAGATCGTCTCTGCAAAATGACTGATTTTCATAACCCCGGAAGATCATTAAGGGTGAAGATAGCCGTGCTCACCTAGAGTCTTTATAAAACAAAAGATGTTGCCGCATCTCCTGAACCTTGAGTCATCATTTGGGAACCCAGATCTGGAGCAATGCGGCTGGTCTCGAGAGATGTCAGGACCCCACATTAAACCCTGTGATTGTAACAAGCTGCTTGGGGTTGAGGGGTGATTCCAGGGTATCCCCTCATTGACATGTGGGCAGCGGTGCGGGGTGTGATGGCAACGTGAGAACCCTGTCACCTCTGATAACTGTCACCTGTACTTGAGGCCTACATGGCACTTGGTAGGGCCCGTGCCCGTCCCGCGGAGCTCCACGCTGGGTAAGAATCAGTAAAAAGTCGGGGTGCAGACAGCCGACATTATGCACGCAGGAGTGGAAGCTGGTGGGAGATGTTAACCTCGCATGTTCGCTGGGCCCGCGTGTTTTTGTAGGCGGCACCCCCACTGGAGGAACATAAACCTTGCATTGTGTGAACCCATCTTGGTTTAAATTTTTAACGGTGCCCAGTAATTTCAACAATGGTAGGATTTGTGGGGTCGGTGTTCAGCACAGGGAATCCTGTTATCAGATTTCCTGGGACCCCGGTCTCCTCTTTCTTGGCCTTCATCGAATTCTCACTCCTCCCTCAACAGCTCACAGAGAGGGACTCTCCTATCTGGGGACGCACGGCCTATGATGTTTTCCATTTTGAGTGAATCATTTCTGGGGTGAGAACACTAATCCTAGAGCAGAGCAGTAATGGGTCCAGGTCCCAGAGCAAATGCAGACCAGTCAGTGGCATTGGAGAATGGAGTGCTGGTGATGTGCGTGGCATGGACGTCAGAGTTCTGGGTGAACACAAAGTTCGTGAGTCGCAGGATGTCCCCTGGCGTGGGGCCTTGTTCTTCGCTCCCACAGGGGGGTCTGTGGCCGCTTGAGACTGCTGTCCCTGAGCTTGTCACTGGTGATTCTGTGCTGAGCCACTTACAGCGGACAGGCTGATGTCCCTGCCTGACACTGAGCCGTAAGCTGCTGTGAACTGAGATAAGCCAATTTGGAAGGAGAACTATTGTCCTCCACATGGCAGAGGGGAGGAGAGGGGCTATGGGCATTGCCAGCTCCAACTTTAATAAGGTGACATTGAAAATAATCCTCATTTCTTTTAAAACTCAGAGAGTGAGAAATCTCTTCAGACAGTCTCTGCCATAAAAATAGATCCAGCTGTTGGGCAGAGGGTTCTGAGCTATTAGCAAATGCTCCCTGGGCTGTCCTGCAACGTTAAGCCCCAGGGTTCTCTCCTGCCAAGCACAGGGGAGGGGAGCAGAGCAGGGAGCCCCTCTGAGTTCTGCAGCACTAAGGAGTGAGGTAGCAGAAGGAAGGACTAGCCCAGACTTCGGGGATGCCACTGGGCTGCAACCCTGCGGTCCCAGACCGGGCTGGGGTTCCTGCATCAAGCACTCTGGCTGCGCGTGGCGCTGTCCTAGGTGCTGAAGACCCAACAGGGAAGAAGAGACAGGAAAACATCTTTGCTTCCCAAGAGGGACGTCGAGTCCAGCCCAAATCAGCCAGGACTGGCCCAGGTCACAGAGCCGCAGGCTCACCTGTGACTCGCGGGGGAGAACAGACACAGAGTGTTCAAAGACAAAGAACACGGCCTTCCCAATGTCCCTGTCCTAGAGCCTAAAATTTTCGTTCTAGGGCTTAGACAAACAGACGGTGGATGGAAAAGAGTGGCAAGCTGTGACCCGTGAGATGGTCAGTGTGACAGGGGAAGTTAAAAAGATGGGGAGAGGGGGACTCCCAGGTGTACCCGTGCACAGTCAGGGCTCAGCCCCAGGTGGTGAGCACCTTGCCATTTAGAGGGAGAGCAAGGAGGCCACGTGGAGCTGCACTGATGGGAAAGAGAGAGAGAGAGAGAGAGAGAGAGATGGGGGGAAGGAGGGCAAGGCCTGTCTGGCCAACATCGAGGCCTTGGCTTCACTCTGAGTAAGACAGGTGCCATTACCAGTCTGTGAGCCCCCAAGGTTCCCTGAGAGCAGGTGGGCGCGCTTCCACTTGGTTGCTCTGGTGCGCAGGAGCTAGTGTAGGAGAAAGGCCTCCCTCCCAGGCCCCATAGCAGGCCCCCAGCTCACCACCCCCCACACCTGGGAATTGGTGCTCCCTTCAGAGACAATGAGGTTTCATCAGGAGAGCCTTCTCCTCCAGCAAGGACAGCGGCGGCTTGCCGCGTCAAGATTTACGGTCAATAAAAAGTCTCACGGACAGAAAGAAATGCTCACAACAGCTACACAACGTGTCCAGCAGTCACCGCGCAGAGCGGGGGTGGGGCAGCCTCTCGGGGACAGCGTTCCGTTCTCCCGGCTGCCTTGTGCCCTCTGGGCGCACGGCCCGCCACCTCGATGGTGAGAATGCAGATGCGTCATAATTCAGCCTGCCGCCCTGGCCGGTGGACAGTCGAGGGCTTCGGAGGAAAACCGGCTTGACACAACAACCGCCCGCGCCCGTGGATAAATAGTGCCCTGCGCGGCAAAGCCCGGGGGTGTGATGGATCCTCAGTAATAAAGACGGAGCACAGAGGCTCTCTGGAAGGTGACCTGCATAATTTACTTTGAAATTAGACCGGTTCCCCTCCTTCCCACGGCCGAGCTCGGGTCTCTGGGCGGCTCTGTCCCCGCACACCAGGCCCGGCACCACCAGCACCGCGTGTGGAAGCGGATCCATGCTCCTCCTGGCTGCCGCAGGCTGCAGGCCCCGCCCCGCTGGGTGTGAGAGGCACCCCCTACCCTGCCCCCGGGGGAGCGGGAGATGTTCTAAAGGGGAGACGGACTCAGAGCCCTTGGGTTGTAATGTGCGTGGCGGCTACCTGGGGAGTTCAGATACAGACTCTGCCCTCAAAGCCGGGGGCGAGGCCTGGGAATGTGCATTCTGGTAAATCTGATGCAAGGGGCCACCGACACTCTGTGAACATGCTACCTCAGAGGGTGAGGGAAGGGGCCAGCCTCCCCTGTGTCCTCTTCCCCGAGGTCTGTGTGCTGCCTCCCAGCATGAGAGTGAGGGCCTAAGCTCTAAGAACCAGAAAAAACAGTGGGGCCACTGCGGGCTGGAGAGGACAAGACGACAGGCCTCCCGGGGTCTGACCAGTAGCCAGAATGACGGTGGTGGATGGGTGGCTATGCCCTGGAGGCTAGGCCTGGGTCGATGCCAGGCTCCCGTTAATATGAGAAGAACTCAACCTTGCCAACAGGCTTCCATCGTCCCATCTGGACACCTGATGGGGTTACGGTGACACTCCTTCAGAACTTCCTGACATGGGTTGGCCGGGTGTGAAAGGTCACGCCAAGGCCAGTCTCAGGATACTGTGCTCGTCCTGGGCAGACTGATTGCCTTGAAACCTGTCAAGAACCCATATAAATAAACGACAGCAAAGCCAAAAGCATGGAGACAGCCCCAAGTCTAGGACACGTGTCCGTCCCAGGCGCACTGAGGGCTCTGTGGTGTTGGAAGTTGCAACCACATGCCGCCAATATTTCATATGCTATACACCGAACACATGCGTGAATATCTACATGCCCCGAAACAGACATCCATGTCTGCGTAAAATCTCCCTTTCCCACAGAGGTGGGCTTTCTCCCTCATGCCTGCCTGCATCAGACCAAGCCCACTCTGCGGGAAGGAAAGGGCATTGTTGGAGGTAGGGTCCACTCATCAGAAGAGAATGTGGCAGGAACAGGTCTCTAGCACTGTCTGGGTCCACTGCTCCTCCCCGTGGTGTCCTCCACGCTGGTCCAGACCCAGCCAGGATGTGCTTTATGACAGACAAACCTGGTGTCAGCAGAGGCCTGGGAAGGTCTTGCTGGGTTGGGCTTTTCAGTCTGTCCCTCTGCCTTGGCCACAGCAGTGTGTCCCTGCTAATGGCTAGGCCAGGGGTCGGGAACCTATGGCTCGCAAGCCAGATGTGGCTCTTTTGATGGCTGCATCTGGCTCGCAGACAAATCTTTAATAAAAAATAATAATAACGTTAAAAAATATAAAACATTCTCATGTATTACAATCCATTCATTTTCTACCACTCATGTTCATGGTTGCGGGTGGCTGGAGCCAATCACAGCTGTCCTCCGGGACAACACCAAATTTTTATTGGATAATGTGTCACGTACATGGGTCATTGTGAGGTCAGGAAGTAAATTTCCCTCCTTTTAATCAAGTAGTCAGCTAGCTAATTGCAGAAATCCTTTTGACGAAGAAGATGGCTAAAAGAAAAAAGATGAGAAGTATTGTACTTTTCAGCAGGAATGGACAGAGGAATTTGCCTTTGTTGAGAGAGCAGGTTCTGCAGTGTGTAATATGCAATGATAAAATTGCATTGATGAAACGGTCAAATATAAAGCGGCACTTCGACACATGCCATTCTACATTTGCATCAAAATATCCAGCGGGGGACAGCAGGAAGAAAGCATGTCAAGAGCTACTGTGCAGAGTGCAAGCTAGTCAGCAGCAACTCTGTGTTTGGACCCAACAAGGTGACTGGAATTTGTCTAGCTTTGCTGGTGCTTTAGCAATTGTGAGAAATGGAAATCCATTCACAGATGGGGAGTATGCCAAAACATTCATGCTTGATGTTACCAATGAACTTTTTGATGACTTTTTGGATAAAGACAAGATAATCAAATGAATAAAAGACATGCCTCTGTCGGCAAGAACTGTTCATGATTGTACCATCATGATGGCAAATCAAACTGAGGCAACACAAGTGAAGGACATAAATGCAGCACCATTCTTTTCTCTCTCTTTGGATGAGTCAGCAGACATAAGCCATTCATCCCAGTTCAGCATGATTGCAAGGTATGCTGTTGGTGACACACTACGTGAGGTAAGTCTTGCTGTTTTGCCTATGAAAGAGACAACAAGAGGGGAGGATTTATTCAAGTCTTTCACTGAGTTCGCCAAAGAAAAAAATCTACCAATGGATAAACTTATTTCAGTGTGTACTGATGATGCTCTGTGCATGATGGGGAAAAACAGAGGATTCATAGCACTTCTTTGTGAACATAAAAAGAGACCCATCCTAAGTTGTCACTGCATCCTACATCAGGAGGCACTTTGTGCTCAGATGTGTGGCGAGCAGCTTGGTGAGGTGATGTCACTGGTCATTCGGGTGGTCAACTTTATTGTTGCCCGAGCTTTAAATGATCTCTATTTTAAAACACTACTGGATGAAGTTGGGAATAATTATCCTCGTCTGCTTCTGCACAACAATGTGCGTTGGTTGTCAAGAGGGAAGGTGCTCTGCCATTTTGCGGCTTGTCTGAGTGAAATCCAGACTTTTCTTGAAATGAAAAACGTCGAACATCCTGAGTTAGCTAACACTGAGTGGCTCCTGAAGTTCTACTATCTCGTGGACATGACTGAACATCTGAACCAGCTCAATGTGAAAATGCAAGGCGTTGGAAATACAGTCTTATCCCTTCAACAAGCAGTGTTTGCATTTGAAAACAAGCTGGAACTCTTCATCGCTGACATTGAAACAGGTCGTTTACTACACTTGGAAAAACTGGGAGAGTTTAAAGATGCATGCACAGCAAGTGACCTGGCTCAACATCTTGATCTCCAGCAGCTAGTGGGCTTCACATCTAATCTCCTGCAGTCATTCAAAGCGCGCTATGGAGAAATTCGTGAGCGCACTCATCTTTTTAAGTTCATCACCCATCCACATGAGTGTGCAGTGGATAGCGCTGACCTGAGTTACATCCCTGGTGTCTCTGTCAGAGATTTTGAGCTACAAGCTGATGACCTGAAGGCCTCAGAAATGTGGGTGAATAAGTTCAAGTCACTGAATGAAGATTTGGAAAGACTTGCACGACAGCAAGCAGAGTTGGCGAGCAAACACAAGTGGATAGAAATAAAAAAGCTTCAACCCGAGGACCAGCTGATTGTCAAAACTTGGAATGGCTTCCCATCACATACCACACACTGCAGCATGTGAGTATTGCTGTACAGACAATGTTTGGCTCTATGTATGCATGTGAGCAGTCTTTCTCACATCTAAAGAACGTTAAGACCAACCTACGATCACGTTTAACAGATGGAAGTCTCAACGCCTACATGAACCACATATCAACCAGACTACAAAGCCATCAGCAAAACAATGCAGCACCAGAAGTCACATTAATGGTAAGAAGTACTTTATTCATCATTGGTTAGCAACAGCATAACAATGTTATTAAAAAGAATTCAGAGACTTATTGTACTTTAAAAGTGTTGGTCTTACATAACATGCACACATTTACTTGAATTTAGTGTTAAACATATTGTATGGCTCCCACGGAATTACATTTTAGAATATGTGGTATTCATGGCTCTCTCAGCTTAAAAGGTTCCTGAACACTGGGCTAGGCAGCATTCAGCAAACTGTGGCTCACAAACCATATGCAGCTCTTTGGCCCCTTGAGTGTGGCTCTTCCACAAAATACCATGTGCAGGCGCTACCTCGATAAGGAATGTACCTACCTATATAGTTTACATTTAAAAAATTTGGCTCTCAAAAGAAATTTCAATCCTTGTACTGTTGATATTTGGCTCTGTTGACTAATGAGTTTGCCGACCACTGAGCTAGAGGATGAGACATATGGAAGACGGCCATTCTAGCCCCCAAACCCCAGATGAGTGAGTGAGTCCCTACAAGACCAAGAAGCAGCTGGCCAACCCATGGGTTCATTGATGTGTATGGTTTCTAAGCCACTGAGTGTGGGAGTCGATTGTTACACAGTGGATACTATGGCGGAAGGTAACTGAGACACCAGGGTGATCTGAAGGGGCAGCTGCAGACACAGGACCAAGAGGGGCTCTCCCACTGGGCAGGAGAGCTGGGCGGAGAGAGACCTGCCTGGCAGGGCACCTGGATCATTCACCCCTGCCCAGGACAAAGCTTGCAGGACATTGCTTACTGCACAAAGGAGCAAGAAGCCACCTGCCGACTCCTTCTGTGACAGACTGACTGCGGTGCTTTAGAGAACCACTCTCTCCTGTTTCATGATCTGAGTGATTGCACCAAGCACTCAGTGAGGAATGTTAGCCTGGGATGAATGCGCTCCCTTCTAGGACACTTCCAGGGGCAGGATGAATCACTGTCACCACCGTAGGAAGGACAAAGCCTGATCTTTCTTCCTAAAATGGAGCATCTAACCTCACCACAAATGCAGCTATAGGGGTGTGACATGCTTTTACGGCGCAGTGATATACTAATCAATACTAAAAAGATAAAATGATGCACGCGGACAGCAATGCACTGATGGAGAATGGGATTGGTGGAATTAAATTAAACCAAAATCTGAAACAGAAATAGGTGCTGACTTCCCATTATCTGAGCTGTAGAAAAACCTGTTTCTGTAAACATTTTTTAAAAAAGATTCCATCCAGTTATTTCTGGATCTCGATTACGCTTGAAAATGAGACAAGCTGGAAATTTAAAACAGTTTCCTTTTAACTATTCAGTGCTGAAGAAAAACATAAAAATGACTTTCACTGAGCACACTCTGCACATGCTCTTGACCTTGTGGGAACCCTGGCGTGACACGAGACACAGCTCTCCAGGTCACCTGACGTGTTGTCTCCCTTTTACACGGGTGACATTTAAAGGCACTTCTCAGAATCACGAAAAAAATCACAATAATCTTGCTTTTCCATAATCTAGAGAAAGAGCAAGTGTCCATTCTCACTGTCAGGGGGGCACAAAGCCACAATCTGTGCCCCGCCGGTGCCATGGTCTCCACATACGGGGCTCATGTCTCCACATACGGGGCTCATGTCTCCACATACGGGGCTCTGTCTCCACATACGGGGCTCATGTCTCCACATATGGGTCTCATGTATTCACATATGGGACTCATGTCTCCACATATGGGGCTCATGTATTCACATACGGGGCTCATGTCTCCACATATGGGACTCATTTATTCACATACAGGGCTCTGTCTCCACATATGAGGCTCATGTCCCCACATATGGGACTCATGTATTCACATACGGGGCTCTGTCTGGGAAAGCAGCAGGGAGAGCGGGGGGGGGGGCATGGAGATGGAACGAGGCCTCAGGTGTCTGAGTTCTTGTGGGAAATGGGTACCCACTTCTTTTCAGACAGGTTGCTGAGTGCACCCAGGAATGAGGCTTGTGACTCTGGGCAGGCCTGGCCTACAATGTAGACATTGTGTCCTCGGGGCCAGGAAGACCAGCAGGGTGAGGTGCTATCTTGTCCGCATTTCCCTCACTGACTGAGGCTCTGCTGGGGGCACAGTGAGAAAGTCCTGACCGCAGGCTGCCTGTCTGACTCAACCTGACCAGTGATGGGGTTGACATCCCACTCTGCTCTTTGCTTGGGGGAATTTTAGGGCTGTATTTCTGCCTCCGTCCCTGCTGTGGGTCAGTCTTCCCATTTGACCTCAATTTTGCCAAGAATATTGGCCAGTTTTCCCAGCTCCTTCTTGGATGAAGATCCAAATATCCCTGCTGTGGCCCCACCTCAGACCTCGGCACATGGAAGGGGAGCCTCAGCATCATTAGTGCAGTGACATAAATTCCTTCCTTCTTTCATCCATCCATCCACCTATCCACCTATCCACCTGTCCACCCATCCATCGTCCATCCATCCATCCATCCACCTATCCATCCATCCATCCATCCATCCACCTATCCATCCATCCGTCCATCCGTCCGTCCACCCACCCACCCACCTATCCATCCATCCATCCATCCATCCATCCGTCCGTCCGTCCGTCCGTCCACCCACCCACCCACCTATCCACCCATCCATCTACCTATCCATCCATCCATCCATCCATCCATCCATCCATCCATCCATCCGTCCACCCACCCACCTATCCATCCATCCATCCATCCATCCATCCATCCATCCATCCATCCATCCATCCATCCACCTATCCATCCATCCATCCACCTATCCATCCATCCATCCGTCCATCCGTCCGTCCACCCACCCACCTATTCATCCATCCATCCATCCATCCATCCATCCATCCATCCATCCATCATCCATCCATCCATCCATCCATTCATCATCCATCCATCCATCCATCATCTATCCATCCATCCATCCATCCATCTATCCATCCATCTTGCCAGCACTACTCAGGCATGCTGTGCACAGCAGATGAGATAGATCTCCTGTTCTTGAGAAAATATAAAAGAAGATGTAATAGAGTCAGTAAGATGTACAATGGGCCATGGGACTCGAGTGAGCTTTAGGGTTGGCAGTGGCCCAGATGTGGTAGCATGCTGTCCTCAGGTGAAATGTTTGATTTCAGCAGTGAGGTCCATGGAGGAAAAGTGGATGGTGGTGTGGCCTTCTCAGGCAGGGTTCACATAAGGGAGAGACTTTGAGCCATAGATTAACGAGTGAGTAGCATCAGCCAGTGATTTACAATATAAGACGTAGATGTAGAAATGAATGAATGACTTTTTAAAAAAATGTTTCAACCTCGTCAGGAATCCAGTGTGTGGAAATTAAAGGTACAAAGAGGGATTACTGTTGCCAGCTGGAGTCAAAGGATTTCATGGAGAGAACGCTCCCTGAGGGCAGGTCAGCTGATACAGATTCAGCTTCACTCCATCAAGTGCAAAACCAGATGGAACGTGTGACACAGGACTTTGGAGTCTTTCTTTAACCGGTGACCCAAGATGGCAGTCCCCGAGGGAAGGTGAGCAAATTAGATGAGCCCAAGGACCAGCTCATCCTTTCTCCCTGGTGGTGTGATCTAGACAAGTGTTTTTCAACTGCTGGCTCACAGATGGGTCCACCAGAAACTTCATGCCGGTCCACAAAAGAGTGAACCACCCTGATGTTGTATGAAGATTATAGACCTGATGATCTTAGTTGAATTTGCTTATGCTCAGGGTGATTTCTGCCTCAGGGTGATTTCTGCTCAGGGTGATTTCAGCAGTCCCTGAAATCATTCTCCTATTTTCACCAGTCCCCAGGTGTAAGAAGGTTGAAACCCACGGATCTTGACTGCGGCACAACAAGTGCGTCGAGTGGTGCATGACGCCCTTGCTGAAGACACAGGGCAGAGCTCAGCACGGTGCTGGGACTGGAGTCAGCAGAGCCCCCAGCAGGGAGGACGAGCTGCAGGAATCCTCAGGGGTCCCCCTGGCACACTTGGCTGAAGACCAAGCTGCACACTCACGATGTGGGACTCCAGGAAATCCACGCGGGAACCCTCTGTGGGGCGGAACATGAACTGGACGCACTGCGCACACAGCTGGAAGGTGTTTGAATTCTGACTGGCCAAGCCAAGTGGCCGTGTTTAACACCAGATCACTCATCAAAGTCGTTAGGAGAAACAACAACAATAACTATTGTGGCGTTTATAACACGCAGTGGAGTAAAATGAATGAAGGTAACATAGAGCAGGGGTCCCCAAACTTTTACACAGGGAGCCAGTTCACTGTCCCTCAGACTGTTGGAGGGCCGGACTATAAAAAAAAAACAACTATGAACAAATCCCTATGCACTCTGCACATATTTTAAAGTAAAAAAAACAAAATGGGAACAAATACAATATTTAAAAAAAGAACAAGTAAATTTAAATCAACAAACTGCCCTGGCCGGTTGGCTCAGCGGTAGAGCGTCGGCCTAGCGTGCGGAGGACCGGGTTCGATTCCCGGCCAGGGCACACAGGAGAAGCGCCCATTTGCTTCTCCACCCCTCTGCCGCGCTTTCCTCTCTGTCTCTCTCTTCCCCTCCCGCAGCCAAGGCTCCATTGGAGCAAAGATGGCCCAGGCGCTGGGGATGGCTCTGTGGCCTCTGCCTCAGGCGCTAGAGTGGCTCTGGTCGCAACATGGCGACGCCCAGGATGGGCAGAGCATCGCCCCCTGGTGGGCAGAGCGTCGCCCTTGGTGGGCGTGCCGGGTGGATCCTGGTCGGGCGCACGCGGGAGTCTGTCTGACTGTCTCTCCCTGTTTCCAGCTTCAGAAAAATGAAAGAAAAGAAAAGAAAAAATAAATAAATCAACAAACTGACCAGTATTTCAATGGGAACTATGCTCCTCTCACTGACCACCAATGAAAGAGGTGCCCCTTCTGGAAGTGCGGCAGGGGTCGGATAATGGCCGGATAAATGGCCTCAGGGGGTCGCATGCAGCCCGCGGGCTGTAGTTTGGGGACCCCTGGCATAGAGGCTAAGAAGTGACCATTGAAGTACACCGTTGTAATTTATTTACATGAAATATAAAGTTGTGTGTTAGTTGAAGGCTAATTGTGATACTTTAATTATGTATATTTATTCCATGTAACATCTACTAAAAAAACAAGCAAACAAGGAAGTTTTGCTAATAAGCCCGTGGAAAAGAGATGAACACCAGAATTACTTGATCAATCCAAAATAATGGTAAAAAACAAACAAACAAAAAACCAGAGAAAGTAGAAACCAGTTAAGAAAGAACAGATGGATCCAATAATAAACAAATGTCAAAAGGGCGACTTAAACCAGATGATATCAATAAGTGCATTAAAAGTAAATGGTCTACACTGTAATGAAAAGGCAGAGATTTATTAGACTGGAAAAATGCAACATAACTCTATGCTATCTTCATGGAGTGTATTTTAAATATAAAAAGGGAGACGCATTTTAAAAAGTAGAAAGATGACAAAGTATGACTCGTGACTATAAATGATACAAGAGCTGGAATGGCTGTGTCACTACTACATAAAGGTTTCAGAAAGAGGGGGTACATAGGGAATAAGGAAACTTCTATAAGAATAAATGGGTCAATGCATCAAGAAGACAGCAGGTTTAAGTGTGTATGCATCCAATAACAGAGACTGACTCTGGAGGAGTCGACACCCAGAATGTGATGGAGAGAAAGAGAGAAATCAATGACTATATCAACTTGTCTCTCAGTTACTAAGAACAGGTAGATGTGAAATCAGCAAGAACACAGGAGACCTGACAGGTACCACCGGCCCGGTGTGTTTAGGGCTAATTGAATACTCCACCCAACGAGGGCAAAACAATGTTCTTTTCAAGTACCCATACGACTTTGTCCAAATATAAAAGTAAACTTAAAAAGATTGAAGTCACACAGATTATCTGCTCTGAACAAGCTAACACTAAATTAGAACTCAATAAAAAAAAATCTAGAAAACCTCAAAAATACTCGGAAATTAAATGAATTTTGAACTCAACAATAACACAACGTATTGAAATTTGTGGGATACAGATAACACAGACATTCAGAGAAATTCAGAGTTTTAAATGCTTATATGAGGAAGTTAAACATTTAAAAAATGACTTAGCACAACATCTACATTGAGAAATGAGAAGAAAGAGGGACAAGATAAACCCAAAGTAGGCAGAAGAAATGCAATGATGATAAGAGAAGAAGTCAACAAAATAAAAAGTGAACAAAGAAACAGAAGAAATAAATAGAAAATGGTATTTTCTAAAAATCAGTAACATTGACGAGTCTCTATCTAATCTTATTTTTAAAAACAAAAAAATATAGCTATCCAGAGTGAAAGAGGTGATAACACTATAGACCCTACAGATGTTAATAGGATAAGAGAGGATTCGTAGCAACAACTCTATTCCGATAAACATACAAATAGAAATGAAACTGGAAAATTCCTTGAAAAATAGTGATGTACCAAAAATGATACAAAATACATATATCTTATCTGCGAATGTGTTTGAATTTATATTTAAAACCCACCCACAAAGGAAAACCGCAGATCCAGATGGCGTTAATGGTGAATTCTATCAAGAGTTCAGAAGAGACATAATACCAATATTACATAATCTCCCTCAGAAAAGAGAAGGAAGGAACACTTTCCAACTCATTTATGAAAAAAAAAGTCACAAGCAAAAGAAAGCTATGGACCAACATTCTTCATGAATATAGATATAAAAATTGAGCTAAATATTAGCAATTCAAATCAAGTCACATATAAAAGAATAACATATCATCAAACGATGATTATTCTCAGAATGGAAGAGTGCTTTTTACATTAAAATCAATTTAATTTACCATATTAAAAGAAAAATTTTTGTTTTAAAGTGAGCTTAATGAATGTGGGAAATGCATTGGAAAGAGTCAACACCGCCACTGAGGTGGCCTCCGTGACTGGAAGGGGACCCCTCGCCCCCTGGGGAGCCCGACCCTGACGGTGATCCCGTTCTGATTCTCCCACCTGGCCACGTTTGTTTGCAGTTCTCGGGGTTACTTCTTTTCTGAGATCATTTTGGATCCTCTAGCTATTTGGAGCTTCCTGTGATCATGCTCTCTGATGTTACAACCTACAACGAAGCCACTACCTTCATTAATCAAATGTGCAATGGGCGGGACAGATGGACAGATGGACAGATCGAATGCAGGGAACATCGTGAGGTCGAGGTGATTCGGTGGAGAATGAATGCTCTTCCTGGCAGCCACGTTCAGAAGGAAGAGGACCCCTGAAAGCTCCCACCCCCCTCAAGCCAGGAGAGCGCTAGAAAGGAGTGTCCACCCAAGGTGCTCAAGACTCCGTGAGTTAACCTAGGTTGTGGCGGTCTGAGGAGCATTTAGCCAAGAAAAAATGGCTGCGTCTTGGAACGGTGTCTGAGACACAGATAACTCGTATGATGCAAGAGGAAAATAGACTCTCCAATAAAAAACAAGACGGAAATTCAGACAGACACCTCAGCCAAGGAGGTGTTATTGTGTTACATATACTGGATTATACACTCTAAACCAGAGATCTCAAACTCGCGGCCCGTGGGCCGCATGCAGCCCGCCGAACAATTTTGTGCGGCCCGCAGACTAATCCACGAAGTTCAAAATATTTTGGATAAAATTAAGTAAGCCTAGGGGCCTACTTGTATTTTTCATTTCTCTAGCATCCTAGCTAGATATTAGCTTAGTTAACAGCAGTTGTGATGCGAACTACAGTTTCTGGTCATTTTGTGACACTGAGTAAACTGCATGTACGATTGTGCTTGTTGTACTGATTTTTTTTGTTTTCAACTGCAGTGAGAAAAGTGTTGCGTAACAGTTGCCTTTTGTAGACCTAGTGCGGCCCGCCGAACGGCTGTGATCTTGCTCTGCGGCCCACATGCTGAGTTGAGTTTGAGACCCCTGCTCTAAATGAATGCACTACGTGCTAGGTATGTGAAATCTCAGTGGAATCGATTTCAAACTTTAATATCAAAAACTCAGCAAAATAGTTGAGAAGACACTTAACAAAGTGATAAATGACCGATAAGCACATGGAAAGATGCTTAATATCTTCGGTCATCATCAGAAGGGATGCTAAGGCCCCCTGAGAGAGAAAGCTACGTCCACACTTAGTGTGGACAAAATTAAAAAACAAAAATTAACGACGTCAGGTGCATATCAGAAGCAGCTGAAACCCTTCCACATTTCCAGGAGATGAAATGGTAAGGTGATTGCTTTGGAAAATAGCTTGGCATTTTATGATAAAGTTAAACACACCCCTTCACACAAGCTATGCGAAGAGGGAACAAGTGTTTTGTGGGCAGAGAGGTTCAGTTGTGCGAGATGAAAAGCATTCTGGATACTGACGGCATGAAGGTTACACAGCAGGGTGGGTTTGCCCCATGCCACTGGACGGCATGCTTGGAAATGCCTGAAAGGATGGACGCTGTGTTTTGTGTATTTTACCTCAATTAAAAAGAATTAAAATTAAAAAAACAACTACATGCATGGAGGTCAAGGAGACATCAGACCAGGCATCACCCACACGGAAAGAGACAGAAAGAAAAGAGAAGAAAGAAACAGATTCACAAGCGGCAGAGTGAGTGAAGGGGTGGGCTCGCTGGCCTGAAGAGTACTGCACCTCAGGTGTGTTGGCTGGGCAGGAGCTGGCCACGGAGTGGGCAGAGTAACTGTGAAAATGATGAAGAAAATCGGGATGCACGCCATTTTTCAGTGTCTCCTGCTCCCACCACCCACCCCCATAGACAGTCTACACCAGTGTTTTTCAACCAGTGTGCCGTGAGACATGGTCAGGTGTGCCGTGGGGAAATTAAACATGGGTCCCCAAACTATGGCCCGTGTGCCGGATACAGCCTGCAGAGGCTATTTAACCGGCCCTCTGCCAGCCGCCTCCATCCAAACATAAACATTCCCCTCATAATCCCTCCAGCTATCAGCGACAGAAAGAGTGGAGGCACAGGGAACGCTCACTGACCAATCACCTTCTAGGAATCATCCCGACCACTAGCGACGAACCAATAGTAGGCCGCCTCTCATCCACACCCAGGAAGGTCCCCACTCGAGCTGCCACACACTTGTCATTGTGTGACCACGGTGAGTAGTTGAAGCTGCTACTCCTCCCCATGGTCCTGATTTCTAATCCTGGTCAGGACTGGAGGTAAATGTTGCCACCACTAGATAAAGCCTGAGCCTCAGCTGGTTATGTCTATCCTGATGGTGTATATAGATATTTGACCTTTTTCTTTTTAAAAGAGGCCCCCGCAGAGGGTGATATACAATGCATCACAATGCATCACAATGTTATCTAACTTTAAAGTTAAAGTTTGCTGATCTTCCTTTGGACAGTTTCTGGTTATCTGTTGCCAAGGAGTTCCCCATTCTGGCCAACAAAGCTATTTTGACATTGCTCCCGTTTTCAACCACATATCTATGTGAGCTGAGCTTCTCAAGCTTGACTGCGATAAAAACTAAAAACAGAGAGAGACTGAGAACTGTTGAGGAAGAGCTTCGTGTGTGTTTTTCTACCATTCCTGCCAGGATATCCCTTTTGTGTTCATCGAAACAGGCCCAGGTTTCACACTAAGTGAGTATAAATACATTTAGAAACTATATTAACTATATGTATAATATGTACTGTGTTAGAGTGTCATTTTGTGTCATTTTGGTAGATGGTGTGCCCCAGGATTTTGTAAATATAAAAAATGTGCCGCGGCTCAAAAAAAGTTGAAAATCACTGGTCTACACAACCTCCCCGATCTGCATGCCAGCTGCCCCCGGTGCTGAGGCTGAGCACGGCAACCCCTTCCTGGCAACTGGTGAGAAATGATGAACTGAGTGTGGGTGGATGAAAATGAATGCCTCCGGAAACGTCTGTCCTTGGCATGAGATGGGGTTTCCTCCCCAGCAGTGCAGGGCGTGTGGGTTTTGCTTAGCCTTGGCCGTGCTGTGGGCTGCGTGGGTGGGTGAGTGAGTCTCAGCGGAGCTTTTGAAACCTCCCACCAACCCACTGGGGGGGATGCGTTTTGCTTTTGAAATCGCCTCTCTGGACACTCCATATTATTGTTGCAACAGAGCTGATTCAGGCTGCTTGGAAAGAAAGGGATTGGTGTGCGGACGGATGGACGGACGAAAGAGGGAACAGTGCCATGCACAGTCTCTGCTGGAGGTGTTCACTTTTCTAGAAGAAATCTGGCACCTTCTCGGCTGTCTATAGGTAACAGTTTCGAGGAAGGACAAGCTAGCCAGGACCACGGGAGTCATGCTGATGGAATAGAATGGTCTCGTTTCTTCATCCATCGGCTCATTCTCTCATTACTCATTAATCTGTCACACACTGACGGAATGTCTTCCACTGCATGCACTGCACCAGGTCCTGGGGACATTGCAGGTCTTCCCGTTCGGGGAGGAATGACCAACACAATGCCGCCCCATGGCCACCCGTGCCAAGGCTCTGCCACCGAGAACAGGACGGTGCCCAGCCCCTCCTGGAAGTGCCAGGCGCACACCAAAGTGTGAGGTGGACGTTGCGAGGTGGACATTGCTGAGTGAGGTGGACGTTGCAAGGTGGATGTTGCTGAGCGGGAGGGTTTACCTGGGCGAAGGAGTACATTTTAGGAAAGGACAGCAGCGTCCACAATCACCCCAAGTGCTGCTGGTCAGAGAAATCGCCCTCCAGGGTGTCCCCTGGGACTGCCCAGGCTCCACACTGTCTCCCCTGCCACTCTTCCTCCCTGGCTGCTCACCCTCCCCTAAGGAGAGTCACCCTCTGCTTGCCTTTGCCATGGGTCCCGTCGTCACTCACCTAACATATGGGGGGGGGTGATCCTGTCTCAGGGAAGAAGCATCCAGAAGAGGAAGACACCACAGCGAGGGTCTCAAACCATGTCTTCTCCGTGACTTCCATGATAGGTTGGCATGTGTCTGGGATCACACATCATGCCTCCCCATAGAGTCCTCCTGGGGATTTCTCATTCTCCCCCAGGAGTTCTGTCCTGCTGCTCCCCAAAGGAGTCTGGGCATGGCCCCCTGGAGCGACCTGGTCCAGCACCCCCTTGGGACCAGGATGCGTCCTTCCTCCCACAGGGAGGGCTGCATTGGTGGGCAGCTTTGAGGTTGACCTTGTGCCCAGCTGCGTGGTCCCCGGGGCTGGGAAGGTGCTCAGGCTGTCCGTGCGAGGCTCTGCTCCCTTCTCCTCCAGACTCTGCCAGGCCCAGGGAAGACAAGGCGCTTGGCATCTTTTATTCATGGGCTCTTCATGAAGCAGGCTCCCAGGGGACAGCCACCGCGGCATGAATGATGGTATTTAAAAGCGTCGTGCCACTTGATAGCAGAGGAGGAATTATTCTTGTGGAGCATCTCATCAATCTGTAAATATGGCTTTTTAACGTGTTTGCCTGCGGAAGGTCAAGTTTGAACGAAGCAGCCGGCCTGGCATCCTTGGCGGCTCGTTGCAGGGTTACTAATTGTTCTTCCTGAAGGGTTCCGAACAGGACTTCCTGTGGGACATCGTCCGGGAGAGGGTCCTCTTGCTGTGACAGAACTCTGAGGCCCGAGTTTGCTGAGTGGGGGAGTCATTCTGCAGAGGCTGCTCTTCAACCAAGCTTAAGGACAAGAGGACAGAGGCCTGCCCTCTGTCAGAGCAGCATGCGGTCACTAGGGTGGAGGGGCGTCACCGTGACCGACGGGAGCGCCGAGCCAGCCGTCCTGGGGAGAGCAAAGCACAAAGGGTGGACCTGGACTCTCACGTGTTACTGAAAAAATTAAGTCAAGATGAGTCATGAACAATGTAAATGATATAAACCACAGAGCCTTTAGGAATTAGAAAGAAGAAGCACAGGTGTAAAGATTTGGTTTCAAGGGCTTGGCAAAGAATCCCTGGCTTTGTCACCAAATGTATGACCCACAAAAGGGAAAAAAGTGATAAAATGAACTCAAGAAAATTAAAATATTTTACTCTATAAAAAACCTGGTTAGGAGGAGGAAAAGACAAGAAAATGTTTGCAAATCACCTGTTCAACAAAGACTTGTTACCTAAAATATATAAAGAATGCTCAAAACTCAACATTAAAAAAAACCAAAACAATAGAAACAATCCCATTAGAAAATGGGCAAAGATATGAAGAGATATTTGACCAAAGAGGGTGTAACCCTCCCAGTTTCTGTAGGATGATGTGGCAGCATGTGCGCATGCGTAGATGATGCCGTAACACCATGTATACAGCAGAGCAGCCCACGGCCATGCCAGTCGAGATGTGAACGGTACAGAGGAAAGTTTAGTGTGTTCTGTGGCTCGCTAAATTCGAATCCATGACCAAAGTGCAACGTGAATATCGGTGCGTTTATAACGAAGCGCCACCACAAAGGAATAACATTACTCGGTGGGATAAGCAGTTGAAGGAAACCAGCAGTTTGGTGGAGAAACCGCGTTCTGGTAGGGCATCAGTCAATGACGAGTCTGTAGAGGCTATACGGGATAGCTACCTAAGGAGCCCTAAAACATCTGTGCGTGAGCCCACATCGAACTGCACTGAATAGGTATGAAACTGGGAGAGTTTTCCTTTTATTGGTGCAGATTTCACATTTCTATCGTCTTTTGTTGCTTTCCTGTGACCAGCCAAAAGTGCACCATGACTTTACATACACACTGTATATAGAGAAATATATAGATATATATAATATTTATACATACATATCTATAGATAGATACATATATGGTCTTTTAATTTTTTAGGTTTTTTTAAAAATGTCTCAAGAAAGTTATAAAATTTTATGCATAAAGAAATGATACATTTTTTTTTTGTTGGATTAGCCTCAAGGACCTCATCATTTTTTGTTACTATTTTAAATACAGTGGACCCTTGAACAACATGGGTTTGAACTGAAGGGGCCCACTTTATGTGGATTTTAAAAAAAATACTCTACATGTATTTCTTTTTTCTTATACATTTCTTAATAACATTTTCTCCACCTTATTTATGATAAGACTACAGTGTATAATACATGTCACATACAAAATACGTGCTAATCAACTGTTTATGTGACCAGTAAGGCATCTATCTGGTCAACAATAGGCTGTTAGTAGTTAAGCTTTTTTTGGAGGGGGTCAGGGTTATGCGTGGATTTTTTTACTGTGCAGGGAGCAGCCCTGACCCCTTCTGCTGTTCAAAGGTCAATCTGCATTGCGTGTTTTAAAATCGTAGGTTGCACTTGCCCGTGTTGTGGAAATTGCAAATAACTTTTATGTACTGATTTTTTTATTAGCACCACGATCTAACCAACTGAGCTAACCAGCCAACTATGATTTTTTTTAAAAAAAACCTCGCCAAACTGTGTTTTAAAATTTTAAAGTATCCTCTCTAGAAATTCGCACGTGCATGTTTAATTTAACAAAGTTAAATTTTCATAAGCATCTCTTGACTGCTTTCCGGAGTCACACGCTAACCGAGTTCTAACGCGGTCCCTTAATGCCACCGTGTCATGGGAGGTGCAGGTGCGCGTTCATCCCCCCCCCCGCGCGCGCATGAGCCTCCTCCGCACACTCGTCCCAGGGGCGTCTGAATCTGGATCCTCCTCCGGAACTGTTTGCTTTCTTCCCGCGGAAGCTCCTGACTGTCCGTTGGCGTAAACACTCTAGGTTTTCATTGGTTCTCACCCGCCTTCATTTCGCCCCTGTCCTCGGGGGTGGGGTCCCGTGTCCCATGCTTATCAGACAAGGTGACCTTTGGCATCATCCTATTTCTTCCGTCCACGTGCTGTTCTGCGTTCACCGGGCCGATCTGTTCCTTCCTAAGAGAGACGTGTTAAAGCTTCTGCTGCGATTGCGCGTTTCTCTGCTTCTTCAGAAGTTGGGCTATTTATTCTTTGTGCTTTAAGGTCATGTTACGAGGCACGTGTCCTCGCTTCCGAACTGTTCTCGCTTCACGTGACATGACTGCATGCTGCCTGCCCCTCTTTCCTCTCGAGGGATGTTTCTTTTTTTTTTTTTTTTTGTATTTTTCTGAAGCTGGAAACGGGGAGAGACAGTCAGACAGACTCCCGCATGCACCCGACCGGGATCCACCCGGCACGCCCACCAGGGGCGATGCTCTGCCCACCAGGGGGCGATGCTCTGCCCCTCCAGGGCGTCGCTCTGCTGCAACCAGAGCCACTCTAGTGCCTGGGGCAGGGGCCAAGGAGCCATCCCCAGCGCCCAGGACATCTTTGCTCCAATGGAGCCTTGGCTGCAGGAGGGGAAGAGAGAGACAGAGAGAAAGGGGGGGGGGTGGAGAAGCAAAATGGGCACTTCTCCTATGTGCCCTGGCCGGGAATCGAACCCGGGTCCCCCGCACGCCAGGCCGACGCTCTACCGCTGAGCCAACCGGCTAGGGCCTCGAGTGACGTTTCTTGTCTTGAACTACACTTGGACATCAGCGCCCCAAAACCAGCGTTCTTTCGGCTGATGTTCGTACCCAGGGCTGCCCGAGTGTTCGCCCTGGGCAAATATTTTCTGTGCAGTCCCGTCTGTAGAAATAATTTGACTTAACAATGTGTTAGAAAATCCGCGGGTCCGTTGGAGATACCGTGGTTTACCCATGAACTGTTTGGCACAAGGGAAGGAGAGGAGGGATGCGTGGATCGGTGGACGCTCCGATCCCAGGAGGCCTCCTGGTCGTTTTTGGGATGCCATCTCTTCCTGTGCAGGCCCAGGAATCTTCTCTTCCTGGTTTTTATGGCCACACGCACCATTCCTGGCCAATTTCTTATCTCTTGACACGAGAAAAAGACGGCAGGGCCACCAGGACTCACGATGTGTGGTTTTTGGGAACCTGTGTGTCTAGGAATGATACCTTCTCACCTCTGGTTTAATACCGTGTGGGTAATGCTCCTGACATCACCAGCCCAGTCCCGTGAACACTGACTCCTGGGGAGCCCCTCTGAGGGTGGCCGTGGGCTTCCTTGTTGATGACCCCTCTCACAAGTCTCCTTCAGAGCACGTAGGGACAGGTCACATTTCCAGAAACTGGGGACTGGCCGTCTCCATCCATTCTGGAAGACGTCTGGTCATCATCACCCGCAGTACGGCCTCTCTTCGCCTTCCCTTCCTTCTTGCACCACTTTCTGGACTCTCACAAGACTTACATTAACCTCTTCCACGGATTCACCCACTGCTTCTCCCCCTCCACCCCCCTCCCAGGGGGGGTGTTTCCTGGTATCTCCTTCATCTCTCCACCCTCCTCCATGAATGACTTTTTCAGCAGGGTCTATGCTGCTTTTTGAACACATACAAGTTGTTTTGAGCCTCCAACACTGCCTTTTGTATTGAAAAGGTTCACTTGATCAATTTCAAATGCACCTGTTGTTTTTATAATCGCTCATTCTTCAGCTGCAACTTCAAGACATTATTTTAAAATATTTTTAAAAGACTGCACTAAAATATTTAAATTTTATTTGAATCTATCAAGCACACATATTTTATATTTGGTGTGCTGTAAATCTAACACTTTCTGTCTTTGGAGGTTTGAGTCTTCTATTATAATTTTTTTTTCCTGCCAACCTCAGTGCGAATGGCTTTTTTCCTCCTGGGCTTTCGGATCTGCCCCTGTGGTCTTCTCCTGTGGCCATCTCTGGGGATGGGATTGACAATGTCTTCCTCCAGAGGGGGGGTCTGTGCTTACTGCCAGGTGCCTGGGGCCACCTCCCTTTAGGGACAGCTTCAAGCATTTCTTATGTTGCACAGGTAATGTGAATTCTGACTCCCACACCCCATGAGGACAGTTTGTGGTTATAATTTTCAGAGGATGTCCTCTTCTCCCATCATCTAGGACCAGGAGTGGGACAGGCAGGTTTCTGATGGTCTCCTCTGGCAGGAGGTCTGTCCTCATTCACACTGAGGATGTCACCTCTCTGGGACCCCAGCTCTGCATGAGTTTCTGGGGCAGCTTCCCACCTATTTCCAATGGCGGCAGCACGAGACAGAGGGGCCACTTGGGTGAGTGGGCAGTGAATGTCCAGCTAGACAACGGCTTCAGTTTAATCATGCCTCCTTACAGGTTTTCTTGTCAGTGTTGGCCTCGCAGGAGTTCTTCCTCCTCTTCCTCCTCCTCCTCCTCCTCCTCCTCCTCCTTTTCCTCTTCTTCTTCTTCTTCTTCCTTCTTCTTCTATATTCAGTGAGAGGAGGGGAGGCAGAGACAGACTCTCGCATGTGCCCCGACTGAGATTCACCTGGCAAGCCCAAGAGGGGGCGATACTCTGCTCATCTGGGGCCCTTGCTCCATTGCTCAACAACCGAGCTCTTCTTAGCACCTGAGGTGGAGGCCATGGAGCCATCCTCAGTGCCTAGGGCCAACTCACTCCAATCAAGCTATGGCTGCAGGAGGAGGAGAGAGAGAGAGAGAGAGAGAGAGAGAGAGAGAGAGAGAGAGAGAGAAAGAGAGAGAGAGAGATAGACAAGAGGGAGAGGAGTGGAGAAGCAGATGGGCGCTTCTCCTGTGTATCCTGACTGGGAATCGAACCTGGGACATCCACACACCAGGCCAACGCTCTACCACTGGGCAAACTGGACAAGGACCACTATTTTTTTTAAACCACTTCAGTCCTGTATATTTTAGAGGTTGAACCCTACCTTTTTTTGTTATGTTTCATACTAGAAACTGTTTTCAAGACATACCATCTATAAGATTCTCATTGAACAAGTGTTCTTATAGTGTGGCCTATCATGTCCCTGGTCCCAGGTTACAGCCGGGAGGGTCTCGGTGCAGAAGGAAGGGTGTCCAGATGACTGGGGACACCCAGCCACAGGCCTGTCTCCTCCCTGACGGCCCAGAGGCACCTGCTTGAGGGAGTCGGCGCACTAGGAGCCGTGATGAGAAGGATGATGGATGGTATCTGGCCCTTGGACGGAGGTGCACACACAGGGCCTGTGTGAGCGGTCTCAGCAGCAGCCGGAGCTGTGTGGTGGGTGGGATCAGGAGCCCCGCGGGTGGTGTCTCCTCTCCTACAAAATCAAGGCCGAAGCAGCACCCTGAGGGTCCCAGGTCCAGCCTGGATCCGGTTCTGGAAGGCACAAATGCTGTCGGAGCTGCAGAAGCTGCTCCCCTCGTCAGACAGAGCCGTGGGGGTGCTCCACTCCCCTCCTCCTTTTAGGGCTCTTTTACTTGATGGTCTTTTTCTCTGAGTGTGCCCAGGGGTGTCTGTTCTGAGGCAGCTGAGGCCCCAGAGGGATGGCTGAGACTGACCTGCCCGTGCCTGACCAGGGACCCCAGGCAGGGGATGGGACTTCTGGTGGTCAGGTGCCCAGGGTGGGTGGGTGAGTGGGTGTCTGAGCCAGGGTCCTGGCTGGTACCCTGCAACCACAGCTCAAGGCGAGAAGCCCCCCAATAATGCAAGCTGCGAGCTCTCTGTACACCGGGCACTGTTTTGCAGTGGTGTTCAAGCTGCGAGCTCTCTGTACACCGGGCACTGCTTTGCAGTGGTGTTCAAGCTGCGAGCTCTCTGTACACCGGGCACTGTTTTGCAGTGGTGTTCAAGCTGTGAGCTCTCTGTATACTGGGCACTGTTTTGCAGTGGCATTCAAGCTGCGAGCTCTCTGTGCACCGGGCACTGTTTTGCAGTGGTGTTCAAGCTGCGAGCTCTCTGTGCACCGGGCACTGTTTTGCAGTGGTGTTCAAGCTGCGAGCTCTCTGTACACCGGGCACTGTTTTGCAGTGGCATTCAAGCTGCAAGCTCTCTGTACACTAGGCACTCAGTGTTTTGCAGTGGTGTTCAAGCTGCGAGCTCTCTGTACACCAGGCACTGTTTTGGAGTGGCGTTCAAGCTGCGAACTCTCTGTACACTGGGTACTCACTGTTTTGCAGTGGTGTTCAAGCTGCGAGCTGTCTGTACACCGGGCACTGTTTTGCAGTGGTGTTCAAGCTGCGAGCTGTCTGTACACCGGGCACTGTTTTGCAGTGGTGTTCAAGCTGCGAGCTGTCTGTACACCGGGCACTGTTTTGCAGTGGTGTTCAAGCTGCGAGCTCTCTGTGCACTGGGCACTGTTTTGCAGCGGTGTTCAAGCTACCAAGCTCTCTGTGCACCGGGCACTGTTTTGCAGCGGTGTTCAAGCTGCGAGCTCTCTGTGCACCGGGCACTGTTTTGCAGTGGTGTTCAAGCTGTGAGCTCTCTGTACACCAGGCACTGTTTTGCAGTGATGTTCAAGCTGCTGAGCTCTCTGTGCACCGGGCACTGTTTTGCAGTGGTGTTCAAGCTGCCGAGCTCTCTGTGCACCGGGCACTGTTTTGCAGTGGTGTTCAAGCTGCCGAGCTCTCTGTGCACCGGGCACTGTTTTGCAGTGGTGTTCAAGCTGCGAGCTCTCTGTACACCGGGCACTGTTTTGCAGTGGTGTTCAAGCTGTGAGCTCTCTGTGCACCGGGCACTGTTTTGCAGTGGTGTTCAAGCTGCGAGCTCTCTGTGCACCGGGCACTGTTTTGCAGTGGTGTTCAAGCTGTGAGCTCTCTGTACACCGGGCACTGTTTTGCAGTGGTGTTCAAGCTGCCGAGCTCTCTGTATACCGGGCACTGTTTTGCAGTGGTGTTCAAGCTGCCGAGCTCTCTGTGCACCGGGCACTGTTTTGCAGTGGTGTTGAAGCTGCGAGCTGTCTGTACACCGGGCACTGTTTTGCAGTGGTGTTCAAGCTGCGAGCTCTCTGTGCACCGGGCACTGTTTTGCAGTGGTGTTCAAGCTGCGAGCTCTCTGTGCACCGGGCACTATTTTGCAGTGGGGTTTGGAAAGTCCTGCTCACACACGCTGCTCTGGTCTGGATGTTTGTTTCTTTCCTCCACCCCCTCACTGCTGCCCCAAATTCATATGTTGCAACCCAGCCCCCAGTGTGATGGTGTTTGGAGGTGAGCCTTTTGGGAGGTGACTAGGTTTGGATGAGTTTGGGGGATGGAGCCCCTGTGATTGGGTTGGTGTCCTTCTAAGAGTCCCAGAGAGCTTGCTTTCTCTCTGCTCTTTGCCATGTGAGGACATGGGGGCTGACCACGAACCAGACAGAGGTCATCACCCGTCATGGACTCTGCCAGCATCGTGACCTTGGATGTACCAGCCTGCAGAGCTCAGAGAAGCAGAGGTCTGTGTATGCCCGTCTGTGGCGTTCTGTTGTAGCAGCTGGAATAGACCAGGACATGTGACATTCTTTCACTGAGCTCCCTGTCCCAGGTGGTGCCCTAGACAGTGGGGACATAGCCGTAACAAGAGAGCTGAGGAGTCGTGGACGGGCTGCTGGGCAGAGAAGGGAGGTGGGCCTGGGACGGAGGTATATCATGAGCTTCAAGGACATCTTACCCCTCTGCACAGACAAACCCCGTGCTCCCTTTGCTGGGTTTCCGCAGGAGCTGCTGAGTGACGTGTTTTACCTCCGGAGTGGCAGGAATCCTCCACATCACACGTCAAGAAAGGACAATGAAAAGCCCAGACTGAGCTCGTGAGATGCCATCCTCCGTGTGACAACCACTGGTTTGAGCAAACCTCTCTCACTTATGGGCACTTGAGGTCCAGTGTTGCCGGGGACTTGGCCAGGAGGACACCTGGGGAGGGGGACGGAATCCTTATGACCCCCCAACAGGCCTGGGAGGTTGGGCCATGGGCATCTGGCCCCCACCCACTTTATGGACCCTGTGACGCCACGGCATGGAGGGGGGGTTGGCTGCGTGTTGGGTCATCTCCATCCCGCCTGGTCGTGGGGCAGGTGTGGAGCTCACAGAGCCGGCTTGTCAGCATTGGAGTGGCCACAGCTGTCTCTCCACTGGCATCCCCATGACAAACCTCACCGTCGGGGCCCCGTTTCTGCTACTCACCTCTATTTTACCATTCAGCTCCTTAAAGAAGCAAAAATTTTGCCTTCCTAATTCTGAACATGGAAAACGGGCAAAAGGCGGCGTCCCAGATATGGGTCCCCGAGCCGCTCTATTTCCACGTTTATTCATCAGTTGGGAGAGAAAACACAGACTGTCTTCTAGCAGATTCCATTATTTTCTTACCCTAAAAGTATTTTAGGAAGATGAAAAATATCAAGACAATCAATGGTGCACAGTCATTGCCTTAGTCTTTCTTCCTGTCAAAAAATAATTTATAATCATGAGTCGAGAATTTGGATGAAAGGATTCTGATTGCTGAATACAGAGCTGTCCCCTCTCAGGAGTTTGAGCTGGTTGGTTAAGTCAAAGACTGGTGGCACAGACTCTCCAAAGAGGAGGGAAGAGTGGGATCCTGAGGTCAAGGCTGGACACGCCCCCCTGGCCTGACCCCCCCCCCCCCCCCCCGCAGCTGAGGCCGTGAAAGGACCCACTTCCGCCCTCCTCCTGATCACTCTGAGCCCTGCTTGTGCTCACGCTGGGCGGTACCCAGATATGGATAGTCTTGCTGCCCAGCAAGCCTTCAGCGGGGGCTTCCATTGGGCAGCTCAGATGCCCTACCCGGCGAGGCTGTGGGGGGACCTTCACAGCTGCGGTCAGCTGGGCACGTGTGGGCATCCGCAGCCTGGCCAGCCTCTCCCCCAGACCTGCTCTTCTGGAGCATCTCAGCCACGGTGCCCCCGGCGCCGTGCGCCCTGGCGCTGATGTGACTCGTCTGGGATCTGTGCAGTGCAGCCGACGCGCAACGAACGCGGAGGAGGCTGATGAGCCACAGCGAGAACCCGAGAACTCAGTACTTTCAGTGCTAATTGCCAGGTCTGACCTGCTCCGCGGGGGGCTCCGCGGGGCTTCCCCTTGATCTCTGGTTGGTTTATTTCAGCGAGATGGTGGGTTAAGACCGCATTGATCACCTACACTCTCCTCCAGCTCAGACCAAGCCGCCGCTCCTGAATTATTTCCAGTTAGTGGATTTGTTGTTACACGTGTCTGTGCGTGGCCTCTCTTACATGCCAGCATGTGGCACAGCCACGTGTAATTAGGTTGAGTGACAGCCAAACGGGCCTCCCCACAGGGACACGAATGGTGCAGTTTCCACCCTTCCTCCGCTATAGTCACGACCCTCCCGGGAAAGAGCGCTTTACCTGAGACCAGCTGGAGTGGGGTTGACGCGGTGGCTTCATCCCTTTGGGCATCCACGCACGGTGATGGAATAAAATACAAGTGTTTGTGTCAAAACAGGGAGCCAGGTGTCTCCTGGTTGGCAAAAGGCCTACTTGGCATGCACCATGATTGTGTTGCCATGGTTTGGTTAAGCTTTGGAGAAAGTGCAGACAACTTCATGTCTCCACACCTGTAGTCATGCCACCAGGTGCGTGCACTGGGAATCGGGCAGGCAAATTGGCTTCTGAGAACGCACCGCTGAGCCTCTTCCTTCCCCTCCTGGTCATAAGGGCCCATAAATCATTCTTTGATAAGATTAAAGGCCTTGTCTCCTCCTCACAGCTGGAGCTGCCAGTCTTGGAACAAGAAAGGGCACAGGAGGGTCAGGGATTGCCCTGGGGCAGGGGAGCAGAGACCCCACCACTGCAGAAAGCCTGTGCCCAGGGGCCCAGCTCCGCCCTGGGCACTGCCCTCCCTGTCAGGAAGAGGGGTGGGTGGCGTGGGTGCAGAGAGACTGCAAGGCCAGACCCTGCTCTCACCCTTTGCCCTCTGGACCCCAAGCACCCAGGACAAACAGGGCCCACTGCTCTTTATAACCTTGTGTTCGGTGGCATCTCCCCGCTTCCAAGCTTCGCCAGGGACATCTGTCTCATCACTGTCATTCTTCAGACCGGCACCTGGGCTGCCTTTGTGTGGGTCTCAGAAAGGTGACCCTCTGGGTGGACACACTCTGTGCTCATGTGTGGTGTGGCAGACATCTGGGCTGGGTCCCAGTCCCCTCCCCTGTTCTTGGCTGGGCACCATCTGCAAAGCCCTCCTGGAGGAGATGTGGTCATTTAGCAGACCTGTCTTTGCATCCAGGGGCTGAGTGACAGGCCCCCCAGTGACTCCAGGCGGGGGGGGGGCTGAGCATTCCGCTGTCCCTTCCCTGTGCATTTGATTTTTTACCAGGTGTCTCGGACAGAAGAAGGGATTGGAGCCCGGTTCTCACCCACGGGCCTCTGTCTCGGCCTTGCGCAGGAGCCTGGCCACTGCCCGGGTGTCCGATTTAACAGCGACCTCACTCTACCCCGTACAACCTGTGCGCACTGCAGTATTTGGGACACTTTGTTTATGTCTTAGAGAAATAGACAGACAGGTAGATGGATAGATAGGTACTACAAAATGTGTGACAGGCTCTTGAACAGAACATCCCCATTGTCTGTCTCACAATTGACTACGGAATTCCCAGGGGGGGCGTGTACTTCCCTGAATTCCTGAATGACCTCGGGGAGGTGTTATTCTGCTGTTGATGAGGGGAAATCCTCTTAGAATCTTTAGTAATGTGAAGAAACGCTCATACTATGACAATGAGTGAAAAATAGAATTTAAAGTCACATGTAGTACGAGCTGAATTAAAACTATTCTAAAATGCAGTATTAACTACAGGTGACCTATGCAGCGTGCACAGTATCGTATGATATGCAGAGATGAACAGAAGAAAATCCGGGGAGGGGAGGTCACTGAGTGAGGCTCACACTCGTCCTGCCTGGGTCCCAGGGTGGGTTCATTATGCCTTTCTGTGTTCCCCAGATATGTTCTAGTAACACCTGGATGATAAAAAGGATGATAACGCCCTTTACCGAACAAGCACACTCATGTGCGTCCAGGGTGGTTCTGTGGCCGCCACCTGCCTCAGTTCACCTTTCTGTGCTCCCATCACCCGACCCCATGAATAGCCTCCCCTCCCCCAGGATATGCTGGCCAGGTGATCCCATCCACACCTGGACTGCGGCGACCGAGGGCACCTGTCACTCTCAGTTCCAATTCTGCATCTCCATCCAGGGCTGCGCTCCAAACCCCAGACTGACATTAGCATCGTGACCCCGGTGGCTCTTCCCAGGTGGCCCGGGGCCTCCAGAGTCACCACAACAAAAGCCATCCTCTTCTCTGCTTACCCACAAAGGCGTCTCACCTGGAGAAGGAGTACTCGGCCATATACACCCCCAAGTTGAACAGAACCGAGGGGTCTGCTCTTACTCATCACCCCGCTGAGTCAGGATCAAACTGCCAATTCTCCTCCCAAGGATGCCCCCCCACCCCCCGCTGCGGTGGCTCGCTGTGGCGGCTGTCATCCAGGGCTCACCATCTCACAGTTGGTGAGTTTTCAGGAGGGAAGGACCTGGCTGGATCAGCATGCGTTTGGGAAGAGGCTCTGGCAGTGTGGGTGGGGCAGGGAACTGCTGATGTGACATGTCGGTCCCCCACTCCCTTTCTCACATCCCCCTGGGTTTGTTTGAACTCTGCAGGCCTCGGGGGGGGGGGGTGAAAAACATTTTCATCTCTCTCTTGGATTCTTGTATTTTACTTAAAACAGCAGAGTAAAATGACTTGAAAAAAACCCCCACCACCTACAAGCTGCAGAATTTTGTTTCACTGATCTCTCCCTGTCACCCAACATTATTTTTCCAGGAAGGTGACAATGACGTGCACAGGCGGACAGTCACATGTTTCTTGTGGTTTGGATCTGCTTCTGCTCAGGTCCTATTCTGCCACACCTTAGCCGGGACTTCCTGCGAGTATGACCTGAATAATATGAAGAATTACGGTTATTTTTATTGGTTAGGAAAACTTAAAGATTAGATTGTGTAGAAAGCCCTTTATAAAGAAAATTTCTCACTGTTTATTTTATTTTTTGCAGGTAGATAAAAGGCCTGAGTTTATGGGGCACTAGTAATGTGCCCTGCTGGGGTCTGATCCCTGGGGGGCGCTGACGGGCCAGTAGACACGTGCTGGTCAACAGTACAGGTCTACCTGGCATAGAGCCTCTGCTGATAGATGGGCCATTCCCCTGATTTCTGTTCCTCTGGAGAACAGGGTTCCCTGCTTTAAGAGAGTCCCTGAAATCCCCATTGGGATGAGCATCTTCCATTCATGGGGGTGCAGGGTTATTCTCGGGTTGAGCTTGTGGGGGTCTCTGAGATGAATCTGGTTGAATCAAGAGCCAGAAGCAGGGGAAAGCCTCTGTCCTGGGAGCCCCATCGTATCGGTTAATTCATTAGTGGAAATCACCCTGTACCTGTTCCATCCTGCCTCTGTCCCTAGAATGCAGCACACCACCAGGCCGGGCGGAGGCTTCAAAGCCCCGTGCTAAGTGAATACAGCTCAGCCCACGGCAGGAGATGGCGGAGGAGTCTGGCTGCTTTGAGGTTCTTTCAGGGAACCGTTTCTCATGGTTTCAGCTCCTGCCCAGAGCCAAGCAGTTGCCCCAGGCGCCTTGCACTCAGGGCACAAGGAAGGCAGGGAGGGAACAAGCACTGCCAGGCAGGCAGAAGCTGACTTTAGCAGAACCACTCCAAGGACAGGGCCATGTGGGGATGGGGAGAGACCCCCACACACACCAGTGCCTGTGGAAGCACCCACAGATGGTGGCTCCCACCGTCCGGGGAGCGTAGGGTCAGCATATGGGGCGCTTTGTTGTTGCAGAGAGCAGCACGCAAGCCAGACTCTGCCACGACTGGTCCCCGGGCCCCTGCTTCCAAACGATGGAAGAAAGGCTGATAGCTCTTACTCCAGCAGGACCCCGAAAAAAGGCCCAAATTTCCTGCCTAGAGATGCCTTCCCCAACGCCTCAGTCTGGCTCTGACCATCAAGACGAAGACACGGGTCGCATTGTGGACACTTACAAATGCAGGCACACAGGTGAAACGCTGGGGCTGAATAGGCACAGGCTTCAAATCTGCAGAGCTTTCTGATTTTAGGTGAGAGAAAAACAAAATCTTGCCAGGACTTTTGCATCAAAGGGAGAGAGATCAATTTGCTAGTTGAAAAAAAAAAAAAGGTTTACATGAAGGAAAATATGGAGATGCCAGCTATGCAAATTAACATATGCCCAGATCTAAAAGAAATCATGCCAGAACAGGAGGAAATTAAGCAAATTAGGATTATGAGGAAATAACGCTAAAGGCAAACTGAAAGCGCTCAGGTGCCTTCGTTTATCTCAGGAGGATGGTGTGGGCCAGTTCAGAGGTGAGGAGAGCACCTGTTTGGAGAGTCCCAGGCGTGTCTGTAGCTGCAGGTAGGTGAGTGCATGCTTGTCTCCAGGTCAGGGTGAGCTCTTTCTGCGGGCTCTCCAGTGCAAGCCTTCTAATACTCCTTCTCCTCTCCTAAAAACGCACGGGGCTTGCTCCACAGGTAACTGTGGTAGGGCTTTCAAATGGAGCGACCCGAGGATTTGATTAGCACGGGGAATCCTCCATCCGGCCCCAGCACGCACTGCCCACGGCTGGGGCCAGGTCTCAGAACTGCGGTTGCAGGCAGGGGACCCCAAGGAGGAGACTGAGTGTCCGAGGGACCTGGGTCCTGTGGGAAGAGGGAGGTCAGGCAGGCGGCTGGGACGCACGCCGCCTGGCGGTGACAGCACGTGAGCAGCGCTGAGCCAGGCTGTGGGCCTCGCCAGGGTCCTGGGAAAAGGGGCCCATCCTAGGCCCCAGGTAGTTCGTGGTGCACTGCAGAGGCCACGTGCGGCGGGTAAAGGAGGAACACAGAACCCAGGACCAGTTCACAGTGGAATTCCACGCGGCAACCTGTGCAAAGGCCCGGAGGCGACGGCCTGCTGCGTGGCACCGGAGCTGGTGGGGCGTGGGGTTGGGGCCGCTGGGAAAGATCATCCACTGCGGGTTTAGTAGAGTGTTTGGCAGCTTTTTCCGAGAGAGAAATCTACCTGTTCCCAGCGGCAATCGGTGCCGCCTAGCGTCGGGGTCTGCAACCAGCAGCTCCCCGGGGCTCTGCGCCCTTGACCGGAGTAAAGCCAGGCAGAGAGCCGACCTTGCGAGGTCCCGGCTAGAGTCCCCAACCGCGCCCGGCTCCTGCGCCGCCACCTGGGCCTCCGTTCGCCGCCGCGCGTGGATTCCGGCTCCGGGCCGGCAGTGTGTGCCTCCCGCGCCGTGCGTACCGTCCGCGGGGGCCGGCGGCCTCCAGCGGCAGCCGGGGAGCCCAGGGCGCGATTCGCGGGATCCCGGCCAGGCGTGCCCTCCGCTCCCCGCGTCCCCGCCTGCCTGCCCAGTGGTCCGGAGGCGCGGGCACGCGGAGCCGCGGAGGGTGTGGGCGGGCAAGCGGACGGGGACCTGGAGTCGGGGCGCGCGGGCTGGGGGCGGAGGGTGCGGGCAGGACCCGGGCCGAGGTCCGTGTGCAGGCGGGCCGGGTCGAGCCGAGCCCGGGGGACGGCGGCGGCGCGGCGGCCGCGCTCGGAGGGGCGGGGGGCCGGGCGGCGGGCGGGAGGAGGGGCTCCCCGCGCGGGGCAGGGGCGGAGCGAGCGGCCGCGCCGCTGAACCAAGTGAGTTCGCTCCGGAGCCCGCGCCGCCGCTGACCCGCACCTCCGGCGCCTGCCGCCCCCGCCGCCGCCGCCCGCGCGGGGATGTAGGATGCTGGTGGGCGCCAGGCTCCAGCGGCGGCGGCGGCAGCCTCTCCTCTGGCCGATGAATGCAGAGCCGCCGCCGCCGCCCTGGGTTTGGATGGTCCCCGGCTCGGCCGGGCTGCTCCGGCTGGGCGCCGGGGTCGCGCCCCCGCCCGTGCTGCTCGCCGCGGCCCAGCCCCCCGCCATCCCGCTACTCCCGGGGCTGCCCGGCTGGCCAGCCCCCGGCGAGCCCCTGCTGCCGCTGGTGCCGCTGCCCTCTGCGCCAGACCACGCCGCCGCCGCCGCGCACCACTACCCGCCGATCCACGAGCAGGTAACGTGTTCCCGCTCCCGCCTCGGGCTCCGGGTCTCCGCGCTGCCCCCGGCCCTGGGCGCGGCCCTCGTGGGTCCGGGCGGCTTGGGCCATGCGGCTCGCGCTCTCCCGTCCCCGCTGTTGCTGGCTCCCCAAACCTCCAGGGCTCAGCCTTGCAGCCAGGCATCCGCAACAAAGTTCACGCTTAGAAGTCCCATTCTGCCTGCAGGCAGGCCCCCCCCCCCAAGTATTTTTCGAAGTCTCGCAGCCTACCATTTTAGGGACCCGCACCCAAGGCCAGAACTAGGATCGTCCTGGCCACAACTTTCGCCGGGGCCGGGGTCGCTGTCCAAAGCGCGGCGCTGAGTGGCCGCCGCCGGAGCCCTGCGTTGCAGCCGCGCACCGTGGCCGACTTATCGCGGAGAAGTTAATACTTTTACAGTCTCTGCCAGACTTGAAAAGCAAGCTGAGAATCGATAGCTATTTCTGATTCTGATCTGGTTGGCTTTTTTTTTTTTTTTTCCCCACGGGAAAATAGACTCAGGACGTTGCTTAAGAGAATTCAAACCAATGGCCCCCGGCAGGAAAATCCGCCTGTAATACTGAGAAATGTCACCGGGGAGAAACTGCCCCCCCCCACCCCGCCCCCAACCTAGGTTCACCTGAGCCCACCTAATTAGCGAGATAATGCCATTCTGCACTTTGAAATACTTCGGCATTTAAAACCGGGAATTAAAAACTAAAAAGTGACTGTACCTTTGATTAATGGTGCGACAGAACAAGGCAGGCTGGTTTTGGGTAAGATCCATTGTTTGCTACCAAACTATGCAGATGCATTTAAATCAGGGAGTAATATGTATTTTATTCCAAGGACCGTCTTCATTAGCATAGTCAAATGAGTGGTATGTTAGAATACACCGTTTAATTAATTTTATTCCGTTATTATCTGATGAGCTTTTCTGAAAAGTGTTGTTAAACTCCTCCTACGCGGGTCTTTAGACCCAATGATACATCACTTATGCGGTCCTGGATATCGTATTTTGATGTGCGATATGCAGTTCCTATCCGGTTTTATTGAATAAACGTCGGTAGCTTTTTCTGTCTTTTCAAGAGGTTGCTATGACAGAGTGCTACCACTAGAGGTATACAACGTCCAGAAACTACATCCCACCGCCCACCCCGCTTAGAACACTGCATTTTTTGTGTGTGTAAATTTAAAAGAAAAAAAAATCCTCATTATTCATCTTTTAAATATATATATATATTTTGCGCTACATGTTTTCTGTTAAATGACAATAATTAGAACCAGAAGAACATGTTCCCATAACAGGAAAATTTAAAAAAATGCTTTTATGTCTTTGAAAGAAATAGACGTTGATGCATTCCATGTCATTGAGCAATGATTGTATTAGTTCTCCGCTGATGAAGATTCAGTTATGTTAATTAGGGAGACCGTCTGCCCTTTTCAGTATTTGCTCTTTAATTCAATGTGTGTGTGTGTGTGTGTGTGGGGGGGGGTTCTTTGGTTATTGATGAGCTCACTTAGGGCTCCTTTGCCTTGGAATCTGTTTGCATTTGTGAGCCTTGGGCAACTTTAAATCTTAACTCCTTCATCGTATTCTGAAAGCATTAGCTGTGTTTGTCTTTGAAAAAAGTGTAGTTCATACAACATGTCCTATGGAAAGGCATATTCTGACATATAGCACCTCGGCTCACTTACAAAAAGAATTCAAGAATTATGAAAGGAATACTCAGCATCTTACCTTTCCACCGTGGCTCCCATGACCTTAGGGCAGAAACCTGCTTCTTGCTGTGTTCTCGCAGTTTTGTGCTTAGAAGTTCTTTCTCAGTATTGAAGAAGGCAACCTGGGTATGCTTTGTGATGATTCTGATGGGAAAACTTAGACATTTTCAAAATTGGTGAAAATTTGTGGGTTTTTCTTACTGGGGAAATAGGGATTTTTTTTTCTCACAACCGAATACATATATTTTTAAATTTTTATTTAAAAAAACAACAACAAAGAAACCAACCATTCCAGCATCTTTTGGTGCCAAGTAGAGTTGATTGACATAGGCTAACAGCACTCCCTTCTGTCTTCTTGGGTTCCAGTTGCTGCTCAGTGGCCCTTCTCCATCACTAGGCCTGTCTCCCTCCTCCGCTGTGGAGCTGGTGCCCATTTTCCCCCATGTCTGCTCGACCGCCCTCCCACTTCCTGTTGGGAAAAGTTGGATAGACAAACGGATACCTAATTACAAGGTAAAAATGCAAGCCGTTTCATCTGGTAAATGGGCTTCAGTTATTAAGCTGTTGTGTATTTCCATAACAACAGAAAACAGCGCGTTTTCTATTTGCTAATCAACCCCTGATTGACCATCAAGGCGTAAAGAGACACCTTTGTGGAGTGAGATTGGTCTGTTCAAAACCAGCAGCCAACTGGGAAGGGAGAGGGTCATTTCGTTTTAGCTTAAAACTGTTGGATTCCACAGAACAATATAAAATTTTACATTGTGAATCAGAATGTACTTTTGACAATTTTTGTTTTTTTTTTCTTTATTAAATCTGTAGTCATCGGTCAAAATACCACCTGAGACATCCTATAATTCAAGTATAAAATTGAAAAGCAAGGTTTCCTTGCCATTACTACTTTAAGTGTTCATCCTTCTGATTGTTTATTTTGGCTTTGGAATTCAAATGTACTGACTACGCTTGTTTAATTGAAAACTAAAAAAAAAAAAAGGTAATGTGGTGACTTGTCTATACCACATGACTGACCCATTGTGGCAACTCTTTTTTTTTTTTTGTATTTTTCTGAAGTTAGAAGCGGGGAGGCAGTCAGACAGACTCCTGCATGCACCCGACCGGGATCCACTTGGCATGCCTACCAGGGGGCGACGCTCTGCCCATCTGGGGGTGTTGCTCCATTTCAACTGGAGCCATTCTAGCACCTGAGGTGGAGGCCATGGAGCCATCCTCAGTGCCCGGGCCAACATTGCTCCAATGGAGCCTTGGCTGCGGGAGGGGAAGAGAGAGACAGAGAGGAAGGAGCGGGGAAAGGGTGGAGAAGCAGATGGGCGCTTCTCCTGTGTGCCCTGGCTGGGAATTGAACCCAGGACTTCCACATGCCGGGCCAACGCTCTACTGCTGAGCCAACCAGCCAGGGCCGTGACTCTTTAATCTGTCCACTGGCCGTGGTGCTGAATGGATCCAGTCAATAGTAGAAGACCAGCAGAGACAACTTTTACAAGACAGTGATTGTTATTGGAGCCCCGTGGATCTTTAAGTTGGAGAATGATGCGTTTATAGAGTCCCCACTTATAGACTCGCCGATATTTGATCAGTGTAAGACAAGATAAATATTTCACCGGAGCCTTTAGCCTTTAGCATGTGTGTGGGCTGAAATGTTATTTATACTTGCTTTCTTTTTTTTTTTTTTTTTTTGGGCAGATTTTTTTCAACAATTCCTTTGCTCTGGACTCAATGTGGATATACCCCGAGGAATCGAGATTGGTCCATGGGTATGAGAAGCCTCATTTATTGGCCAATCAAGTCACGATGTCTCTGTCCAGGCCAGCTCCCGCCTCCAGGCCTCTTCCCACAGTGGTGTTTGCCCCTCAGCCTGTGGCAGGTTGGTGCCCAAGTCGCCGTGGCAACGTGCTTTTTGTTTGTTTGTTTGCTTGTTTTGCTTTTGCCACAAGGCAGTTGGTTTTTGGCATGGAGACTCTATTTGTCTTTCTCATCAAACAATTCTTTCAAATTCTTTCAGTGCAAATATAATTTCTTTTCATGGGCATAATTCCTTTGGATAAGGAAATTGCGTCTTGGGTCACTTGACTGTGTTTTGCGGCATGGGATTTGTCTTAAGAGGAAGATATGGCTGAAGAGATTTGTCCCGAACCATAGTTTTGGTGCTTAAGTTTTAGAATTGGACTAGATCTTCTGCTGGTAGCTTATAAAGAAGGGCACTAAGTGATCAGGAAACTCATTTTAAAAAATGTTTCTTGTGTGGGATGGAGTGTGTATATCAAGGCTCCCTGGTCAGCAGCACATGTGAGGTTTTCATGAATTTTGCCTTCCCGTTGGGCGTGACTCTGGGTGTGGTCCTATAAAGGTACCGTCTTTGGGAGGTGGATTTTGTTCTGTCTTTGGAGTCTCATGACCCGAAAGGACATTTGTCCCAGAGTAAACTCCCATAGCACAATCCCTGGATGAACGATGGCATAATAAACCCACATCGTAACAGGGGGATAAAATCGCCTTATGAATTTTTAAATTGATTTTTAAAATCACCTTAACATGCGAGCATATCCTAAAAGTGAACGTTGCCTGTGCCAAAATCATCTCGCAACACCTTCCATTACGGAATATTTTATGACTTTCAGAATCACATTAGCTGCCTGTAATTTCCTACCTACCAAGCCTGACTCAGCGCATGCCTCTGAAATTTAGTAATAAGGACATGCCCCCGTGGATAACGTGGTGACGGTTGAAGAGACAGATCTGTTTGCCTCTCTGTTTGTCTACCTTGCGTCTTCTAATTTGCTGTGGATCTCATCTGGTAATAAGTCAGGCAAGAACCACACTCCACTGTTGGTGCTTTTCACGGGCTCTAATGATTCTTGACTGAAACTTGCCTTCTGTCCTTGTAATTAGGCATTAGCGAGTTATTAAAATCTGTGTGAACACCATCCATATGTGCGCTTGTAAATATTTTACACGAAGATGATTACGATTCCTATTTCACGTCATGATGTTAGACGATGATTAGATGGCGTGCCTTATACCGGGATTCCAGCACTTGCAGATGGCTCTTTTGGAATACATAAGAATATTTTGGTTTCCTAATGCATTGGCAATCACCGTTGCCGATATCATTTAGAAATTTAGTTGAAAAAAAGAGGTGAATTGGTTGTTAGAACTGTGTAAACAAAATCTCTGAGTGAACTCTCCACTTCTCGGCTCATTCCTGAATATATCAGAGATGTTTTGCAGCATACCTTAATGCTCTTTAAAAAACAAACAAACAAAAAAACCCCAAGAAACCAACCATGCTATGGACATTTTAAATATCTATTCAGCTGAAGAAGCCATCGATGTAGGAAACATTCAGACCTGTAGGGAATTTTTAATGAGAGTTTATTTGAGCCACAGTGATGACAGTTGCCAAGAAGCAAGATCCCAAATGCTCCTGAGGATAGCAGTTTTGCAGTCTCATGTATGCCTTTGAAATTAAGGAGGGAAAGTAAGGAAGATTAGGGGGAGCAAGGCGGTGATCAGCTTACAGGAGAGTTAATAAGATTATGTTCTCTCTTGAGGGTGGTAATACCCTTCGAGGGGTATTACATTTCCTTTTTTTATTTGAAAGGTGCGTTAACATAGATGTGTAACAACAGTAGGCAGGGCTGGCTTAGAACCCCTCACTAAAGAAGAGGCCCAAGGGGAGGTAATGGAAGGAGATGTGACTCTGGGCAGTGAGCGCGCAATGGGACCCACGGACAACGTGTTGTTGAGTTGTGCACTTGAGACCTGTAGCGACCTATTAACCCCTGTCACCCTAATGCCTGCCATATGAAAGGAAGTTATAAACCTGGGACGTGGCTATCCACCATGACCTGCCCAGTGAGGAATTCATGATCAGGTCACTGTGTGCGTTGATGGTCTTTGTCATTTCTCCCATTTGGTTATAAATCAGTCTGGAGGGTGCACGGGTAACCCATCTTTGTGTTGGCTGGTGTGGTCTCACTGCGGCTAGAGAAGGCTCGTTCCTAGGAAGTCTCCAGACAGACGTTGTCTTGTTGAAATGGTGGACCCCTGGGGGAGGGGCAGAACGGTCACCCTGAGATGTGAGGCTGAATTTTTATCCACAGGGAGAGGGAAGGGCAGGTAAATGGAAGGAAGTCAGGTCCTATGGCGTCGTGGACAAAACAAAACAAAACACTCTATCAGGGGTCCCAAAACTTTTTACATAGGGGGCCAGTTCACTGTCCCTCAGACCATTGGAGGGCCGCCACATTCAGTGCTCCTCTCACTGACCACCAATGAAAGAGGTGCCCCTTCCGGAAGTGCGGCAGGGGGCCGGATAAATGGCCTCTGGGGGCCACATGTGGCCCGCAGGCCGTAGTTTGGGGACGCCTGCGAGATCATTCTGACCTGGGAACTGTCATGATCTGAGTTTTGTCCTCTGTCTCATTTTTTTTCTCTGTTTGGCATCGAGTACGACATGTCAGTAAGCCAAGGAAGAGAGTTTTAACAGTTATTTTATACATGTTCAGTGGTTGTAAACAGTCGGACTATATAGGAAAACTGAAAGAACAAATGTAACGATGATCAGGACTACCGTCATTAGTGGATAGGTAAGACGATCTGTTGATTTCTGTGGTAAACACCAGTCTGCAGGTGTACAGGCCTTGCTGATGTTTTGCGAGAGCCATCTACCTCTGAGGCTGGCGGCTCCTCATCCTTGGGGCATCTTGGATGTTGGTGGTAGGCTCAGGCGCGTGTCAGGGACAAGGACCTGTGTCCATTTGCGATTGGGCCCCAGATAAGCTCCCTTCCAATGAAGTTGGAAAGTGTCTTTTGTCTGGTGTCCTTCCCAATAAACACAATCTCCAGGTAGCCGTCAGCGCACTCTAAAGTCTGTGTCTCCTGAGAGCTGCCTGTGACAGGAAGTGGCCACCTATCTGGCATTGTCTTGAAGTGACTTTATTAAACCTTGACAGGACCTAAGATGTCTCCTTTCCACAATGTCAGCTCCTAAATTCCTTCGTCCAAGTCCAGCTTGAATGCGTGTGAACATGGGGTTTAGGCCTGACCTGTGGGGGCGCAGTGGATAGAGCGTCGACCTGGAATGCTGAGGTCACTGGTTCAAAACCCCGGGCTTGCCTGGTCAAGGCACATATGGGAATTGATGCTTTCTGCTCCTCCCCTCTTCTCTCTCTCCTCACTAAAATAAATACATTTTTAAAAATTAAAAAAATAAAATGGGGGTTTATCAGGGAGCCTCGGAAGGACCCAGTGGCTGTCTTGGTTTTCCCATAACCCTGACGACTTGTTTAATTCACAACCACTGTTAATCCACATGATATACCAGAAACATTTTCCATCACTTATTTCTTTACAACAGTTCCCATGCGATTTAACATAAAAAAAAAAAAAGCTGCTGGAGTATTCTGGGGCCCTTCTAAAACACTGCAAAGTTATTCCTACACATATTGAGATTGTAACCCTTAAATAAACCTCAATTTCTAATCAAAATGAAGAAGTCAGCAACTAGAATTCTTCGGCTTGGCAAATTTATCAAGAGACTTTACAATCTCTAGAAATATATTCTAAAGATTTCACAGTCATTTGTTAACATGGGTTTATATTTGTAAACCTGGGTAAAATAGGAATGTTATAATTATCATCAATAATTCAAAAGACACACCTGTTCTTAAACCAACAAATTTAAAATAGCCTTTATTTAGTAAGAATTAATGTTAGAGCACGTGAACTTGGAAAGCACTTTAGTTTCTACATCTCGGAGTATTTTAGAATACCCAATTCTTACAAGGACTTTCCTTTCAATTAATTTTAACAATGCCATTCGAAAGTTGAAAATGATCTTACGTTCACAACATTCATATGTGGACACACACAGACAGAAGCAGACCTTTTAGCCATGAGAAAAACTCACTAGTTGAATCTAATTTTTATTCTGGAGTTATTTACAATTTATATCTGTCCTTGACAAGTCAAATTCTAGATGACCACTCCCTTTTAAAACAAGGAAGGCCATTTTTAATACCGTGAAGAGTTGGGCTGATACCTAGTGACATCGTAGGTTGATCTAAATCTGCCTTTTGAAGCTTTGAGAGACCAACAGGTTTTCCTAATTTTATAGCCAGCTTCTTCATTGTGTGTGCAGAAAAGATTGACTTAGAGGTATCAGAGGACCCTCATCTCAGCTGTTTTATTGTTAGTGGGAGGCTGGCTACTGTGGGGCTTGCCGACCTTGAAGGCATGTTTTCCCATGTTAATTTTAGGGTGTTGTGTGTGTGTGTGTGTGTGACAGAGACAGAGAGAGGGACAGACAGAGACAGACAGACAGGAAAGGTGAGAGATGAGAAGCATCAGTTCTTCATTGTGGCTCCTTAGTTTCTCATTGATTGCTTTCTCATATGTGCCTTGACTGGGGGGGCTACAGCAGACTGAGTGACCCCTTGCTCAAGCCAACGACCTTGGGCTCAAGCTGGTGAGCTTTGCTCAAACCAGATGAGCCCGTGCCCAAGCTGGCGACCTCAAGGTCTCTAACCTGGGTCCTCCGCATCCCAATCTGACGCTCTATCCACTGAGCCACCAACTGGTCAGGCTATGGTGGTTTTTTTTTTTTTTTTTTTTTTTTTTTTTTTTTTTTTTTTTTTTTTTTTTTTTAGCTCTGTTAAGTCTGAACAGCCTTCTGGCAAAAACCAGCCTTTACACGAACATTTCCAGATGAGCCAAATGTGATGACTCTCCCTATAGGATGGCTACATACCCTAGAAGGTGACAACGATTCTTAGTCACTCAAGAATACCCGAGCAAGGGCCAGGGAGAGCTTACTGTGCTCCACCAGAACCACGATGCTGTCCAAGACATGGGCACCTCTCTCAGGGTGAACATCCTTTCATGATTAAAAAATAAAGCCTTGATTGGGTAGCTCAGTTGGTTGGAGCATCGTCCCAGAGTGCCAAGGCTGCCGGTTTGATTCCCAGTCAGGGTGTGTATAAGAATTAACAAACGAAGACATAAATAAATAGAATAACAAATCAATATTTCTCTCCCTCTTGCTCTCTCTCTCTCTCCCCCTTCCTCTTTCTCAAAAATCAATCAATAAAAGAAAATTTTTTAAAAAACTTAACAAATTGGATGTGTAAGAAACACATGCCTCAGCATAATAAAGGTCCTAGACGACTATCCACAGCTGACATCGCTTTCAGCAGTGGAAGGTCGGAAGCTGGTCCTCGTGGATCAGGAATGAGATGTGGACGCCCACTCTCCCCACTCCTAAAGAACGTAGTATTGGAAGTCCCAGGTAAGGCAATCAGACAAAAACACCCAAGGCATCAAATCAGAAAGGAAGAAGTAAAGTTGCCTTTATTTGCGGGTGACATGGCCTTATACACAGAAAACCCCAGAGACTCCGCCTGTTGGAACTAATCAACGAAGTCAACGATGTTGTAGGACACCCAACCAGCACTCAGAAACCATCTGAGTGTCTAGACCGTAACAAGAGACCTGAAAAAGAAAAGGATCGTAAACAAACCCACTCACAGGAGCACTGAAAGCGATAAAATACTTAGGGGTACATTTAGCTGAGGAAGGAAAAGCTCCACACAGTGCAAACTACACGACTTTGACCGAGAAATTAAAGAAGAGACAAACAGCAGAAAAATATCCTGTGTTCATGGGTCAACACGGTTAATATTATTAAAATATCCATACTGCCTACAGCCATCTGTAGGGTCGGGCAATCCCTTTCAAAATTCCAATGGCATAGTTTACAGAAGTAGGAAAAAGAATCCTAAAATATTTATGGAACCGTGAACAACCCTGAATACCCAAAACCGTCCTGAGAAAGAACAAAGCCAGAGACATCAAGCTTCCTTACACAAACTATAATACAGAGCTGTAGTAATCAAAAGAGCATGGTACTGGCATGAACATGGACCAGTGGAACAGACTAGAGGGCCCAGGAATAAACTCTGCCTATGCTGTCAACCAATATTTGGAAAGGGAACCAAGAACACTTCCTGAGGAAGGGACAGTTTCTTGAGTAAATGATGTGGGTTAAACTAAGTAACCACATTGCAGAAAAATGAAATCAGACCCCTATCTGACACCCCACTCACAACAATGAACTCAAAATGAACGAAAGGCTGAAACGTAAGACCCGAAATCATCAAGCTGCTAGAAGAACACGTAAAGAAAGCCTCCTTGGCACTGGTCTTGGCAACTGTTTTCCAGATGTGACACCAGAAGCAGAGGCAACAACAGCAAAAAAATCAACAAACGGGACCACTTCCAACTAAAACGCTTCGACCGGCACAGGAAACAAGGAAATGAAAGGCAACCAGAGAAATGGCAGAAAATATTTGTAAATCACGTATCTGGATAAGGGGTGTCTATCCAAAATACAGAAAGAACTCATACAAGTCAATAACAAAACCCCCAAACAAGCAAACAAACAAAAACCTCCAAACAATCTGATTGGAAAATGGGTAGAGAAACTAAACGGACATTTCTCCACAGAAGACAGACGGACAGCCAATAGGTCCATGAAAAGAGTCTCAGTATCACTCATCATCCAGGAAAAGCGAATCAAAACCACAAGGAGCTCTCACTGCATACCTGTTCGATGGCCATTATCAAAAAGACGAGGGATAACAAGGTTGCAGGTTAAGCTAACAAAATATGCACCCAGAAAAGTAGAAAACATGGATTGGAGAAGTCAGACCTCAATCAACAGAAAGATATTTTGTGTTAGTTCGCTGGAAGATGCAATAATGTTACAATGTCAGTTCTCTCCAAACTGACCTATACATACATTTCACGTCCTCCCAAATAAAACCTCAGTTTCCTAGTGATTGGAGAAGCTCATCCTATCATTGGTGTGGAAAGCCACAGGAAGCAGGGTGGCCACCACAGTTTTGGAGGAAGAAAATTAAATGTGGAAGACTCATAAGTAAGTGATTTGAGTGCTTGTGATAACACTGCAGGAACGCAGGCTTTGTGGAACTGGCAAAAGCGTCAGAGCAAAGATCAATAGAAATCATAATAGACCTTCCAGGAATAGACACACCTATGTGGCTGATTGATTTGTGACAAAGGGTTGAAGGCGATTCAGTGGAGAAAAGCTTGCCTTTCCAATCAATGAATGATTTGGGAACAACTGAGCACGTGTCTTTAAACAAATCTTGACCAAGACCTTGTATCGTATACAAAATTGAACTCAAAGTAGATTAGAGATGTGATTGATTGTAAAAGCCTCAAAACGCTAGAAATTCTGGACCCCCCCCCAAAAAAAAAACCATAAAAGAAGAACTTGTGACTTGAGATAGGTGAAGATTTCTTAGCAGGAACACCAGAGGCATGAAACATACAAGAAAATGTATCAATGAGTCGGACCTCAGCCCCATGAGATGCTCTTTGAAAGTGTTGTTAATGAAATGGAAAGGAAGGCTGGCGAATAGGAGACATGTTCACAGACAGCATTTGGAAACGTATCTAATGGAGAAGTGACCTCCAGAATATACAGAGGACTCCCACAAGGCGAAAAGAAAATGAACAACCCAACAAAAATGGGCAGGATATGTGAGCAGACTCATCACCCAGAAAGGCACAGGGATGGCTAATGAGCCCATGAAAATGTGCTCAGTCCCACCTATCCTCGGGGACACGCACCCCGGATGAGAGCCCCACACGCCTGCCCGTGTGGCTGTAACTTCCCCGGGGCCGGGAGCCGCTGGTGCCGTCAGCAGGTGCTGGTGGAAACACCACAGACGCGTCCACACAAAAACCTGTGTGCAGATATTTATAGCGGCTTTACCTGTAAGCAGCAGAACCGGAGAACAACCTCGATGTCCGTTACCTGGCAGTAGATCGACAGCCTCGGGCACGGGCAGCCCAGGGGCGATGATGACGGAGGTCACAAGGAACAGACTTCTGGGGCAAGCCGCCGGCAGCTGAATCCCAAAAGCAGGTGCTGAGTGGGACCGTTTAGAAGCAAACATTCACATCACAGAGGAGGCCCTTGTCATGGGTTAAGACCCAAACCAGGTCAGTGGTTTCCAGGGCTTGGGGTTGGAGGAGGTTACAGATGAGCGAGGGTGGGGAGAGGTTTAGGGGTTCTAGACAGTCACCTGATGATGCTGGTGGTGGTTACGTGACTGCTTGTGTCTATTGAGATTCAGAGAGCTGAACACCTAAAGGACACTCTGCTGAATATAGATTGCACCTGCATGCACCCAACTTCTTTTATTTACTCATTTTTTTTTTCTAATAACACGAGAGACTTAAAAGACATACCCGGTAGGATATGTGAATTTTATCTGACCCCGGTTTGAAAGAAAAAGTTGAAAGGCGATTGGAGCCATCCGGACGCCGACTACATATCAGGTAATATTAAGGGAATTATGGTAAATTTTATTAATCTGTCGCGTGACCCGAGTTCCGCGCCTATGCTCATTACAAGAGACTTTATACCTCAGAGACCACCTCTGAGACCTACGATGACAAAATGACGTCCTGTCCAGAGTATGCCGGGGAGTCGGGTATGACGGTAAAACACGCTGGTTTTCGGCCGGTGCTCGTGGGAGGTGGGTGAGGTGGACGTGAGGCTCACCACAACCTGTTCTCTGTTATGTTATGGTTGGACCTTTCCCTAATGACCATTAACGAAAAAAAAGTGGTAAAAAAAAAAAAATAACGCCATGAGGCACTCTTCAAAAAATGACAATCCCACACAGACAGGCACAATGGTGCCAGATTGTGCCCCAGACAAGACGCGGACTCAGTGCAGCACATGTGGGCGGGGGCTACCTACCAGGAGCACGCTTTCCTGAGAATTTCTGTCTTAGGGATTTTCCCTCTCAAATGCGGGATGTACTCGCTGGGGGTGCAGACGGACCCTGTCTCGGCGGCCGTCTCCTGGGAAGGCGTGTGGGTTTGAGGAACACAGCTGTCCTGTGGACGCATCTATCCTGGCGCGATGCCCTGAGGCCCCGCCCACCGTCCTGAGTAGTTTTGCAAGTGACCAGCCACACGTGTCTATCTGGACGTCCATCCGCGCTGGCAGGTGCTTTGAAGGCAAAGGCGTGTTTGCCGCCTTTTATGAGACACTCAATCATCTTCACTGCGTAATGAAGATGGGCAGAGCCAGTGCACCCCTGAGCGTCGCCAGCTGGTGGATGGCACCGCTCTGGAACTGGGCCTGTGGAGACCAGACACAGCCGGGCGTCGTCCCCTGCGCTGGCTGGGGTGTCGGGATGGGGGCGAGGTGTGGCGGGGCAACACACCTGCCGAATAGCGCCGGGCGGAGTTCTGCTCCATGCGCCCAGAGCCCGTGCCCACGGCTCTGCTGCTGCGTGGAGAGGTCCAGCCGCTCTTACGATTGGCGACCGTCAGGCTGCCTGTGCGGGGTGGAGTCTGCCACTGCCGCTTTAATGAGACACCCATCACCGTGTGGTTGGGGACAGTGGCCTGGAGGGATAGTGGGTCACGGGGTGGGGGCTCAGCGCTGATCCTGGATCTTTAGGTCTACGACTCTGCCCCCAGGCCCTGAGCCCACCCAGTCCGCCCAGGGCAACAATTCAGCGTAGGGGGCTGGGGCTGTGGAGGGGGACACGCTCACACTCACCACAGCTGCAAGCGATGATCCGGAGGCCAGTGCCGTCCAGCTCGGACTCAGCCCCCGGGAGCAGCAGAGAGGACCTGAGCTATAACAGAGTGGACCGCACAGGATAAAACAGGGTCTGGATGGGTGAGGGCTTGGATTTCTCTCTGGAAAACTGATCTCCTCTCTCTCTGGGCAGCTTTTCATCTGGGAATGTCACCCCTCTCATCGCTGACTCTCACTTGGGGACAAATCCGGACATTACTTTCTTATTTCCTGGAAAGACTTGAGAGGAGGGGGTGGCCCTGGCGGAGGTTGGCCGGGCTCTGAGGTTCTGCTGGGCGTGCTGCGGCCCCTGGTCCTCTGGGGAGGACGGTGCACATGGGGGCGCTGGGGTAACAAGGTGGGGGCCGAGAGGGGTGCGAGGACAAAGGGCCTTGTCAGAGGGGAGGGGGCGGGAGGCAGCGCAGAGCTGGACCAAGGCTCTGTGCTGGCAGGCGAGGCCGGGGACGTGGCCATCGGTGGAGAATGGTGATGTCGGCCTGGGAAGGAGCTGCTGCTGTCGGTGGGGTGGGGATGAAGGCTGCAGGGGAGAGGGGAGGGCCACCCCCAGGGGACACAGGCTACTGAGGTGCCGTCTGGAGGAGCAGTCAGAGGGCCTGTGAGCTGTGGCTGCAGGAGCACGTGCTGTGTCCAGGCTCTGGCCACTGGGGTCCTGCGGCGGGCTCCAGGGGGCTGTCCAGACGGAGAACTGCAGGCCGAGAAGTCAGGACTGGATGATGGGTTAGATGACGAGCCCGAGAGGAGGAGGAGTCTGGGTGATTCCAGCGTTTTTGCCTGGGTAACGGGGGGGCTGCAGGGGAATCCAGGACCCCAGAGCTAGCCTGCAGGGACCCCTTGAGAGTCCCAGGACCCCAGAGCCAGCCTGCAGGGACCCCTTGAGAGTCCCTGGCTGTTTGTGGAGAGACCGGGTGAGCCTTGTCAGGGCACCTGTTGTTGGGCCCGGCAGGTGTTCTGTCTTCTCAGCACTGTCCTCCTCACTGATGAGGAGAGCGAGGAGGAGCAGGTCCCGTGAGCTTCTCCAGGTCACACTGCTGGTTGCCGAGCCTGCTGAGGTCAAGGCCGACACTCTCCTCGTCTCAGCGAGGCCTGGGTGGCACCCAGGAGGGACGGACTGGGCAGGCTACCTCCCTCCGTGAGTGGCCATGCAGTTCCCAGACTGGGCTGGGATGTGGAGTCAGATCAGGGTCCTCTAGCCCCTGCCCATGTGGGTTCTGGGCGAATGGACACTCCCTTCGAGTCCAGGTCCCACTCTGCCCCCAGAAAACCGAGGTGGGCTCCCCGAGTTGTCTACACCCACCCTGAAACCGACAGCCGTCCCCCGCTCCTGGGAAACTCCCGCTAAGCCGGGAATTGGGTGATTCTTCTGAAAATGGCCAGAATGACAAACACCAAGAAAAGCCGACAAAACCAGGAGGTCGCCTCCTTAAGCAATAGTTCCAAACATGTGCGGTAACGTGAGCTGACCCATCGCTGAGACACGAAACCCCATCACTGGGCCTCCCTGAAAAGGGTGGGTTGAGAACTTTGGGGTTCCTTATTCCTGGAGCTGCTGTGCCCAGGCTTGGACACAACGCTCTCAGAGGACAGGGAGGAAGGGAAGGACCTGTGCTCTCGACACACCTCCCTCTGCCCTCCGGACGTCAGACCACAAGTGCCCGCCAGCCCGAGACCCTGGCCTCACCTCCTGGGAACCCTGCTGCACCGCAGCCCGCGAGCCTGGGTCACCGCCCTGATCACACCACCATTTCTGCAGACACAGTTGCCGGTTGGTAGAGATGCACCTGAGATTTCCGCTGGAGCTGAGATCACTTGCTAAATAGACACAATAAACTAACGGTTGTTTATTTATTTTGGAATCTGTGTCTCTGCACGGTGAGCACAACAACTGGAACTCTTGGGCGAGGTTTCCGCCTCCGCGGAAGACCCTCCCAGCCGCCCCTCTGCCGTCCTGGAGACGCGGGGGTCTCCCCTCCACAGCATCCTCAGGCAGACCTGCTGTGCGCAGGCCCCCACCCCTTCCCTCGGTAAAGGTGCAGAGTTAAATGTAGATGTTTTATCGACTGCAACCCCAACCGAGTGTTTGCTGACCCTGCAACCCCAGAATGTCCTCTGGACTCAGCATGTGTCCGGTGTAGTGGCTGGAGGCCCAGGCCTGGGCCCGGGATGAGGTCCTCCCCAGCACTGCCTGGTTCCAGCTCTTCTCTGAAGAATGCGGGCAATGACCCTCTGGGCTGAGAGCGGACTGTCCCCACGGCATGCCTAACACAGATGAGAATTCCTAGAGGGAGTGGGAGCAGGTGGAGCCATCCGGCCTTGGAGCAGCACCCTGTGTGGGGACCCTGAGTGGACACCGCGGAAACTTGCAGTACTGTGCCCGATTAGCACGCTCGGCCTGATGCTCGATGGATCTTGAGCCCCTGCCCGCCCCACTGTCCCAGTTCCCACCAGTTCCCATGGTGCCAGCCTGTCTCTCTCTTACTCTCTTTGAATACTGGGAAAAGCGAAACCAGACTGCAGTCTGGTCCCAGCTCTGGAGGCAGGTTCTCAGAGGGTGTCAGTCACCAGGTCGCCTGCAAGCACAGTGGTCAGCACAGGGCCCGCCTGCCCCCCACGCCCCCGCTGTGTGGCTGAGGCCAGTGAAGGTTTAGATAAGTCAGTGTGCCAGCATTGGCAGAGACCTCCTGTGCACAGACCGGAGGGGCCGCCTGCAGAGGGGCTGGGTTCAGACACAGAGCTGGCGCTGGCGCTGTCACCGTCCACGGCCCTTCCTGACGTTCCTCAAACCTCCCTGAACCTGCAGTCTTTGGCGGCCAACAGGAACATACGGCTGTGAGGGGGTTCCTGGGGACGGACGTGCAGACACAGCTCTTTGCAAGCGGGGTCGTTGGAGGGGGAGACGATGATGATTAAGTTATGATCAAGGTCAGCACAGAGCGGAGCACCAGCCCCTGCAGCTGCTGGCCGCCTCCAAGGGAAGCACATGGTTAATTACTGTTTTGCTTAACTTGATTTTTATAAGGAACCCTTATGGGAGAGCCACTCTGGCTTCTCTTTTAGCTGGCTTAGCACTTTCTGTTTTTTCTTTTTGGCCAGACCTGCCTTATCTCACTGTTATTCCCTCGGCTCAGGGATTCTCAGCCGTCCTTTGGGGACAGTGAGCAATGGAGATTATTTATCAGTCGGCAGGAGTTGCTGAGTGCTTGATCCTCTTCCCGGAGTCAGCTCGACAGGCTCTCTCGGGGAGCAGCTGGCGTCCCCGGGGCGCCCTGGGGCCTCCGTGCACCTGCGAGCCGGCTCCTTGGGCAGCCGGTACCCACAGCGCATATCCGTTTGCATCAGTGTCTCCCGTGGCATCGTGTTTCCGTTCCCGGCGTGTGTGGTCAGGCATGCAGAGGTGCTGGGCAGATGCCCGGCCATGGCAGGGGGCGGGGAGTATGGAGAAGTGTGTTCAGGACAACCCTGCAGGCCTGGTTCTTTCTGGCCCCCAGCCGGCAGAGGGAGTTCTTCAGCACCCGTCTCCCAGCGTGCATTCTGCTCCCCGATGGGTGCTCGTGTGCATGTGTCTGTGTGAGCTCACGTGTGCTCTCCGTGTGCTGGAGGCGGGTGCCGGGTTCTGCTCCCGCACGTGTGCACATGTGCATGTGTCTGTGTGAGCTCACGTGTGCTCTCCGTGTGCTGGAGGCGGGTGCCGGGTTCTGCTCCCGCACGTGTGCACATGTGCATGTGTCTGTGTGAGCTCACGTGTGCTCTCCGTGTGCTGGAGGCGGGTGCGGGGTTCTGCTCCCGCACCAGGCCCCTGGTTCTAAGGTCCACACTCAGTGCTTCCCGCCGAGGCCTTGGGGTGCCTTCCCCCTCATCCTCGATCAGGAAAGTAGTTTCGCTGATATTTGGTTATTGACTTTCCGTCTCCACTGATCAGATCCGGCCGGTTTTGTGAACTCACTGGTGAGTATGTTGCATTTTTTGTTTGTAACCAAATGAATTTAAAACAAGTTAAAACTATCTTTCCATGTGTATGTTTTTTTCTTCAAACAAGCAAATACGTTTATTTCCTCATTTCTCTTTTCAGCTGACGCATCCTGTTGACAACAAAATCGTAGTTCGGGGATGAAAATGTCCCCACACTCCCACTTACAAGGCGGCCTCAGCCTTCGCATCCGTTTCTGTTGAAACACTGTTTGCTTCTCGGTCATCGGTAAACCTTCGCTTTGAACATGGGTGACATTTGTTCCACGAGGTCGCTGGGCAGCGATTTCCCGGGTCACCAGGTTGGGCGCCGTCTCCTCGCAGAGAGAGAGGTTGGCTTTGGAAACGGCATGTCCAACCACCAGGCACAGCAGCAGGCCTGCCCCTGAGCCGGGCAGACGGGTGGATGAACCCACCCCCTTGGACGCCCCGTGGAAAAGGAACACGCACGTGGGGTCCCCAGGGAGAGGAGCCACATTTTGGAAGGAGCGTTCGTAAGGGGCTTGGCCACGTGTCGACTTCCACAAAATGGTTGTATCGACCGAGGCATGCATGCCCCAAATGCTCACGCTGTTTGACCCTGGACCTCTGTCTGAGAGCAGCAGTACGTGCAGGAATTAGCTTCTGGGCATGTGGTTATTATAAGACCACAACTGTCACAGCGGGACTGCTGGGGGAATGTGGCGTGTTTGTGTGATGGGTCCCGTGCTGGAATGCTGGGCTCTGATGCATGGTGGGGGTTGGGGAGGTGTTTGCTGATAAGGGGAGGGTTTGTTTTGTAACCTCTCACGGTCAGAACTCTCTGGCAACCCCACCGAAAGCAGAAACCCACCTAGTGGTTCTCAACCCTCTGTCCCTGCTTTGATTTGTTTCCACGGTGCCGTCAGCCTTTGCATAAAGTAAACCAGCAGGATGAGCGTGGGGGAGCGTGTTCCCTCCTGACGGGGGTGCTCCTGGGCCAGGCCTTCCACTCGCTGCCCGAGGAGCGGGGCCGTGCCTG